>NW_022111379.1:26138671-26147871 GCF_000313985.2 Echinops telfairi
ATTTGCATATGCACATGTCTTTATCTAGACCTCTATAAATGCCCTTTGCCTCCCAGCTCTTTCCTCTATTTCTCTTGATTCTCCTATTTTTATACCATCCTTGCTCTCCTATGGGATGTATTAGTCTGGTAGACATGATTCTGCTTTTGTGAATGAGTGGTATTGGAAGTTTTGCCCTATCATCAACCCCATTCGTAGTGTAGTGTCCAGTCACTTAGAGTTTAATCTGTACAAATCAGCAATTAATGGATTGTTGTCTGAAAAGGCAGATTATATTTGTATAATTTCCTTTTCTCAAAAACGTTTTAAATTTTATATGATTGGTTGAATTAATGACACCATCAATAGAGTTACATTGTTCCCTGGGTGGGGGGGGGGGTTGATCTATAATGTTCTCTATAATAAAATGATAATGATGTCTCTAAAGTGAACAAGAAACATATATAAGCCATAGATACATGAATGGCCTTTGGACTCACATTTAATGAAGCCCCAGTCTAAGAGCAATTTGTTCTTATGACATAGCATTACTCAACACTCACACTCTGATGAACAAGTTGTTATGGCAAAATGTAGTGAAAAATGCAGATGGTGTCTATCGAAAGAATAGCATCTGGGGTCTTAAAGGTTTGTCCTAAAACAAGCAGCCATCTAAGTGAGGTTTCAATCAAGTGCACATGGAAGAAGCCATCAGCTTGTGCGATACAAGGATTGTAAATAATAAAATCCAAAGGAGGGAATGATAGCCAAGCTTAAATTATGAACACTGAGTTTTCAGAAGGCCATAGAGGACAGTGGAAGCACAAAATCCATTTGCTGGGCCCCAAATGTATTAACCCTCTGACCACAGTCCAGGGATGTGAATTGCCTTGCTATCAGACAGAGAGCCTTGTAGGCCATGTAGGCGGGCTAAAATGTAATAACGTATTCTTTTATATTCCTTTTGACCCATTTCAAAGTTATTTCAGTTTTTCATATTCTCTTCCTTTTTGATTGAAGTTTTTCTCTGCTTTGTTGTTTGCTTATTTTGGGGCTTGTGTTTTATAAGATTTTCTGTATATGAAATCCAGGATAGGTAAATCTATGTAGACAGTAACTGGATATGGCAGGGGAGGTTAGGAGGAAATGGGGGAGCTCATGATGAGTACAAGTAGAAAATGTTATAAAATGGATTATGATTATGATAGCACCGCTCTTCTTAAATAAACTGTACAATATGTGAAAAAATAAAATAAATGAGGAAGTTGTATTAGTGGTAAAATTTTAATTACAAAAGAAAGTCCTAGCAATATAATTTTTTAAAAGGTGGGTGGGGGGGAGGACTATTGAAAATTATATGGAACATAGCTCTCCTTAGACACATATGGGATCTTCATGAATCAAAGCCAATTCAACAGCAACTTATTTTTTTAATTTAACTGCAGGTGTGTTTGGGTGGTCTCTACAAAGGATTATAACTACAAAATATCAGTACATATCCTTCCTACGATGGTTATTTTTTAATCACTTCATATGCATGTAAACTTGACAATTATGGAAGAAAAATGAAAAATTGATGCATTTGAATTGTGATGCTGGTGAAGAAAAGTGGAAGAAAAGTGGTGAAGAAAAATTTAGGATTATCAGATGAACAAATAGGTCTATCTTGGAAATAGCATAGCCTTGCTCCTTAGAAACAAGGATGGTGAGATTTCTGCTCATGTACTTTGGACATGTTTTCAGGAGAAACCAGTCCTTGGAGAAGTACATTATGCTTAGTAAAGTAGAAATGTTAGTTTTCTGGATTGTGTTTACCCTGAGTTTTTGCTTCATAGCACTGAAAGAATTCACACAGCAGAAGCACTTTTCTAATCCAAATGAGTTTTATGGAGGAAAGGGAAGTTCCAGGTCTTAGTCTCAAAAAGGGACACTCTATTTCTGGAAGCTGCATGTGGAGTTCGCAAAGGAGCAAGAAAAGCCACGTGGAAGGAATACAGGAATGGGAGAGTGCAACCCACAAGAGCGGAACTGGGGGGATCCACCCTGGCCAAGCAGGCCCAGAAAGGGCACGCAGACACATGTGGGTGCACCCGCCCATGGGAGAGACCGTGACTCACCCTGCACCTGCCGCTGAACAGGAGCAGAGTAAAAGGGAGAACTTGGCTTTCCTGCAGCTAGCTTCTATTCCCTCCTGCCCTCTTGCCTGAGGGCGGATGGGTGGCATGGGGAGAGAGTGGTTAAATGTGCAGGCTCACCTGCGTTGTCAGTTGCCTAGGTTGTGGCTTCACCTGCGCTTATGGGGTCCGAGTCTGTGCATGCTCAGTTTGGTCGTCTCATGGGTGTCGACTTAGTGTGCCTGACCTCTTTCCAACCCCTGTATTGGAGCCCTTTGCCGGCACTGGGGAGACAACCCCCTTTGTCTCTAATCTGGCAACCTAATAGAAGCGCCACCCGCCCCCCCAAAGGGGAAGACACTCAAGGACTCGGTGGCTGCAACAGTGGGCTCAGACAAAATAATTGTGACATGCCACCGAACTGGGCAGTGTTTGGTTTTGTTGTTCCCATGGTCCACATAAGTTGAAATACACGACACCTAAGAAGGACAACATCCTTCCTACAAAGGGGCCCTAGTGACATCATGGGTTATATGTTGGACTGCTAACCACAGGCCAGCAGTTTGACCCCTCAAGCTGCTGTAGGGGAGAAAGAAGAGGTTTTGTGTTCCTATACAAATTGTCAGCTGCAGAAACCTCCAAATGGCAGTTCTGCTCTGTTCTACAGCACCACTAATTGACTCCATAGCAGGGCTCTTTATCCTACCTTTCCAAACATCATCTTCCCCTAGTATATTTGAGTGAGGATGTGAGGGGGGAAATCCATCTCTTTTGTGGCTGGTTTCTGACTTCTAATGAGTAATTTTAGCTCCACCTTAAGAGTTTTGGATCACCATCTCTTATCCCTTTTTTCACAGAGCATCACTAACACAAAGCAGTGACCAAATGAGCGTTTGTGATGTGTTTTGGATTGAATTGTGTCACTCCAAAATTGTGTGTTGAACTCTTAACTCCTGTACCTATAAATACAAGGAGCCCTGGTGGTGTAGTGGGTTACACGTGGGTTAGTTTGAAACACCAGCCACCCCATGGGAGAAATATGAGACTCTCTCCCCCTATACAAATTTAGACTCAGGAGCCCAGAGAGGCATTTCTACTCTGTCCTATAGGATCACTGTGTGTTGGAACGACCCTGTTTGGAAATATCTTTTTCTTTTGTATGTTAATTGAGCCATAACAGAGCAGGTCAGGTGCCAAACTTCTGAGTGATGATAAGCTCAAAATAGTCACAGAAATGCAAACAAAAGGAAGAGAAAGAGAATGGAAACAGATGTATGTATAAGACCAGGAAAGCCAAGGATCCTTGGCAGCTACTAGAAACTGAAACAGACAAGGAAGATTTTCCCCTCCAGTGCCATGCCCTGAGTTCAGACTCAGCCATGGGAAAATAAATTTCCGTTGTTTAAGGCCTTCCACTGATGGTATTTCTGATACGTCAGCACTAGGTAACTGAGACAGGAACGTTTGGAAGTAATGGAGTATGGTTTAGAACACAAAACGTTCAATGTCAGTGTGTGAAAGTTTCCAAAATACGCCCTCAGACTTCCCCCATTCTATCCTTCTCCCAACCCCCTTAAAATATGTTTCATTATCTGGGTTTCCTTGGTTCGCTACTGCCTTCTCCCAGCTTTATGTATGTATTTATCCATCCTCTATCCATCTATACGCTCCTCTGACTTCCCAAACAGCCTCCAACAGCCTCTACCATAACCCTCTTGTTTATTTTTAGGGACCTCAAACCCTAGGTTCTTTTTACCATGGTAGGAAGAGGGTGTGAGGTTATTGAAAAGGTAGTGGTACCTATTATGCAATGTTTTTCTCTCTTAAATAACCTACTTTAAGCAGTTGGGATTTAGTTGAAGAGAGGACAGGAATATTGCTATGAAACTATGCCAAGAAAGTATCTAAATTTTTAAACTAATGAAAAATATTTTTCCTAGGTGGAATTTTGCTCTAATTCTACTACCACAGTTGCTGCCAAACTTTTTTGATTGAGAACTTCAGTGAGAAATATGTTTATGTTGCAACCCAATATGTAAACAAATCAATATCCATCATTTAAACTTTGACCTTTTTGTTTCAGAGTAGAACTCTGTTGTATTGGATTTTCAATGGCTCGTATTTTGGCAGTAGATCACCAGGCCTTTCTTCTGAGTTACTTCTGGGTGGACTTTAACCACTCGCCATTCAGTTTGTAGTTGGGCTTATTAGCCATTTGCACTACCCAAGGACTCCAATTCAAAATATACACACATGAAAACAAGATGATAGATATACGAACACACAGATAGTTCTTACCCTACTAACATGTTCTCTGATATTTTCTCTTTTTTTCCTACTTCCTTTTTAATGAAAAAAATCTAGTTGTCCAAAACCTATTACATTGATTCCATGACTCACTAATGGATCTCTGACTGCAATTTGGAACCCACTCTCCTAAAGTAAGCATCGTTCAAAATGACTAAATTTTCTTCGCAGTTCAGGTAGAGAGAGATATCTTATACCGACATGCATACATGCCTAAGTAAATTATCATCTGCCCCGGGAAGCAGGTTTCTGGGCCAGAGGAGTAATTCAAGAGAGAAAATTAAGTAAATGGATTTGTCTAGTCTGTAGGAGTCCTAAGTAGCTTGGAGTTCTTTCACCATGGCAAAGCTCAAAATTTGGCATCACTCCAGATGGTGGCCAATCCAATCGCTGAGTCTCAGCTCGAGAGACTTGTCAAAGCTCATTCGAAGGTGGAGCAAGTGTTGCAAAACCCCGTTAGTTCTGGTAGCTGTCTCACGGGAAGCCCACTCTGCAATCCAGCCTCCTGCCCAAAGGCGCTCTTCTGTCTTCCTCCCGTGTCTGGGAGGACCACCGTTCTGTCTCATCAACTCAGCACAACTCCTCTGCTCTGTCTCATAGTCTCAGTGCCGTGGACTCTGCTGCCTCCACCACTCCAGATACTGCATCTCCTCTGCGGGTAACTTTTCTTTGTTGATAATCATGGTATTCTGTTTGTCTACTTCTGAGGTGCTTCACTCGCATACTTGGAGACTTGGAAAAACTGACAAGTCCCAAGTTAGAGTCCTCTATTTCTTATTTTTTTTGCTCCCACCAAACAGTGTCTATGGATAGAAGAGCCATACCAAGAATTTCACTTCATTGTGGACAGCACATGTAACATTTTATTTTATTGTTCTATTGCAGCTGATTTAACAAGTCATTAGTGATACAGATGTGGAAAGGTGGGTGGCTGACGGAAAGCTGAGAGTAGAGAGGTAAGCGTGGGACCCAGAAACATGAACTAGCTGGGGATGAAGGGAAGGGAATTACCTGGGTAAAATGGTAGTTATCTATTACCAGAGTCGGAAACTGTCATCTTGCAAGATGTGGAAGCAAATGATGGCTGTCTATTTAACTTTTAATCAGTCAGCAGTTTGAGCCATCAAACCCACCTGTGGATTTGAAAACTCATTTGAAGACTCATTTCAACTGAAGCTAAAGACAAATTATGTTACACTTAGCCAGACAAGTTCAGCAGTACACACCCACATGGAAGATGCAGCTGTCTGCTCCTGTAGAAATTTACAGTCTCATAAACCATGTGTCAACTCAGTGGCAGCGATTTTGGTTTGGTTGAAGCCAGGCAAGCTTGATGATGCTGCACAGCATTTTTAGCCAAAATTTTAAATATCATCCCACTCTAGCTCGCCACTTTTCACTCCTAAAACCTATATCTTCTCAAACAGGTTTGAGGTGTGCATACATTATCTTTCCCCAAAGTTAATTTTATTTTGATTTATAAACTCAAGACAACTTTGTTAGTATATTTGTGCTGTGGTGTTTATTTTCAGAGGTATGAAGCTTCAATAAATGAAAAATATTTTGCCTTCAGTGTATGGGAAAATATTACACTTATATATTCATAAGTATGACTGTGTTTTTAATGCTAAATCAAAAGCACTATAATTATTTTACATTGCTAGTAGTAATTTTCTGAGTGTTTCTAGCATAAAGATTAGAAGTAATATCCCTGACCTGAACTATACTTCAAATATATATATATAGGGACTGAAAATGGATTTGGATAACCAGAGTGAACTCTGTATCTAAATAATCCAGGCAATTTAATTTAACTGTTTTACGTTAGAGCTACTATGGTGGGAAAGCACCATAATAAAAATAATCCAAACTACCCTTTTTTGAGTTCCTAATTTATACCCAGATTTATGGTAGATACTTCATGTTGTTATTTATTGCTAACAATAACCCCAACTAAGAATTGTACCCCTATTTTTTTTTATAGATGCAGCACCCAAAGTGCAGAGAGATTAAGTCATCTGCCCAAGATCACACAGGTAGTAAGTTACTCAACTATGATTGAGACCCAGGTGGTCTGGCACAGTTTCCATTCTTTCCTTCCTCCTGCATTCATGGGTGTTTCAAAAAATGTCTTTTCAAAGAGGTGAGCTTTTGGTAGGATCTTCTACACCAGCTGTAGGTCTCGGAGCCTGGTTTCGCCCTTTGGGGCTGTTTTCCCATAAGCAGAATGCCAGCTCTTTACACTGCATGGGACATAGAATGGACAGAAGGGTTAACATGCTTAGCTGTTAACCCAAAAGTTGGAAGTTTGGGTCCACTCAGAAGAAAGGTCTGGCAATCTATTTCCAAAGGGCCACATCCATTGAAAATTCTAGGAAGCACAATTCTACCCTCCTACCCATGGGACTGCCCTATGAATGAGTCAACTATATGACAACTGATACCTGCTCAAGGTCTAATCCAGCAGAACACCATAGAAGGTCTAATCCAGCAGAACACTAATCCAGCAGTCCCACAATGGCTCAAAGAGACCCCTTTTCTTCTTTCCCCCTAATCCTTTATTGTCGTAATTTATTTTTCCCAATCTCTTTTCCAACTCTCAGTCTCTTCTCCAGAGCCACTATCTTGTATTAATTTAACATTCACATGCTCAAATAAGTGTATCAAGGTGAAAAGTTTGTTTCATTATGATCTTCATTCATGGTTGGGGTCAGGGGTCGAAAGAACAGGGAAACTGAGAAAGATGTCCCATCCTGCCCTGTGTAAATTCCGCAGCAGAAAACGGTGTGTTCCATGGAAAGGGAGCAAAACGGATAGCTAAAAGGTGCACCAACAATGTGGTCTTTTCACCAAGACAACACTTTGCACTGCAATGCTCTTGATTTCCATATTGAACCCCAAACTTAATGAGCTCATAATTCAAGTGTTACCTTAGTTTTGAAGCCTATATATATTCATGAATGGGCATTGTCCTTTCTTGGAAGTAGCTATTGGTCATCATGATGCAGCTATGTGCATTAATCATGATTGTAAAATGTTATGGGGGAGGGGAGAAGCAAAATAAAGACCAGCCTCCTAAATTTAACATAAATGGAATCATAAACAGCTAGGAAGGGAATTTTGATGACACAATAACTTTTATTAGCTTGATGTGCTGACTGAGAAAAGAAATAGCATGTATTTTTAAAAAGTGATTTTTAAGGAAGAATTATTGTTTGCATAAAATATGATTACTTACCCTCATAAATGTTTATTTGGATTTATTGAACTATAACCAAAGCCAACTCTATTAGCTACAGCAGGGAAACCGAATTCTGAATTACAAAATGAACCAGAGGTGTTAGTGAGAAAACATCAGCATCTGATGCTGACTTGGAGGAATTTAAGCTGTTAAAAGTCTGCTGGTTTTTGTGGATGAGAGGCTCTGAGGAGGCTAAATCCATTAGGAGGTAGGAGTGGGGCACAAACTACTACTGCAGACTGGAGCCCAACCTTCCTGAAAAGAACATCACCTAAATCAGTGGTTCTCAACCTTCCTCAGGCCGGGACCCTTTCACGCAGTTCCTCACGTCGTGGTGACCCCCCCAACCATAGCATTATTTTTGTTGCTACTTCATCACTGCAACCTTGCTACTGTTATGAGTCAGGCAACCCCTGTGAAAGGGTCATTCAACCCCCAAAGGGGTAGCGACTCACAGGTTGAGAACCGCTGACCTAAAAGATGCTAGTCAGCACCTTATTAGCTTCATCTGAGTTTCCACCCAGCTGTCCACACTAGAGACTGGCTACTGGCAACTGAAAGCCCAGTCCAGCTGTAAAAGCTTTGTTTTGTTTTAATAGATACACACTTGCCTTCCTTAAAAAGAATTTAGTACAAAGTTTAGGTGAGCTGTATTATTGTAATACACCAAATCAAAAACCAAACCCACTGCCATTAAGTTGATCTTGACTCAATGATCCATTAGAGCAGAATAGACTGCTCCCCAGGATTTCTGCGACGGTTAATCTCAGACGGTCTCATATTTCTCCAAGGGAGTGCCTGATAGATTTGAACCACTGACTTTGCAGTTATCAGCTCAATGTGTAGCCCGCAGTGTCATCAGGGTTCCTTGTGAAAGTCCCTAGTCTCCACTATTTATTTGCTGGCGTCCTTTCATTCATTTTTCCTGTTCACCTCCCCCACCGCTGACCATTGCAACCCATATGACTTGCAAAGACTCCTGAAACACTACTCCCCTGCTATCACCAAAAGTGGCACTGGTGGCACAGTGGGGAAGTATTCATCTGCTAACCAAAATGCTCTCTTTTTGAACCCATATCCGCTGTGTTGTACATTTACGAGTATATAAATTTTATTGATGCTTATATCTGCAAGAGGCCTATCATTTTTCTATTTTTCTTTAAAATAAACTTTGTCAAGAAGCAGGGTTGGTGTCAGAGAGGCAGCATTTTGGGCAGACTAGTTAGTCATAATAGTCTCTTTAATCTCTTCAATTTGAGGGATATCTGTAGACTGATGAGGTTGGATTTTTATTATAGCTATTTCAGAGGGGAGCAAAAGAGCTTTTAATAGGCCTGCCATTAGAGGGTAATTTTTATGTGGGCTCTAGAAAGTGGACAGGATCCCTGGTGTTGTAGTGGTTAAAAGTTGGGTGATTCTCAAGGTTGGTAGTTCAAAACTACTAGAAGCTCTGAGGGAGAAAGATGAGGCTTCTAGTCCCATAAACTGTTATAATCTCTGAAACCCACAGGATGGTCACTATGAGTTGGCATGAACTTGATGACAGTGAGCCTCCTTTT
>NW_022111379.1:26148776-26150070 GCF_000313985.2 Echinops telfairi
ATATATATATATTTAGGTGTTATAATAGTCACAAAGTAACTAGAATCTTCTTAGTTGGTTTTGATATTTATATTATATGTATTTATTTAGTAGCAACAAGAGAAAAATAAAATAGTATTTCTTACAATATTATGATTGGCTGCCATGCAAACAGGGAAATTGGAGGCATTTAATCTGAAAGTAAAGCCTTAGCAGAGATTGGTGTACATCATATATGTGGACTTATATGACTGGTTAAGGGGCCATAATTGTAAGCATATGTATTTCATACAATTATTGGATGGTCACAAGACAGTTACAACACATGCCTTTTCTGGGAATATGTTAGTAAAACTTTTTTTGTTGTTTTTTGGTTTTTGTTTTAAGCATATCATTTTCTGGATAACTATTTCAAAGATCTGTTGATAGGGTGTGCATTATGACCCTTTGACCATAGGCTATTTCATCTTCTGCTTCATCATTGAGGAAATATCCTTTGGGAAGATATTGTTACATTCTATATCTGCCTGACCACGGAGAAAATGTATTTCCTTTAGGGTACATGGTTAAGACAGCACAAAGATTAATTATAAGAGAGAAAAGAAAAACTGTGTCTAGAAAAGGAAACTTTAGAATTTAACATGAATTTCATATTCATGTCAAGACTTATGATGGAGGTAAGGCTCTTTTTTCAATCTGCTCTACTCATACATACCAAATATATCCGATTTTAGACTGATATACATTACTACTTTACAATGTGTCACACTGTGATTACATGTGGCATGTCATGGCATTCTCAGTACTCTTTCTTTTAGAAATATGGAAATTAATGAGGCCAATTAAATTGAGTAAGGTCATAGAGCAAGTAGTGGGAGAGCTGGTCCTGAGCTTACCTTTTAGAACTTTTAGCCAATTACCATTTAGCATCACTACTTGATTTTTGTTGTTGTTGTTTTATTTGTTTTCCAAATACATTGTATGAGTTAGGTTTTAGTTTTTCAGGCTGGAATAAAAACCCAACATAATTTCTGTGACACTTTCTTTTACCTGGACAATTTCCATCTCTCCATCACATGCCTAGTTGTGGCCTTAGTGGTCCACAGTTCACTGAATAGATACAATTTTAAAATCTAGCCCCCAAAATTGTTTTATCAGAAAGCAATTGCAGAAGACAGAGGTCAAATGCTAGTTTTAATGCCACTGTGTTGAGAAAATTATTGGAAATATAGCATATTAGGGGATTTTTCTGAACTCTACTTATCTCTGTTTCAAATCTTCCACTTCTTTTGACTGTAGAGGGGCTGAGTTTTTT
>NW_022111379.1:26154983-26156905 GCF_000313985.2 Echinops telfairi
AACAGTCAAGTTCAATCCTTATTTATCTTATCTAAATCCTTATCTAAATTACTCCATTGATACAAAATATGGCCTTAAGCCTCTGACCGAATCAAGCCAGGTTCAGGCTTTCTGTCAGCCATTTTGACCTTCTGTCAGCCATTTTCACTAAGCAGCGCTGAAATTACTCCCCCCCACACCCCAGCTCAAAATATACATTAATCACATTCATTTTCACCATGTTCTTTCCAGAAACCAACCCAGTAAACTGCATGGCCATATCTAACCTTTGACTAGCCAAAGAAGAGAACCTACCATGAGGCAGGGGTCAAACAAGCATCTGCTCTCAATCCTTCATGATTTGTTTCTCTAGTACCCCACTTCCAAGGTACCATAATGTGTAAATCTGGGTTGACTAGAGAAACAAATCCTGAGACACTTATATGTGTGTAATACAGAACTTTATATCAAAGAGTAATTGTATATTGAGAAAACATCCCAGCCTAGTCCAGATCAAGTCCATAAGTCCGATATTAGCCCTTATGTCTGATAACACTCTATAAATTCCTCTTCAGATTTATGCAACACATACAATGATGCCAGATACAGGAAGATCACAGGCCAGTGGGTGAAAAGTCCTGTAGATCCAGTGGTGGTGGAAGCATCTCAGTGCTGGAGTGGGTCTCCATGTGGCTCCTCCATCTCCAGTGCTCAGGTTCCATCAGCATGGCTCCATGTATCTTGTCAGCAGGGAGACAAAGCAGAGAGTGAGTATGGGTCTGGTCTCCAGTGAGCTATTTATCTCTGCAGTGCCTGCCAATGAGGCCATCAAGCTATGACCTGATTTACAGGTTACAATCCATCCCTTCACTCTTACTAGTCTCAAATTGACACCAGATTATGTAACTATCAAAAATGTTTTCAACATCACTGAAATATACATGCAGAAAAATTTTAATTGATATGTGATAATTTAATTCTACTGTGTATATTCTCAACAACAAAAATTATTTAATAAACATTACAAAAGTATTTTTGTAGCATGTTAGGTGCCATTGAGTCTGTTTACTCAGAGTGACCCTATGTACAACATAGTGAACACTGTCCAATCCTGCCCTATCCTCACAATTGTTTTGTTGGAGCCCATTGTTAGAGCCACTGTGTCAATCCATCTCATTCTTCTTTTTTGTTGCCTCTCCATTTTACCAAGCATGAAGTCCTTTTGAAACGTACACTCTTCAAATGTAGAATTAAGATATTAATTGAAAGTCTAAAGAATAGTCTCGACCAGGAATGTCTAAATTGACCTAACCACAACCAGTCTCTCCTGATAACATATCTAAAGTATGTGTGACAGAGCATCACATTCCTCGCTTCTAAGGAGCATTCTGGATGTAATTTCAAGACAGATTTATTTGTTCTTTTGACATTCCATGATACTTTCCATCTCCTTCACCAGCACCATAATTCAAATGCATTGATACTTCTTCAGTCATTCTTATTCAATGTTCAACTTTCACATGGATATGAGGTGATTGAAAATATTATGGCTTCTTGAAGAACAAAACCTTATATTGTCTGGGGATACTCTTTCAAGATGGGAGAAATAGAAGATGACCACCCACTTTAGGCTATACAACACCAAGACAAAGCTGGGGCCAATCAAGGAGTCCCCAATAGCAATAGAAGGAGATCCTTGTCAGAAAACCAAGCTAAAAATAGGGGAGGGGAGCATCTACACTTTGGAGGGGATGCTGAGTATGGTGGGTCATTGGGGAGAAGTAACCTCACATGGGGAAGGGATGCTAGACAATGATTGTAGAGAACCTAGTGGGAGAATGAACCAGATTTTATGTTCTTGGGTTGACTCTACAAATATGTTTCTACCCAGCCCTCGGTGGACCATGCCATGGACTAAACAACCCGAGGACCTTGGCTGCTGA
>NW_022111379.1:26158077-26173325 GCF_000313985.2 Echinops telfairi
GATGAAGGAGAAAGTATCAGAGCTGAATTGTGAACAACCAATTGGTGGAAGGCCGTGGAAGACAGTGCAAACCCAAAACCCATCTACAGAGTACCTAGTCAGATTAAGCCGCTGGCAGATCCCCTCTAGCCACAGGCAAAGGTCTGGAACAGCCTTACTATCAAACATTGATCATTGTAATCCTGATTATGTTGGAGTCAAACCTGATACTTGGTCAGTTTACCTTCCTCTAGACCAGCGGTTCTCAACCTGTGGGTCGCAACCCCTTTGGGGGTTGAATGACCCTTTCACAGGAGTTGCACAATTCATGAAAGTACCAAAAGTATAGTTATGAAGTAGCAGTGAACATAATTTTATGGTTGGGGGTCATGACACATGAGGAACTGTTTTAAAGGGTCATGGCATTAGGAAGGTTGAGAACCACTGCTCTAGACCCAACCTAAATTTGTTTTAGGTGCAAGGGTCTAATGCTTATTCCATGACAAAAATTTTTCTGGCTTTTTAAATATTAATATTGGTCTTTTCCTTCTTATACATTGTTTGTACTTTTATCTTTATATCACTAATGTTTATCCTTACCACTGTATTTTATTTTTGTTCCTTATTATTTCTATAGGGTTTACCAGTGTTTAAGCTCAGAAGGAGTGGATGCATAGAAATAATAACTGAAGCAAGGGTTTGTAGGGATGGTAGGGATTGTGGGGAGAGGGAGGGAGCACAAGAACTGAATGTGATTACACAACTCATTTTAAAGGGGATTTAATCATGGGGGGAAAAAGGGAAAATGTTCTAAAATTGATTGTGGGAGTGATCGTACAATTTTTTTCTTGATATGACTGAACAATTGTATGATATGTGGACTATGGGCCAATTAAACTTTAAAAAAATTAAAATTAAAAAATTAAATAAAACAAACAAACAATAAACCATGGCTTGGATCAGGCATACCTTCGTCCTCAAAGGAACATCTTGCTTTTCAACATTTGAAGAGATCATATAAAGCAGATTAACTCAAAGCACCGCATTGTTTGGTCTCTTGACTGCTGCTTCCATGAGCATTAACTGTAGATTCAAACAAGATGAAATATTTGACAAGCTGAATCTTTTCTCTGTTTATTGGCCCAGTTGTGAGGATTTTGATCTTCTTTACATTGAGTTGTAATCCATATTGAAGACTTTGATGTCTTCTTCACTTTCAGAAAGCCTGTGCCATCTGCATATTCCTGGTTGTTAGTAACTCTTCCTCCAATCCTGACGCGGCATTCTTCTCCGTATGGCTCAGCTCCTCTGGGTATTTGGTCAGCATGCAGACTGAATAAATATGGTGAGAATGCATAACTGTCTGGCATCAACTATGATATCTCTTGTTTCACAGCCTCTTGTGAATCCAGCTCTCCGTCAATGTACTATTGCAACCATTGCAGAATGATCTTCAGCAAAGTTTTAATTGTATGTGATATTCATGATATTATTTGAAAATTTCTGCCAGCTATTTGGTCTCCCTTTTGGGGGGAATGTGCACAAATATGGTTCTCTTCTAGTCAGATGGCCAGTGGCTGTCTTCTAAATTCCTTAGCATAGGTGAGTGAGTACTTCCAGTGCCTCATCCATTTGTTAAAACATTTCAATTGGTAATCCATCGATTCCTGGGCCCTTGCCTTTCATTAATGGCTTCAGTGCAACTTGGATTTCTTCCTTCAATATCATCATTATTGAAGAATTGAATTAGTGAAATTATTGCAAATATTTAATTTCCATAATAATTTCTTAAGCTTTCATTGACAGATCTTTCCAGCCTTTTAAAGCACAGGTGGCTGCTGGGGAACCTTGATACAGATGGTAATGTGACATTCTGGGCAACCAAGATATATGTATGTCATATCAAGGACCCAACCTCTAGCTTCAGAGGCTCACAAAGCCCCAGTTTACATGAGGCCTCGGGAAAGATCGCTTGTGAAAATAATTTCCTGGTTAACAAGAAAGCTATGCAACAGCTCGTGCCTGAGAGCTTCAGAGCCCCCCTCTGAGGGATACACACAATGCATTTTAATGTAGGTTTTCCACACTTCCTTTCATAATAGAATGAACAGTGCATAACACATTGCACAATATAAAATGAAAAGCCTCTGACACAGTTCATCTACTAGAAGATTTTAACTCTAAATCCAGAACAAATAAAGCAAAATAAACACAGCAGGATTCCACCCTTCCCCTTCCAGCATGTGGTAATTTGTTTGGGCATGGGTTTCAGGGAGGTTTGGAGGATAGAAGAAGAGAGAGGAAATAGTAAAGCACAAGAATGTTCAGATATGCTAAAGAGTAATTAATCTCATCGGGAGTCAACGACCTTTCACGGGCCATCATGGTGTGTAAACTGCTGTCCTGAATCCCTCTTGGTCATTTTGCGATGTTCTCTGGAAATCAATCCTTTAGAATTCAGCCCAGATTCTGACTAATATTTGAGAGGCTTTTTTACCATTGCAGCATGTACATGGGATTTTGGATCCAGTTGAAAGCACCATAGGAGGGCTAATTTGGAGATAATAGACATTTTCTATTTATTTGTGTTTAAATCCACAAGGCTTAATTGACTTCCAGGAACCTTTTGGTTAACACAAATTCTGACAGCAATGCAATGGCAGCCAGTCACCCTGAGAGCATCCTACTGGACCATCATTTGACTGAAGAGAAACTAGATCCAGAGCACTTGGATGACTTACCTGCATTCACACAGTATACAGAAGTGGTATAATTTCAAAGTGTTTGATGTTTGGCATCTGATTCCCAGTCTCCATCCTAAAGACCATGAGGAAGCCAGGATGCCAATATTAAATAGGGTGAGTCATTCTAGGAGACTGCTTCCTGCTCCCAACTGGCAGGACTTAATGGCATCAGTATCCGTTTGGAAGAGTGACCAATTATTCCAAGGACTTGAAGAAAGTTGACTAATGAGTTTAAAGCCAAAGGCATTTCTTTCAAAGGCTTTTGCAAATAGACCAGTCATGAGCATACCCCTGTTTCCTCATACAGACCTTGGAATTTATGGAATTCACCTCTTAATTCCATTGCTCCCAGAAAATGATGAAAATGAGGTCCTCTGCCATAGGATAATAATTGGGTTGCTTCTTTTCCCTTTGTGAAGCTAAACATTAACATGATTGTGAATAAAACCAAAAAGATCCCCCCTTTCTTTATTTTCTAAATTCTATTCTTTCCTTCTTCAAGAACTAGCCCCAGTGGTGCTTCATGAGGTTTTGTGAATTATTCTCAGTCCAGGCAGACTTTCATTGGACATTTACTTCAGGATTAGGGCTCTTCTCTTGGTTTCAGCAAAAATTAAAAGAAAGGATAGCTATGGAGGCCCAAATACAAACTCTTGCCAAATGAGTTTGCTAAGACTAATTCCTAAATTCAGGCAGACTTACCTCCATCTTCAAATCCCCGGACAGCATACATGCTCTAGAATGCTAACTAACATCTTGTCGTTGTGAGTCTATCCAGAGGTGCCCTCAAAGAAAGGCCTGACAGTCTTCTGAAAACTCAGCTCTTGAAAACCCTATGGAGAGCAATTCCACTCAGACATGGGGTCACCAGGCGTCAGAGTCGACTTGACAGCAATTGAGTTTAATAACCCGCAATTTCAGATACCCTACATTACAGCAAGAGGTGGATGTGTGTGCAAGCCTGTGCCTAAGAAAATCCTTTCTCAGAAAAGCCAATGGTGGGTTCTCTCTTTTTTTTTTTGGTTTTCCAAGCATCTATAGTTTATTGGGGAAAGTATTCACAAACAGATTACCTCAATGTAACAAATCATGGAAGAGCTTATAAACTAGCATATTGGTATTATTATAATTACCGATTACCAGAGAGTCAATTCTGAATCACGATGACCACTTATGTAGAGAACAGAACTGATTTAAAAGATTTGGAAGAATGTAAAGTTTTGAAACCAAGACTACTTTCTATGGTGCCTTGAGGTGAGTTACAGCTGTGTAATAATTTGTGGCACACAAAGAACCAATCTAGGATATTAGTGGAGAAAAAAACTCACTGAGTAGTAGAGTATAAAATTACAATTAAAATGTTAGATATTATTTAATAATAAGTTTAGATTAAAAAATTATTTTATACTATTTTCAGGCACACATATCTCTGCTTATTTATGCTTATAAGTATGTCATCCTAGTAAAATTTCCATGATATATAAAATTTTATTTAATTCGTCCAGATTTCCTGTTGAAGAAATATATTTATCACCATCTGATGGATTAAGAAATTGAAAGAGGAAAGAGCTAACATAACTTCCAATATCACAAAGCAAGCAAAACATTAAGCCAAATCTGAACACATTTCTGATTTTAGATCAGTTTTTTAACCTTGACACTATGGAGATTTGGGGTTGTATAATTGTTTGTCATTCAATCCTGTGCATTGGAGGATGTTTGGTGGCATCTGTTAACTCTACTTTCTAAATGTAAATGCCCTCCACAGTTATAACAATGCAAATGTCTCTAGAATGTTCCAAAAGTCCCATGGGAGGCAAAATTGCACTTGATAGAAAATCACTACTGTAGATCAAGTGTTCCTCGGTGGGTTCTCTTTTAACACATAATTTTGCATCCAATTTTCCCATTCATGTTAGTTCATTTTATATAGATTTTTAAGCTTCTTTGGAATAGTAACTCTGTCTTAAATACTGTATATCCCTCATAGAAGGCAATGCAATTCTAGATTAATGAGCATTTGCTAGAGATTAGTCTTTCAGTGGTTTGATCGTGAGGGCAGAGGTTGTCCAAGGTATATTGTCCACATTAGCAAAAGACAATTAAACCTTAGATATGCTGCTCAATTTGACGTCAGGTTTGACAACTTGACTATGAATCCTGAGACAAATTCTTATGTTCAAACATTCTGACTATAACCATGCAGCTTTATTCTCTGTTGCAGAAAAACCTCATCTCATTATTCAAGACATACTATCACCCAAAGACCTTGAGCATAATTTGGCATAAGGTAATTCTTCACACCCTAACAAGCAAAATATCAGTTCCACCTTAATGAAATAGCCATAGAAAATATTAAAAGATTTCATTGATAGAAAAAAAACATATCTGATTGTAATAAATAGGAGCTAGAAATTACTGTTTATGGTACAAAAATGGGTGTCATATAACCAAATTCTCCCTATCTGGTTGTTGAAAATGTTGCAATATGCTATAATCAGAACATAGAAAAATTGCTTGGAAGAAATGCCCCACCAGCTCACCAAGCAAAGTGTGGGTGTAAAATTCCTAAGTGTTTACCCACCATCTGCCAGGGTATTAAAATGCAGTTCCAGGCATAAAGGAAAGCATAACAAATGTTTTAAAGTTCTAAATTGGAGTGTCCTGAAATTCAAGCTCTAAAATGTCCCCTAGGCAGGAACTGATGAGATGAAGTCTTTCTGCACTGATAAAAAATGCTAGAGCATTCATAAATTCACCCTATATATACAGATCACTATGGAAGAAGTGATTTTTAAATATTCCAAAAGCAAAAATAATATAAATTTCATGGGTTTGCCTCAGTCCAGGAAAAAATACTTGTGTTGATCTGTATCTAACCATGAAAGAAAATTTTCAGTTCATAATAACCATAAAATAATTCGTGTCAAGATGATTCTAACTCATAGTGACCCTATGTAACAGGGTACCATAGGGTTTCCAGGGCTGTAAGCCTTAAGAAGCAGACTGCTACATTTTTCTCCGGTAGACTGGCTGGTGGGTTGGAATAATAGATCTTTAGGTTAGCTGCTACTGCTTAACCACTGCCCCACCATTGTTGTTGTTGCTAGTTGCTGTCGAGTTGGGGTTCTAACTCATAGCAACCCTTTGTACTACAGAATGAAACAGTGGTCCTGAGACATTTTTACAATCATTATGATGTTGAAAACCATCTTTGAACCCACTGTCAATCCAACCAGCATAGACACAAAAATCAATAGCTTTAAATGTGGTTGTAGATTCTGTTAACCTCTTAGGTGATGACGCAACCTTCCTAGGTAGGCATTGACGAGTAAGTGCTCCAGAGTGTGGTAAAACAGAAGGTATTGATGAGTAAGTGCTCCAGAGTGTGGTAAAACAGAAGGTATTGACGAGTAAGTGCTCCAGAGTGTGGTAAAACAGAAGGTATTGACGAGTAAGTGCTCCAGAGTGTGGTAAAACAGAAGGCACATGTTGCATAGTCTGATGATATTATGTATAAGGATAGATGTTTTGGACGGTGGGACTGGACACAAAGAAGCTCAGAGGCGAGGTAACCACACCAATCCCACCAGGAGTTCAGTCCAGGAAAGGGTACAGAAAGTTGGCATCATAGGACACTGCTTAAGTATGACAATCGAGGTGAGGTCAGCTAAATATCAGGGACTCTCAGTACATTGTCTTCTTTGAATAATTGTGCAAGGTTTCAGGTATAAAGGTTGTCTTTAGGTGTTTGGTGCCTAGCCCAATAGTGATTCACACAACTCATGGAAAAATTGAGTCTTTTTAGCCATGATCTCACAGCTGTGTCAAGACTCTCCCTCACAGTCAATGCAGATTCATAGCGACCCCCTGTGGGTGCCGAGACTGTTACTATTTACATGAATAGAAAGCCTAAGCTTTATGTTTTACGCTTTGTAGCCCAGTGCTTAACCACTACATTACCACGGCTTCATTGGGTCAAGACAGCACCTATGAAACATTATATTATAACCTGGAAATATCTTCATGGTTTGGCTGCAGGAGAACTTGCCAAAGCCTACTAAAACCTGACCAGCTGCTTCCTGTTCTATTTTAAAATCATCTATTTGATTTAAAAAGTCTTCCAGCTTTTTATATTCATTTAATAGACACATAGTACTAACTCTGTGTCAAGCAGGCTTTGAAATGATTTAGTCATCTTATCAAGCTTATGGGCCAATATTCCCATTATCACTATTTTACAAATGAGAGCATTAGCCATAGAAAGATTAAGTAATTTTCCCAATATCACATAGTCTTGAAGTGACAAAGTAGAGTTTCTAGTCCATACTGCTTCCCCCATAAGTATAGCCAGTACCCAATTAGCCAATAATCTTCTTCAGTTGTGATCATGATGGGCAGGTCCTGGTTATCTTTCATTTGATGACTCATAAAGCTTTTACACATATATTGTCAAGAAGGAATTGCACACATGAAAGTATTTCTTGGTAGCATATGGATTATATTACAACACTTTTTCCAAGCAATTAGAAATAACAGTGTAGGGCAGCAGTTCTCAAACTGTAGTAACAGAAGCATCTGGAAGAGCATGTTAAATTTCAAATTTCAGGATCATATTTTCAGATACAGTGGGTCTGAATCAGAAATTATAAGAAATTGGATTGACAACAGGCTATCAAGTGATGTATGCTGCTGCTGCTGCTACAGCTTCCTCCAGAGTCACTGCCATAACCAGCCTGTGCGATCACAAGGTGTCGAAGGGATCGGGTATCAGGCATCATCAAAACAAAAAATCATATCACAGTGAATGAAGGGGGGAGTGCGGACTGGAGACCCAAAGCCCATTTGTAGGCCACTGGAGATCCCCTTACAGAAGGGTCTCGGGGAGGAGATGAGCCAGTCAGGGTGAGATGTAGCAACGATGAACTTTCTTCTAGTTCCTAAATGCTTCCTCCTGCCCCACTATCATGATCCCAATTCTACCTTACAAATCTGGATAGACCAGAGGGTGTACACTGGTACAGACAGGAACTGGAAACACAGGGAATCAGGGAGGATGATCCCTTCAGGACCAGTGGTGTCAGTGGCTATATGGGAGGGTGGAGGGAGGGTGGAAAGGGGGAACCGATTACAAGGATCTACAAGTGACCTCCTCCCTGGGGGACGGACAACAGGAAAGCGGTGAAGGGAGACATCGGACAGGGCAAGATATGACAAAATAATAATTTATAAATTATCAAGGGTTCATGAGGGAGGAGGGAGCAGGGAGAGAAGGGATAATTGAGGAGCTGATGCCAGGGGCTTAGGTGGAGAGAAAATGTTTTGAGAATGATGAGGGCAATGAATGTACAAATGTGCTTTACACAATTGAGGTATATATGAATTGCGATAAGAGTTGTATGAACCCCTAATAAAACAATTTTAAAAAATTTACAGACAAAAAAAGAAAGAAAAAAAAAGAATCACTGCCATTGGGAGAGCAACATGGAGGAGCATGTGAAGAGCCTGGCCAAGTCAGAAATTCCGAGGATCAATTTTCCACATTTACAAACAAACCGAATGTGTGCATATGAACTTTCTATGAGCATCACTATGAGCATCACTTATACCTCACACAGTGTGGTAGTTACATAATTTCATGTCAACTTGAAGATATAACTGTGTAGGGGTGGAGTCTAGCCTGTCAATCAGGTCACAACCTGATGGTGCCTCCTTGTGGGTGTGACCTTCTCATGAGGAGGGTCCTGGGAACCTCCCCTTCTTTCACTGCCTTCACTTTCCTGTTGACTTACCCTGACTGCTGCCAGAGCCACCTTCAGTGGATTCACAGGACTTGTCACCCACCAGCCTGTGACCTTCTTGCATTCGGCATTATTGCATGTAGCTGTATAAGTTTGAAGAGGGATTTATGGACTAGTATCAGACTTATCTGGACTTGAATTGGCCTGGACTGAGGTGTTTCCTTGATATATAATTTCTTCTTGATATAAAGCTCTTTCTTACACATATATGAGTGTCACTGGATTTGTTCCTCTAGTCAAGCCATCCTAACATGCACAGCAAACCCTACAGTACTGACCAGAGTGGGGCTCTTTCTGCCTCTTATACAGACTCAGGGATCTTATAGAGCTCTTCAGCTGTTGATGATTTTCCTTACTCTCTTCTTTCTCTGAAATGCATGACTCACATTCATAAAGCAAAAATAAATAAATACATAAATGAATAAATAATAAAACAATAAGATAGTATCACCATGAATTTTTTCCTGGAATATAAAATCAAATCATCACAAAAAGAAATAATATAGGCCTTCAAAGAGCTAGACTACCACTATAATTTTTTTAAAAAATAGGTCAGTATAGATGTATACAAATTCACCTTGAAGAGAAATGTAAATTCCAGACCTACTTATCGTGACTCTCCTCAGATTGAACCGAATTAGACATCTGAAACACAATCAGTTATAAAGGACATGAATTAGCCTTCAAAATAAACACAAAGGTAAAAGGAATTTCTGGAAGCTGGTAGGTTCAGGCCTATTTGAATGAAATCCAGAAATAGTGAAAGGCATTATTAGTGCAACTGGAATACCAGTCCTCATGATGTGAATATTGCTTTGTTTTTTTCCTCCTGAAAACACATCCACTGGGACATATCAGCAGAGCTTGAAGACATGAAACATTTTTATGTTCTTAAGTTCCCCCCTCCCTAATTCCTTGCCACCAAGCAACCTTCTGATGATTTTACTTCTCATGTACATAACATATTTCCAGGGAGACAAGACCTGACCAAGCCACCTGGAATTTCTAGCCCCATGCACATATGTCTCATGTGCATTAACCATTAAACCAATATTCTTACCGTATACATTAGGTTTGTTAGCGTAAGGAAGCTTCTCTAAGTCCATCAACTCAGGAAGACCAGTCAAGTCTCAGTTTCAGAATCTTAGAGCCCGAAACGCCAGGCCCTGATGGATTCTCTCAGGAATATGGCATCTTTTAAAAGTTTTTTAATGTGTATGTTTTATTACATAATTCTTTCTGCCCCACCCAAAAAAAACTTCATAAACAAAACCAAACAGAAAAATAACATGACATTTTCACTGTAGCCAGGTGCTAGTTTCTGTTATATACAAATTTAAATTTCTCAATATACGTTGATGTGGTTAAAATTAACTCCAACAAGATTACACCTTAACAGCAGCAGCAGAACGCAATGTGTTTCAGGCATCATCTGATAAAATGAATAAAGCAGTCCTTTTCTCTGAGAGCAGGACGACCTTGCTCCATTCAGTCTTCAGGGGGATGCCCCACAATATGGCATCTTGAGAAGTCCCCTAGGGACCAAGAACCCCACCAGGCCACACCTATGAGGTCAATCCTGACAAACTAATTAATGTTGTGGTTGAACAAGATCACACTTCAGGAACAAGAGAGGCAGAGTGCAAAGTGGACCGAAGTTGGAGTGTGTCAGACTTCTGTATCAATCCTGGCTTTTTACCAGCTTTTTAATTTAATCTCTGATTCAATTTTCTCACTTATAAATGGGGACATACATCTATTATAAAAGAGTGGGTTTATATAAATATGTGGATCTTGAACCAGCAGCGTTAGGATGTCTAGGAACTTGTTAAAAATGCAAATTCTCAAGCCCGCCCCAAACCTACAGATTCAGAAGCCCAGAGAAGGTGGACAGCGGTGTGTGCTATCACAGCTCTTCCAGAAGTTTGGATGATCAGCAAAGCTTACGGAGCACTTATGTAGATGGTGATCAAGATGAGAAGTCAAGCAGGCAAAGTGTCTACTACAGTGGCTGAAACAAAAGCAGGCATTCGATGTACTTCTGTGGCAGTAAAAAAAAAGCATTCATTCAGTTTTCATAGATTGCCCCCCCCTTTCTTCTTAACATAATAGACTTTAGACTTCAAGATATCAGTGTCTGCCATATAGTCTTCAAGATTTCAATGTCTGCCTAGGATTCTATCAAGTAGAGAAATCATATTTATATAATCATTTTCCTGGCTTTGACCATTTATGCTGCTTCTGTTTTTTCAAGGGACATCCTATTCATACAATTCCTTGATAAAATTCAAACTCTTAAACAGAATTGCTTATCACAGAGAATGTATGTGTATTGCTACTCTTATGTATGATCTATAAACAAATGGGGATCCCATTTGTTGGGTCTGGTTTCCACTAGACTGCTCCCATCCAGAAGTGGTGTTCTTTGGTTTTTTAATAGGCAGAAAAACGGGTACCATTGTTAGAAATTTTATATATCTTTTACATATTGAAAATTTACTGTATAGAGCATATAAACTTAAAATATGGACTCAATATTGCTCAGCATTGAAGACATCACCCTGAGTTGTCCCACAAGAAAAGAAACCAAGATTATATACCACCACCACGGATGTGTCATGAAAATGGACTTATCTGGAAAACGTATGGAGTAAATACGTCACCACCACAGGTCCGACTCACAGACAGGGACTTGTCTAAGAAACATATGGACACAACCACTCCCACTAAACTATAAAACCTAGGGCAACCAGAGCACAGCAGCATTCCCTGATGCTCAAAGCTCTGTGCCATTGCTCTAGGTAAGCGTTCTCTTTCTTATTATACTGTTACTTGTTGTGGTGATTAACCTTTGTGTGATAGGATATCATGCATCAGCAATTTATATCTGTCTTTTGAGTATTCTTACCTATGTTGAATTCAGTCCTTCAATACACTTACTACATAAAGTTTGAATAGTATTATTTATTAAGATATTATGTGACTACAAAAATTTGAAGAGTTCATACAAATTCACAATTTTACTTTGTTGTAAATCAGTATAAATTAGTCTATAGTTTCATCTGAAAAAAATATCCCTTGAATTGGTGAAAAACTGATGCATTTTGGATTTTTTGTGTGATGGAATATTAGGCAGCCATTGAAAATAGATTCCATTATTTTAAAAAACTCAGTGGCATTAAGTTGTTCTGTCTTATAGGAAATATAGCTCTAAATCATGTCATGTTAAATTGGTGTATGCAATATACGAACAAAACACAAGATAATTCACTTCGAGAGATGTCTTGGACATAGATGGATGGAGAGCCAGAACTCACGTAATAATCTGTTGGTAGTTGTTTGAGTAAGAGAGAAAGAGGCGAGCTCAATCACTTCTGTTAGGATTAGACTGTCGATCATTTATAGTCTTTGCCCTCCTCTTCTCCTAATAAGCTTTGTTGTAACTAGACTTCTTTGAGTAATTGATTATTTTCGTAGACTCACACCCTTATAGTGGTCTATCAGCATCCTGCTTGACACTGTTCTGACCTGATCTCCTCCTACTCTCTCCGTTATACCAGGCTCTGTGCGCTTACTGAGACACAACAGGCGACTACTCCTTCGGGGCCCTTACAGCTTCTGTTTGCTCTGTTTCAAGTTCTCTCTCTCCAGCTATCAGCGTGACCTGTTCCCTCACTTACTTGAGGTCTTCGGTTGCATGTCACCTTTTCAGTCAAGCTTTCCCTGTCCCCATATATAAAACTTTCTAAATCGTTCCAGTCTATTTTCTGAACAGTTACCACGATCTCTTATGTTACACAGTTTAGCACCTTAAAGTTATTTTGATTGTCAAGAGATGAATTTGACTCTATAAAGCAAGGATGTGCATTTGGCAGAGAATACTATTGACAACTTGAAAGAAAATAGATTCATAATATGTCAAAACCACATGGCATTATGATCTATATGAAGAAGTCCTAAAATTAATAGTACATGGAGCCGAGGAGAAAATAGACAAAAAAGATAAATGTTGTTGTTGTTGATTGTCATCAAGTGAATTCTTATTTGTGGAAACCTATGTATGAAGAGTCAAACTTCTCCATCGGCTTTTCGAGACTGAGTCTTTGAAAGCACATAGCAAGGCCCGGCTTTCAGGATATCTCTGGGTGGCTTTGAATTGCCAACTTTGGGACTAGTAGTTTAGCATTTAATCATTTAGGCTACACAAGGACTCCCGAGATGGTAGATCAAGATCCATGATCCACTGTCATCTATTCAACTGCTCCTTAGTGTCTCCAAGACTATAAATCTTCAGAGGAGCAGACATCGTCACCCTTCGACCATGGAGGACTAGGTGGGTAGAACTGCCAATCTTGCAGTTAGAAACCCCAAGCTTACCTCACTGTACTACCTAGTCTCTTTAAGATGATACATGGGCTCCCAGCAAAGAAAGTCTAAATTACCTTCAAGAATATAGGGAGAAAGAAGCCCTGGGAGCACAGTAATTTAGTGTTCCACTGCAACTTCCCATCTCATGGGCTTGTTCCAGGTACCACATAATCTTCCAACTTTTATTATCAGTTTAAGGGATCTCTCAAGACTGCCTCATGAGCTCGCACTCCATCTTGATCCAATGTTTGCTGTCTGTACACTCCCATAAATTTAACTGTCTTGGTTCTTATACGGTCTTTGGTTTTCTTTGCTCAAGTAGGAATCATATACCAGCTCTTCTCTCCCCTCAGCCAACTCTGGCTCCCATGGACTCCAATACAGGAGAAAATACTGTTTGCCTAAGAGGAAAGTTAAACAGCAAGAAGTAGACATTATTCTTTTTTTAATTTCCCAAGACATTGAGTCATGGAAATCTCATAGAATTATTTGGAAAATACCAAAATAACTGATTTACAAGCCACATTCTAGGACCACATTTCCTCTGCATGGGAAGCCTAAGAATCAGAAAGTGGGGAAGGGGGCGTGGTAGCACCAGAGTAGCAAACCTGATGTTCTCAATATCAAGAGACTAGGGTTAAGTCCCAGTACTGAAACGTAACAACTAGGTGACTATACAGCCAAGTCACTTAAACTCTTTGTGTCTCAGTTTTCTCATCTGTAAACATTATGAGATTGGAGGTCCTTTGCAGATTGGAGGTCTTTTGATCTCATGGTTCATTAAAGAACATTTTGAAAAATAAACATATTCACGTAAATATTGGGGCAAGGTTTTCTGGCACAAAAAGATTTGTTTACTAGACTTTTAGGTCTTCACTATAGTTTTAATTAATTAGAACAAAAAAATCATGGCATTTATGATTGATTTTACAGCAATTATGCAATTTTCAAGTGGGAGGGAATTATTACAAAATTTATTATAAAAATTCACCAGGTTTCCTGACTCTGACTCAGATTGTTCAGGTCTGCCCTCTTTCTTCCAGACTGCTCTTCACATTCTTCTTCTCTATAGCATGTCCTTGGTTCTTGTCCTTGATCTCATCATCTCTCGCATGGGAGGTCAGGGTGACAAGGGAGCCTGCATACCCCAAAACTCTCCCTACATGTGATTGTAATATATCAGCACCGTACTGTGGTAGTTATATAATCTGTTGTCAATTTGAGAGGATTAAGAGTGAAAGAGTGGAGTGTAGCCTACCATTCAGGCCATAGCTTGATGACCTCATTTGGAGGGGCCAAGGAGATAAATAGCTCACTGGAGGCAGGATAGATGCTGACTCTCTGGGAGGCCTTGCAGCTGACAAGACACATGGAGCTATACTAGTGACATGAGCTTGAAGAGCCATGTGGAGCAGTAGCAAAATTAGAGTTGTGAAATAGTAACGAAAATTATTTTATGGTTGGGAGGTCATCACAACATGAGGTACTGTATTAAAGGGTCGTGGCATTAGGAAGGTTGAGAATCACAGTCTTAAGATATGGCTGCTATAGCAAAGTGTGGTGAAAAACTAGATGGTGCTATAGAAGGACTAGTGCCTGGGGCTTAAAAGCTTCTCTTAAAACAAGCAGCTATCTTAGTGAGGTGTCAACCTAGCCTACATGGAAGAAGCGCACTAGTCTCTATGATCCAAAGGTTATAGGTAATATGATCCAAATCCAAAGGAGGGAGTGGTGTCATAGCTTAAATTGTGAACTCCTGGTTGGCAGAAGGTTATGTATGACTGTGGAAGCCCAAAATCCATTTGCAGGGGCCACACATGATTCAGCTTCCAGAGAACATCCTCTGATCATATTTGACGGATGTGAATAGTCTTGTCATCATACAGAGACCATTGTAAAATCAATAAAATTATAATATCTTATAATTTGATCTCCTTTTTTTAACCTGCTTTAAAGTTGTTTCAGGTTGTATTTGTTTATTTGCTTGTTTTTAAGTGAAAGAAAAATACACATGAATTATCCTCTGTTGAATCCCTTCTGACCATAGACCAGAGGTATGAATAGCCTTGCTATCATGCAGAATCTATTGGAAGTGGCTACAATTATAAAGTTAAAATTAACACCTTATCCTTTGGTTTCACTTTTGATCCATTTAAAATCTGTTCTAGTTTTTAATATTTTCTGCTTTCTTTTTTTTAAAAATAATCATTTATTAGGGGCTCATACAACTCATCACAATCTGAACATACGTCATCTGTATCCAGCACATTAGCACATATGTTGACTTCATCATTCTTATGACACTCACTTTCCACTTGAGCCCCTGGTGTCAGCTCTTTTTTTCCCCTTCCTCCCC
>NW_022111379.1:26174666-26185611 GCF_000313985.2 Echinops telfairi
TACATCTCTATGAGTACCCTTTGCCTCCTAGTTCTTTCCTCTGTTTCTTTGTACTTTCCTCTTGTCCCACTATCATGTTCTGCCTTCATTTGGGTTTTAGGCATTCCTCTCAGTTACATTGCCCTTGATCTAGCCCTGCAAGGCCTCCCACACCCTCCTTGACATTGATTTTGTATCACTTGTTGTTCCCTTGTCCCTGTGCTTGTTAACACCCTCTTCCTTCCTTCCCCCTCTCCTACCCCCATGCTCCCCTGATCTCTCGTCCCATTGTTCTCTCTTCTGGCTTGTTTATTCTACCTATCCCTTCCAGGTAGACATGCTATGTACCATCACCAGACTGAGTGCAATGAGGCAACAACAGAAAGTAAAACAATGTCTACAACAACAACAATACACACATATGCATACATATATAACCGTATGAATAGTTCAGGGTCTGTTTGCTTTCTTTCACATGTGCTTTCCAGTCAAGTCTGATTGGGTACCATGTCCCGGCATTGCCTCTATCCCTGAGGACCTCACTGTGCTGCTCCCTCCGCTGCTCTGATGCATGCCCCCAGGGGCTGGCATTCGGTGTGGTGAGCTCATGGCAGGCACAATTCCTGCCTTTTGTCTCCAGTGCTGTCCCCAGTGGTGCAATGGGTTAACAAAGAATGCTGTGTCCCATGGTAGGGCTGGCCCCTGTGGTCATCACCTTGCATCACTGCTCCGGACAGGCAAATTATCCCCAGTGCTCAGAGAGCCAGGATGTGCTCCACTCTTGCCTTTTCTTCCCCTTCCACCCTCATTGGCTCACATGAGCTCTGACCAGACCAGTCCCCCTTCCCCTCTTCCCGAGCTGCAGCTTCAATGTTGTCCTCTGAAGTGAATTCCCCCTGGGTGAGGGTGGTGCCGTGCACCCAGTTGGTAATGGGGCCGGCCCCTCAGGCCTCTTCATCTGTTGCCTACTTCATGTCAGTGTGTTGTGTTCCTGTCTTGGAGCTCCGGGTTGAAGTCTGGTCCCTCTTTCCCTGTGGAGACACAATCGACACCTTCCCCCTGTGTGGATTAGTGCCCTGTTCCCCTGGCTACCCATACCTTTTTCCGTCCTCCCTTTTAGTGGGCTACCATATGTATCCCATATGTATCCCTGGGTTTAGTCTGGCCCCTGCCATCTTTTTAATAGAGAGTTTTACCTGATTTACTTTTTGCTATTGTTGTTTGCTTTCTTAAAAAACGTTTGTTTGTTTTTTGTATATGAAATACAGGACAGGTAAAGCTATAGACAGTAATTGAATTAATGATTCCTTGGGAATATGGCAGGGGAGTTTTGGCGAAAGGAGGTGCTAATAACAATAAGTACAAAAACGAAGAAAAAATTCTAAAACTGAGGCAATGATTGTTCAACTCTTTATGTGACTGAATTAGTGAAATTTTGGATCTGTGGATCATATGCTAATAAACCTGTAAAAAACAAAACACAAACACTCAAGAACCTTAATCCATATTGCGTGGTTGCAGTATGCAGGATGATTTCAATGTTGTGTGTGTGTGAGAGAGAGACAGATTTAACGTGTCAGAACTTTCAGCACTACAATTTTATAAATAATTTAAAATGTTAGGATTTTAACCTAGCCTTACAACAAATATTGACCTGTGTGGGTATGACCCAAGGGAAGGACATAATTAAATACCATATATGAAAATTTGAATACTATTAACTTTTCAGGTTGAGATTTTGTAGAGTCTGGTAGACAGGTAAGGAATGAATATATTTGATATGAACAATTGAGCTTTTATTTTTAACTTCCCTTTTTTTAGGACAGATTTTGTTCATTTGAAAAATTAAAATGTAAAATATCATAATCAAAGATAATAACATGAACATCATTCCCATTCCGCTTATGGAATAAAACATTATGGATATAGCTCTGGTACCTAATGCAATTCACATTCTCTTCTATATAATATTCTAATTGTTAATACACCATGATTTATGATCCAATCTTTGGCTGTTGAATTTTTATGATTATATGCGATGCTGTCATGAATATTCTTATTCTTATCTCTCATGTAAGAATTCATTAGCACATAGACTATAACTGGATAACTAGATTGACACCTGTCTGTCAATTTATATTGTGTTGCTATGGTGCTGGCAGATATGCCACTGTTGTTTCTAATAGTAGCAGAGTCATCCATTGTGGACAGGTTTCAGTGGAGCTTCTAGCCTAAGGCAGACTAAGAATAAAGTCCTGATAAGTACTTCTGAAAATAAGCTAATTAGAACCATCTGAGCCACTCTGCCAGCCCTAAATTATTGTATTTTGTGCTGGGAGATAAGCCTCCTGGGTCGGAAGGCACTCACAGCACACAGTGAGCACACCCAGGACTAGAGCATATCAAGATCATGAAACCGGTGCAGGGAAAGGCAGCATTTTGTTCTGTGGTACATGGCGTCATCAAGTGTGGGGGCCCACGGGACACAACTAACAATGACATGTAAGTCGGAATAGCAATTGTTGGAGGATAGTACACAAGCGTCATCAAGTGTATTAGATTCACAAAATTGCTCCAAAGTGCTTGTTCTAATGGACACTTCCCTCACCAGGGCATGGCAAAACATTTTTGTCAGCATTTGGTGCTGCCAGACCTTTTACATTTTGGCTAATTTGAATGGTATCCAGTTTAGGTTTAATTTGTATTTTCCTGATTATTAGCAACATGGAGCTGTTTATTATATATTTATTAGACTGCTCACCTTTTCTTTTCTGGGATTTGGTTTTCCATCTACTAAACCCTTCCTGGGAAAAAAGAGGGGTGAAAAGGGAACTCAGAGTTCAATATTAAGGATGTTCACTGTCTAGTAGGACAGACAGGCAAGAACAAAGAGCAACTCTGCAGGGTAAGTGCTATGGAAGTTCACAACAAGGAGTGGAGTTAAAGGTCAAGGGAAGATTTTTTGAGGGTGAATACTCTTGAGCTAATGGTTTAAGAATTTATAATAGCCAGATATAGAAGTGGGAAGGAGCATTCCAAAAGTTAAGGAAAAGTATCTATGTGCAAAGACATAGAGTTGGAGAAGAACCCAGAATGTCCAAGAAGATCACCACTAGCTCTAACTGACTAGAACAGAGGCTGCATGAGCCAGACAGGCGACTTTAAATGGAGAAGGAATAGCCAGATCTTGAATGCTTTGTGTTGTGCTCCCAGTAATGTACCCCTACATTGTTGCAGTCGCAGGTAGTCACTGGAATGGGGCAAGGAGATCCAAGTGCTGAGACAGGGGCACAAAGGTGGAAGCGATGGCCTGATAGAGAGGCAGGACCATTAGCAAGAGTAGCAGAAAGTTGATGGGAGTCCGAAGACAGTGACAGTGAGACCAGGAAGGGTTTGATTTAGGAGACAGCTAGGCCTGGGAAGCAATCGAACTTGACATTCTATTGAGAGGCGACTGTTGGGTAACTTTGGGGTTGCTAGCCGTGAGGCTTTGCATTTTTAAACCACCAGGCTCCTCAAGAAAATGACAAGGCTTTCCATTCCCAAGAAGAGTTAAGAGTCTCAGAAACCCATAGGGGCAGTTCTACCAAGTCCTATAGGGTTGCGATGAGGTAGACTCAACTCCATGACAGGGAGTGAGTACTGGGCTCTAAAGAGTTTCAAGCCTGAGCTCAGAACCTTGAGACATAGACAGAGATGTCAGGCAGACAAATGTTGGCGTTATGGTTGAAAAAGACTATTGTTGTTAAGAGCCATGGAGTTGGTTCTGACGAATAGTGACTCCAGGTACTATGGAAGGAAATATTGTCTCGTCCTGCACCAGCCTTACTATTATTGCTATGTTTGAATTAATTGTCGCAGCCACAGTGTCTATACATCTCATTGAAAGTCTTGTTTTCTCCCTGCTCACCCTCAACTTTTCCAAGCATGATGTCCTTCTCCAGGGACTGGTATCTCCTGAGAACATGTTCAAAGAACTTTGAGAGTATAATTCTCAGTTCTAAGAAGTGTTCCAGTTGTAGTTTTTTTCAAGACTGTTTGTTCTTATGGAAATAAAGAATATACTAAATATTAATAATCAGAAAAAAGAAATAGCAGTGTAAAAGCCCAATTAGAAGGAAATGTCTTCAACATGCACCCATAGTGGGCTTGCTAATACCAGGCACAAAAGATGAACACATGTCCACACAGACACAGGCAGCGGAGGACACCTGGAGGCCATCTCCCTTCCTCCCCCTGACCCTCAGAGCCCCCAGGGCCTGCCAATGAGAGTGCAAACCCTTTGCAGACAGATCTCAAACAAGAGGCTTCCAGAGGGCCTGAGCCACTCCACCTTCAGTCCCTCCATCAAAACACAATGACCAGAGAATCTTTCCTTTTCTTCCCAGGAGGAACAGTGAGTGAGGGTAGATGGATGGGAAGAGGTATTCAAGAAATGGGAGCAACTAATGAGCCTCTTTCCTCTGGAAACTCTAAGAAAGACGTGTCCCACATCCACTTTTTTTTAAAACCTACTATAGAGTCAATTCTGACTCACAGTGGCAGAGCAGAGCTGCGCACAGGGTTTCCAACATTGTCAATCTTCATAAAAGCTGACTGCCACATTGTTCTCCTGCAGAAGAGCTGCCGAGTCGAAACTGCCAACCTTTTGATTATCAGTTGAGTGTTTTCACCACCAGGATTCCTTATCCACAGTAAAAGTATCTTCTTTTAGAAAATGACTATATGGCAGATGGTGTTAGTCAGAGCTGGGGTGTAGGCGGCTCCATTACTTTGCAGTTGTTGGGACTGTTGTAGACTATCTATGACTCTTTTGGAGGAATTATTATGAACTTAGATACTGAGGGATTTTCACACATAAACTCAGCTAATCTTCACATCAACTCTCTGAGGAAAATAGTGAAGGTATCTCTATTTTACAGAAGAGGAAACTAAAGAACTTAAGCTGTTTCTCGAACTCGCACAAACAGGATATGGCAGAGATAAGACTCAAACCCTTGGTTTATTTGTCTCCAAATGTTCAAATGTGCTTGACACAATGGATGGATGACTGGACTGTGATAAGAGTTGTGCGAGCCCTCAATAAAATGATTTAAGCTACATCTCTTACACATAAAGGACTGAGGCCAGTGTCTGGCATATCATCAACACTCCAATGGTATTACTGTTGCCGTTCTCTGAAGGTTCTATTTTCACAGAAGGTTAGAAATGTTTGTGAAGTATAGGAGAGGCACCATAATTCAGACCAATCATTTTAGAAGACTGTATATTTGCTTTGAATGACCAAGGGAACATTCGGTTTGTAGGTTCTGTTGCTAGAGAAGGTTTTTTCCAACTAAAAGAATAAATAAATAAACACGGTACATTTGAGAAGCAGGAAGAAACTGGCTCAGCTGGTGTAGAATATACACACTAAGGAACTGCAGGTGAGGGTAGGGTCTGTGCGCCAAGCTTCTCGGCAATTCTGTGAAGAACTTAATTTTCTCCAGGAAGAAACAACCAGATTGAGCTAGGCCTTTGCGGCAGGCCTGACACAGTGGCTGACTATATTTGTGTTAATAAATACTCTTGTTTTGAAAAGGAATGCCGGGAATTCTTCCCTCCAAATCACACCTGGCATTATCAATTGGCAAAGACCAAGTGGGATTCACGACATGTAATAAAGTTGGTGCCTATAGACACAATCATTTGAAAGCTGGAGTAGTTTCTTTCTAAAACAAGGCTTGAAGCAGGGCAGGAAAAAGCCTGGTGTTTCTCAGCACAGTAATGATGGGCCTTATTGTGTTTATTTTTATTTTATTTATTTATTTTTAAAATAAATTTACTGGGGGCTCGTACAACTCTTATCACAATCCATACCTCCATCCATTGTGTCAAGCACATTTGTACATTTGTTGCCATCATCATTCTCAAAATATTTGCTTTCTACTTGAGCCCTTGGTATCAGTTCATTTTCCCCCTCTCTCCCCACAGCCCCCTCTCATGAACCCTTGATAATTTACAAATTATTATTATTTTTTCATGCCTCACACTGTCTGATGTCTCCCTTCACCCTCTTTTCTGTTGTCCATCACCAGGGATGGGGTTATATGCAGATCCTTGTGGTCAGGAGGTGTTCATCCGCCCTGGATTCCCTGTATTTCCATTTCCTATCTGAACCAGTGTACATCCTTTGGTCTAGCCAGATTTGTAAGGTGGAATTGGGATCATGTTAGTGGGGGAGAGGAAGCATTTAAGAACTAGAGGAAAGTTGTATGTTTCATCATTGCTACAATGCACCCTGACTGGCTCGTCTCCTCCCTGTTTTAAGGGGATGTCCAGTTGCCTACAGTTGCCTACACTCCCCCTCATTCATTATGATATGATTTTTTGTTCTTTTATGCCTGATACCTGATCCCATCAACACCTCGTGATCACACAGGCTGGTGTGCTTCTTCCATGTGGCCTTTGTTACATCTCAGCTAGATGGCTACTTGTTTACCTTCAAGCCTTTAAGACTCCAGACACTATATCTTTTGATAGCCAGGCACCATCAGCTTTCTTCACCACATTTTCTTACATACCTGCTTTTGTCTTCAGCGATTGTTTTGGGAAGATGAGCATCATGGAATGCCAGTTTAATAGAACAAAGTATTCTTGCATTGCGGGAGTACTTGAGTGGAGGCCCAGTGGGACTTATTGTTTTTAATACTGCAATGTCAATGTTATGCTTGAAAAAAATATTATTCCTACTAAGAAATTGAGCCATGTTTTCTAAGGAGAAAATAATAATGCTTATTTCTAAGGAACCTAATAAGAAGTCAGCCAACGATTTTTCTGGTAGAGAATAGGAATGTATTGAAAGCTCCAATTCTCTCTCCCTACAAGACCAGAGCCTGGGTTATTGCTCATTGTTGCCATTGCAAGAAGCCGGCAGAGCTACCACTTTAAGAAAGGACAGATCAGAACACCATGTCCGAGAAAAACTCTAAGCCTGAAAAGCCTTCTAACCTCATACAGTTTCAAGTAAAATTCACACAGAGGCACCTTGTAGACACTCCCCAATTCCTTCAATAAGGAAGTTCATAAACTTGTTTATAACATTTATAATGCTTATAAGAGTTAATCACGCAGGGACCACACAAGTGGAGAGAGATTCCAAGAAGAGAAGGTTCTTGTCCACTTCCACCTTCCAGGAGAACTGCATTAGAGAGACTAGGGTCTTCTTTCCCACTTCTCCAAGTGGATTCTAACTGGAATGGGTGGTTATGAGACTTCCAGTGCAGGAAAATACTGGATTTCCTGGCTGCCTTTCTTCAGCGGAGTTAGAGAGGAACACCTTTCAGGATAAACAAGAAGGGACACTGATATCCCTGATTCATGCATCTGAAACTAAACAACAAATAGACTTGAGCTTAGGCCCCTCTCAAGGGCCTGCTGTGTGGCTTTGGCAGCTCATTATCATCTCTCAGGCCGACTCTCCTCAAGGGAAACGTGTGCACAAAAGACGTGCTTCACGGGATCTAATGTGAAACGTGATAGGTTTTGTGTCAACATGCTGGGCCAAGGGTCTCAGTAGTTTGTTAGTATTCCCCTGTGATTGATCTAACACAATGAAATCAACTCCATGGTGGCATATACCATAATGTAATCAGCTCCACGGTGGCATATGCCATTATGTAATCAGCTCCGTGATGGCATATACCATAGTGTAATCAGCTGCGTGATGGCATATACCATAATTTAATCAGCTCCCTAATGGCATATACCATAATGTCATCAGCTGCGTGAGCACCAGCAGTTGTAGCAGAGTACAGCCCCCTTGTTAGGGCACAGCCTGGATGTCATTGAAAGAAATACACCTCAGGAGGGTAGCCAACCCTTGTAAACCAGACGCCATGGGAAAGTCGTGTCAGTTCTGCTGAATCTGGATCCTGCATCTAGTTCGTGGACCTCTTGCCATTTTTCCTGCTGATCCCAGGAGCCATCAACAGACAGAAGACCTAAGAGTCACTAGGTTCTGTATCCATTAGCCTGTGGTTTTCCTGCTTCATATTCCTGTTTCCTGATTCATCAGCCCACACAGCTGCGCGAGTCAGGAGAAGCTTCCAGCTTTCCATTTGACCCACAGACTGGAAGCAGACTGAACTTCCCACCACTTCAACAATTCTGTGAGCCATTCCTTAATATAAATAAATCTCTTTCCATGTACATACACATGTAAGTATCTGTTTTTGTTACTCTACAGAACCCAGCCTCATACAAAATGGGTGGCATATACCGTATATACTCATGTATAAGCTGAGTTTTCTCAGCACACTTTTTATACAGTTTTTGTGGTAAAATTATGTGCTGCAGCTGAGAGTTGGGTCAGCTTACACTCAAGTATATGTGGTAATAAGTGATCACTAAATATTATTTGTTCTTTTTCTATATATTGTATAATAGCATCATGGTCAAACTAGATGATTGTGTTTTGATGATATTTTTCTTAATCTAATGGTTTACACATTTAGTTGGTGACTATTATTTGAGGATGATCTTCTTAGCATATCACAAATATTGTTTTGCACTTAATTGCATATGTAAAAATTATTGAAAGTGTAAATGTCTTGTCGCTTAGGTATTCACCACAATAAAATTTGTTTTGTAGTAATAAATGGTTCTTATGCTGATTCTTTCTCTACAAGGATTATTATTGGTCTTTTTAAGTCTATTATGATTTACTGAGCACACCGATCCGAGACTGCAAGTTGATAGATCCTAAATAGATAAGTGTCAATATACACACACAAATTGTAGATCAGCGTACAATATGAGAGGATATCATAAAGATGTGGGAAGATGAATTTAAAAGATAATCGAAATTTTCCATGAAATTTTGTAGCCCCTTCATATTCATTGTGTACATACTTCATCCTCTGTGCAAGCTGTTTCCCAAACATTAGCTCTAACCTTTGTATCAGCTTAATGGAGTTTTATAACTGATAGAAGCCCAATCAAGCCAAAACACCCAAATCCACTGCCACCTGTTTGATCTCAACTCCGAATGACCCTGCAAGACAGAGTAAAGTTGCCCCTTTAGGTTTCTGAAACCGTAAATCTGCACAGGAGCAGAAGCCCCAACTCGATCCTGTGCAGCAGCTGGTAGGTTCAAATTACCGGTTCTACAGCCCCAGCCCAAGAAGTAACCCACTGTGCCACCGGTTCTTGAAAGAAGCACAGAAAAGTGAAATGACAACCCCAGGTGTGGTTGTTACATCATTTCATGTCAATTTTCAAGATATATAAACGTGTAAGTGTGGTACTGAACCTGGCAATCAGGTCACAGTCTGATGGTGCCTCCTTGTGGGCATGGCCTTCTCATGAGGAGGCCTCAGGGAACCTCACCAGTCAGCCTTGACTCTCTGCTTGCTGGACACCCTGAGAGCTGCAAGAGCCCTGCCATGTTTCCAGCGACCTTTGATCCACATGCATTTGCACCCGCCAGTCTGTGATATCCCTGCATTCTGTGTCATTGCATGTGACTGCCTGAATCTGTAAAGGGCTTTATGGACTAATATCAGACTTATGAACTTGAGTTGGGCTGGACTGGGATGTTTTCTTGATAGATGATTACTTCTTGACATAAAGCTATTTCTTATACATATATGAGAGTCTTTGGATTTGCTTCTCTGGTCAACCCAGTCTAACACACCATATAAATAATATAGTTAATAAGTATAGACTGGAGATATGACCATTGGCTTACATTGACTTGTTCAGAGGTTAGGATAATTCTTCCCCTCACCCCAATTTTAAAAAGCCAAATTGGTTATCTTACATTGGACGTACATCCTTGACAACAACCCCTGTGTTGTAAAGTGAAACTGCTTTATAGGGTTCTCGAGGATGGGGCTTTTCAGAAGCAGAAGGTCAAATATTTCTTCCTACTTGCCTCTGCCAACCTTTGGATGATGAACTGCCAACTTTTATGGTAGTTTATTTCCTCTCTGGTGGAACTCTCTGATTATATGAGTAGCTACTTCAGGATTGAGTCTTTGGATAAACACAACTGGAGAGCTGATCAAGAAAGCTTAAGCACAGTGTCATTTGTTTCCATCAAATAGGCTTCAAGGTAACAAAGTTCACACCTTTCAACAAGTTCTAAGAGACTCAGGGCTGCTAATGAAGTCCATTAGGAAGGAAACAAAAGTGAAGGGAAATATCTCTTATCACCCCCTCAAATTTAGTCTAGGGAGGTTAGGGAACACTTGCAATTGAAAGTAAGTATCTAAATTCACTTGCAAACTAGGAGGTTTGAGAAATAGGTGCTTTGAGTGGCCCAGATGTTGTCTCAACTTTTTCTGATATTCCATCTAGTTGGGATTTTTCTATTTTTTCCCTTCTAGTGCTTGAATGCTGATGACATTGCTTGAAATTAGCCTGAGACTGGAGACCAAAGAATGCAGATGTGTGAATAGAAGCATAAACAGCTGAAGCCTGTAACAAATGTAATCACAAAAGTAGAAAAATCCTAGAGACTAGCTTTACCACACAAACAAAGACCATGCTGAATCAAAGTCTCGATTGCTGGGTAAGTGAGCTGGAAGTACCATTGCTAGAAGGAAGGTAATAATTATTCCCCAAAACATGAGTTTGGGCACAAGTAATTGTAGGTAGCATACCTTTCCTGGAAGACAGTAGTCTGGAACTGGGAGAGGGTACTATTCTTTGCTTTGACAGGCCTCATTTTTCTTACACCATCCCTGTGGATTGGTCAGAAGAGATTTTTAGGACCCAGTTCTAAGTCTAAGGTCAGATGTAGAATGAAATTTCTGCCTTTGTCTTGAGATACCACAGGCTCAGCTGGAAGTCCTATAGCTCTAGGACAGTCCCACATTCTTTTTGCTCTGAGGCACCTCATCAGTATATACAGGGCTCTGGTCAAGGCTTCCCACATAGCAAAGGCAGGTGAGAGGATGATGTATTAGAAAATTATTTTTTT
>NW_022111379.1:26186347-26188544 GCF_000313985.2 Echinops telfairi
ATTTGTGTCTGTTTTATATGCATACAAGGGTCCACTTTCTAGATAGTATTTAGAATCCTACATAAGACTAGTCAACATGGTTAAGCATAATTTTCTAACTAAATGTGAATGTAGGAAAACAGTAATTTGGAAGAGAGTTGGGTTTCAATTATTATCCTCTTGTAATGGAGAGGCATATTTCACAAAGACATGTAATACTCCTTTTGTGTTATTCCTCTCTTGAATTCCAAGGATCATGTATAAAATATTTCAATAATTCTCAATATAATATGAAATTAGAAATATTCTTTGGGAAACAACAAGAAATTCAGGATAAGATTTTCTATAAAGATAAAAGGCAGGGTAATGCATATTAATATTTCATTAAAAAAATTCCCAACACGAACCGTGCACTTTGTCCTATAGTTAAAATAACAAGTCAGTCTTAGACGTAGTGAATGATCTGTCAGATAAAATTTACAGTCAGGTGCTCGAAGCTGAATGAATTTCAATGATTTTTGCTCATGTATTTCACAGGTAAATATAATTGATTTGGGATTTAACGCTATCTCTGATTCCCTTGGTTAATATAGTTAATAAAGAGTTGAATTAATTAAACAACTTCATGTGTAAGGGGGAAAAAAGAAAATAAAACAAAATTCAATCTTTCCTTCTATGAACTCAAAATAATAATAATGATAATACAGAATAAGTATTGGCAAACGATTCTTTGGCATTCCGAGTGAACCACAACCAAGAGAGAACGTCAAGCGACACAATAGGCTCCGCGGGCATCGGTGAAGTTGGCCATCACATGGCTGTGGCAGAGGCACGAGGAGTCATGAAGCAGAGGTGAACGTGCTGGCTGGCTGTGCTGACTCCGGAGGTCACGGCCCCCAAAGGGAGTTGCAGCATCTTAGGCAAACATTATGAAAGACTCGGAAAGAAATGTCATACAACAGTCTACTAAGACACTTCTCGAAATTAGTCATTGTATGAACCAGTGGTGAGCAAACTACACCCCTTGGGCCATAATTTGTTACCATTTTTTCTCTTAAATAATGTTTGGAAACACAGCCATACGCATTATTTCAGTATCCTCTATGTTTTCCTCTAAACAACAACAGAGTTGTATAGCTGTTGACAGGGGCCCTTTGGCTCACATATCCTAAGTTATCCATTCTCTGGTCCTTGAGGGAAAAAGCTGACTGCTGGCCTAAAGACCTGATGTGATATTTCTCTTACAGGTAGGTTGTCTAATGTTGTTATAAACTTATGGTAGGTTAATGCCTGATGCCTCAGGCAATGCTTTTTTAGGTCTATTTCCTATTCAGCTTGTTTCAAAATTTACCTTTTCTTATCCTTTTTACTGTCATTAAGCCAAAAGCTATAAGATGATCAACTCTGATACCACCAAGATCAGAGATTCTTGTCATGCAAACACACACAGAGGAGAGATGGTGGCTCCCCTTTCTTTTAACTAGGGACATAATGTTCAGATTCTTCCACCCAAACCCACGCTTAAAAAGTCACTTCTTATACTCAATACTGATTAACTCAAGTCATACCAAGAATTGTGATAATATGAGTGGGTGTTAAGGATGAAAAGAGAATCTCTTTTTAACAGGCTGTATAAATAACAATTTTCACCCTACATCTGACTGAGGCTTCCTGTGCTTATTATCCTCAATGAAGATGAACCCAATTCTGCCTGCTTCTAACTTCCTCCCTGGGTGTAATTTAGGTGTTTCGATAGCTAAGCTAACTCCTTCAAGGCACCAGAGACTCATCTTGCCATTTCTTCTCCATAAATAATGATCCAGTGTATTTCTATGTAATCCCAACACAGCTTCTATAAAATCAGAGTACGCATGGTATAAAATTATTTCTTTTGGCAAAGTTCAATGTAGTGAATAAATGCAATGCTGCTGGATCACAAACTTCAGGATTTCAATTTGTTGGTTCATCAATGAGGTTAACTAACCTCAAAATTTACTAAGCCATCATGGAAACACAGAAATAGTCTGCCATTTTGCATATTGGATTGCATCTTGGAGCAAATTACATCAGCACAAACCCAACAGACAGGGAAAACACCCACAGCCCTTAACATTGCTCACCTGAACTATCATATTGGCACTCTTACTGATTTCTCACTGTCCATTTTCTTTTTCTCTAAGTTGACACACATTTCTGCGTTATGTTTCTAAAATGGATG
>NW_022111379.1:26189872-26193079 GCF_000313985.2 Echinops telfairi
AACAACAACAACAGAAATATTAAATAGGAACTTTATTTGCTCACCTAAAATACAATAAAATATTTCTAAAAGAAACACTGAGGAAAATAGGACAATACGTTAAAATACATATGTTGGGTTAAAGGGCATGGGCTAGCACTCCTCTCCTCCTTCCTTTTCACTGATTGCACATCTCTTTTTCTTAAGATTTCACCAAAACTCACTGCCACGAGTCAACTGCTACAGGCTGCTCTGCCCTGTGGGTGACATCTCATGTGGATCTATCTTATCTTCTAATTAAATTGCAAACTTCTTTGTCAGAATGATCTCATCTCACTACTTACCAGATAAAATGTTGCTGTCTTGATGTTGAGCAAAGGGAAGGTCTATGTTGCTTATAGAAAGAAAGCTGAGCTATATTTTCATGGAATGAATTATGTCCTCCATAAAGAAATGCAAATTACTGTGCTCTGAACTATGATATAACCTTCTCTTGGAAGAAAGAGTCTTTAAAGATATTATGTGATAACACATAGGAAGAGCACGGGTCCTAATTCCAATTCCTTCTGAGTGGTAGTTTATAAATATCAGAAAACAGACATGAGGAAATTCATATGCAGGCAGGTACCATGAAGATACCATGTGAACATATATCAGCAAAGAAATGCCAGGGGTTACCCCAGCTACTAGAAGGTAGAATAAGGGTGTGGAGCTGTTCCTGTCTCAGAAGCAGTTCCTCTCTCAAAACCCTGATTTGGACATCTGACCTTCAGAACAGTATTTTATTAGTCATAGAAGACTAAGACCGACATTTGAGTCCCCACAGCGCTTCCTCTGGCAACCCTCCTGACCACTTACTTCTCTAGGACTCCTAGAGTAAGCTCTCAGGCAAATCCCCAACTGCTAAGCTTCTCACCTGGAACACATGACAGAGCACTTAGATTCTGGGATCTGCCCATTCATGAGATTCCATTCACTAAATGAAATCAAGCCTTCTGCTCCTGTTTACTCAGGGGAGACACGTCACTGAAAAAAATCATGTCCAAACAAAGTCTTTGAATGAAGTGTATCCACAGTACATTTCCCTTCATGCAAAGGGGTATGGGACCCTTCAGAGCCCTGTGCTTCTTTGCTGAGGTCTCCTTGGCACTTAAATCTTGGCAGAGGAGACGGCTTCATAGGATCTTTTCCTTTAATGAGAGATAGAGAGAGAAAAACATAACCTTTGCATATCAGCTGAAAATGTCCCAGTGCATGGAACCTGATTATGCCAACACTTTATGAATTATGCATGCTGCTTCAAGTGAGAGAGATCAGATTTAATTATGTTCTGAGGGGGCATCATCCCTAGAATTAAATGGAAAATATCCTCATTTGTCTACGGAGCTGTTTTAAGAACTGGTTACCATGGGCTTTTATGTAGCACTGTGGATGCTGAGGAACAAGAGAGGGTTCACAGGAGCAGCACAGGGGAATGTGAAACCAGAGATGGTCCTTTACATGTCTACTTGGAACCTGCTTTTAAATTAAACCCAGACAAGAAAGACACCAATACCAACACGTGCAAGTCCTAATAAATTAGCGGTACCCAATTATTAAGAAGGAAGCCTTAGGTCATTCTGTAAAATTGATCTTAAATGAAAAATGTGTAATTATACTTAAAACAGTTACAGGCTGCTAGTCAGTGAAAAATTTATATTTCCCATGGAGTTGTACCACTTTCTGTGCATATAAAATTAGTTGGAGTGATAGAACTTACGTTGCAATTGGAAGTGGTTTAAGAGACAGAAATATTTTTCAATATATTTTTCTAAATGAGTTTACAATCTGGCCAGCCACAATGTGCATGTTATAATTTTATTGCTTTTGGCCAAAAGCCAGTGTAACACCAAGTGTTCGGAATTCTAAGTAAGAGCTTTACAACCTTTTTAAAAATGATAACGGCATTTGTCCCTACTTTTCCTTTTGTTATTCTCGCTTCTAGATCTGAAAGGTATATTTTTAGTGAGAGCAAAAATAGCCTAGAGAAGAAGCGTGCACGTAGAGGAAAGTCCTGGGATTCATTCTTGATTCATCATCTTACCTCATGCCCCGACATCCTCCATCACACTTTCTATAGGTTCCATCTCCCAGTGTATCCCGGAGCCTACACTTCTCTCCATTTCCTGCTGTTCCAAGTGACCACGACACTGACTTTAGAACTGGTCTTTTCCCTTCTGCTCTTCATCCTTTTTCCCACAGTTGGAAATTGTAACCTATTGTGAAAATGTAAACTAATGGATTATCTGATATGTGGATGAAGTGCTAATAAAACGGTTTCCTAAAACAAGAAAGAAAATGTAAAAAAAAATTAGATCACGGCTCTGCCTCAGACCCTTCAAAGGCTTCTTCATGATTTTTCAATAAAATCCAAATGCTTTTTGTGGCCTGCTAGGCCTTGTCTTATCTGGTCTCCACCCCACTCCTCAGCCCTCCCTGTTTTCATCACAGGCCTTTCTTCTGAGCTTCCTCTGGAAGGAGTGGCATCTGAGTGTGCTTACTGCTTGCACCACCCAAGGGCTCCCAGGCTATCTCAGCTCTCTGCTTATTTTCTGAAGAATAATGCATTTAGCAATCTGTTCATTTGTTGGTGGTTTGCTTTAGCCTTCAGAAAATGGAAAATAAATGAGGGAATAAGATGATATATTTAAGAAGTGGTAAATTCATGAAGAAATGTTTGCAGAGTTAAGCAAATGAACTAAGGGAAGGTCAAGTTTAAACTTACAATGATCTGTTAACAAAAGAAAAGAAGATAGATAACCCTTTTAGAAAAATACATTGCATATTAAGTTATACATACTATATTTCTACTTTTCAAAATTAGACTACCACTAAAAATTTCATTGTTTTAGCAATTTTTCATTTCTTATCTGTGTAAAGACACTATTAAAGAGAAGTTCAAGCCACTAATCAACACATGTATTCAGTGGCCTCCCTTATAGGGTGCATTTCAAAATTTTCATTTACACATTAATTTGATCAGAGGTATCCATTAAAATAAAAGGTATGTCAGAAAGTATTGCTAACAGGTTCCAGTTCATGCATACATGTGTTTCTTTCTGAACAAAATGTGATATAAAGCTATGGAGACATGAACCAAATTAACCCATTTTTTTAGGAAGCACCATGCCAATTACCACTGTGGTTGTAATAGCTTGTAGTCCCACCAGCAGCAAAAAAAAAAAAAAA
>NW_022111379.1:26193179-26197772 GCF_000313985.2 Echinops telfairi
TGGGATTCATTCTTGATTCATCATCTTACCTCATGCCCCGACATCCTCCATCACACTTTCTATAGGTTCCATCTCCCAGTGTATCCCGGAGCCTATACTTCTCTCCATTTCCTGCTGTTCCAAGCGACCACGACACTGACTTGAGAACTGGTCTTTTCCCTTCTGCTCTTCATCCTTTTTCCCACAGTCGGAAATTGTAACCTATTGTGAAAATGTAAACTAATGGATTATCTGATATGTGGATGAAGTGCTAATAAAACGGTTTCCTAAAAAAAGAAAGAAAATGTAAAAAAAAATTAGATCACGGCTCTGCCTCAGACCCTTCAAAGGCTTCCCCGTGATCTTTCAATAAAATCCAAATGCTTTTTGTGGCCTGCTAGGCCTTGTCTTATCTGGTCACCACCCCACTCCTCAGCCTTCCCTGTTTTCATCGCAGGCCTTTCTTCTGAGCTTCCTCTGGAAGGAGTGGCATCTGAGTGTGTTTACTGCTTGCACCACCCAAGGACTCCCAGGCTATCTCAGCTCTCGGCTTATTTTCTGTAGAATAATGCATTTAGCAATCTGTTCATTTGTTGGTGGTTTGCTTTAGCCTTCAGAAAATGGAAAATAAATGAGGAAATAAGATGCTATATTTAAGAAGTGGTAAATTCATGAAGAAATGTTTGCAGAGTTAAGCAAATGAACTGAGGGAAGCTCAAGTTTAAACTTACAATGATCTGTTAACAAAAGAAAAGAAAATAGATAACCCTTTTAGAAAAATACATTGCATATTAAGTTATACATATTATATTTCTACTTTTCAAAATTAGACTACCACTAAAAATTTCATTGTTTTAGCAATTTTTCATTTCTTATCTGTGTAAAGACACTACTAAAGAGAAGTTCAAGCTACTAATAAACACATGTATTCAGTGGCCTCCCTTATAGGGTGCATTTCAAAATTTTCATTTACACATTAATTTGATCAGAGATATCCATTAAAATAAAAGGTATGCCAGAAAGTATTGCTAACAGGTTCCAGTTCATGCATACATGAGTTTCTTTCTGAACAAAATGTGATGTAAATCCATAGAGACATGAACCAGATAAATAGTTCCTTAGGGCCATGGCAAGGGAGGTTGGGCGAGCCATGGAAAGCTAATAATAATGAGTGCAAGAACGAAACATTTTCTAACATTGATAATGATTATGATTGCATAACTCTTCAAAATATATTTAAATGAATGAATTGTATTGTATGTGAATTATATGTCAATAAAACTGTTTTTTGGGATATTTTTCATTAGTAAACATAACTCTATAATCTGTAGATGGCTGCAGACTAGTTCTTTCAGTGTATACCTGTCTCTATTTTGTTAAGGTGCCTTAAAAAAAAAGCTGAATCAAAACAGTGGCATTTTTAAAAAAATGCTTTCTTGTGAATTAAGTGAAAGTTTATATTCAACAGCTCATCCAACTTCCCAATGTCTTGCCCCATTTCCATCATTTTGCTCCATCCTCTTCTTATTGAATGTTGTCTTCCCCTTTACCCAAGTTCACACTTGTCTACCCTCTAGTCTGTGGTTTCCCCTTCCCTCCCACTCTTGGTTGCCATCAGTGGCTGTTCCTTTTAGGATGAGAACTTGTTATTGACACTTTATAATAGTGGATTTGAACCAGCTGTGTTTTTGTGCATGGATACTTTTACTTGAAATGATGTCCCCCAGGTTCAAGTATGTTTGAGACAATGTGCAGATTCATCATTATTCTTAAATGCTATGTAGAACTCCATTATGTGTATGTACCAAAATGTGATTCCATCTTGCTATTGTAAATACTGCTGTGATGAACTTGGATGTACACATATCTATTTGTCCTACAGCACTTACTTCCTTAGGATATACATCAAGGAGAAGGATTTCTGGGTTATGTGGAATCCCCATTTTTTAGGAAGCACCATACCAATTACCACTCTGGTTGTAACAGCTTGTAGTCCCACCAGCACCAAAAAAAAAAAAAAAAGTAGCTTCTGGTGGGATTTGCTGAGTCGGTAAAATTCAAAGCAGAACAGTCAGCTCAGAAGGCTATAATGACCATCTGGGGGAGATTACAAAGGAGTAATCTTGACAGATTTTCTTAAAGGACATGGGGTGATCACAGGGGCTTATTAAGAAGTTTTAAGAAAATTGAAAACTGCATTGGTCAGAAAAAGACCAAGAAAATTGCACCAAGGAATGTTTTTTCCATGAAGACAATACTCATTCATGAAGGTAGCAAGGGTTATGCTAGAAATAATTTTGCTTTGAAACCTTACCCATCCAAACTATCATCCGTATCTTGTACTTTCAGACTTCTTTTTGTTCCCCAAACTCAAAGAACATTTCAAAGGAAAGTGGCTCAAGTTCCACAAGGATACAAAAACTACCATTTTGACATGTTGTGAATAGAAGAAGGCAGAATTCTTCAGGAAGGGGCTAGAGCAACTGAAACACTGTCTTCAGAAGTGTAGAGACCTAGATGGAGGATATGGTGAGAAATAATAGCTTCACACTTGAATATTTTTGTTTAATAAGGGTTTCTATTATTTTGTAGCTTTATGTTTGACTTACTTCCATATGAATCTGCTTCACTTTTTTCATATCATGTAGTAATCTTATATAATTTGCCTGAAATATTCTTTTAAGATAAATAATAAAAATAATGAGGCTTATTATTATCGTTCTCCAAAACTACAGAAGGAAATCAAGTAGTTCACTTGATTCCTTGCATGGAAATTGGAGAAACACAAAAATAACGCTGCACCCATTGTGGCTGTGAAGACAAGACCAAGATGGAAGTCTGGGAAAATCCGTCAAGGTGGTGAAGGACAGGAAGCCTCGAGGTGTGCTTTGCATGGCGGGAAGGTCTCGGATGGGACAGGAAAGTAAAAGAACAGCCCAAAGGGGCGGGGTGGGCTCTGAGTGATGCCAGGTGTCAGACATGAGCACAAAACCATGAGTTGTAAAATTTAAAAAAAGAAAGAAAATATAAAACAATTATTTGTATTAAAAAAAACTGGTGAGAGATGCAATCTTAAACTGAGTTTGAGATTTTTTTTGTGGTGAAAAGCAAAATTCATCTGACAGCAGTTTATAGTGTTTGGGCTTTAAAATATAGAAATTAAGCGTTTGAGGACCTCTTATTATATAAGCAAGAAGCTTTAGGAATACTGTGGGTTAGGCATTGGACCTCTAACCATGAGGTAAGCAGTTCAAACCCACCAACTGCCCCTGGGGTGATAGATGATGCTGTCTGCTCTTATAGATTTACAGCTTCTGGAACCACAAGCTGAGCCACTATTAGTCTATGGCAGTGGTCCTAATGCCGCGACCCTTTCATACAGTTCCTCGTGTGGTGGTGACCCCCCGCAACCATGAAATTATTTTAGTTATTTCAGAACTGTAATTTTTCTGCTGTTATGAAACAGGCAACCCCTGTGAAAGAGTCGTTCGGCCCCCAAAGGGATCATGACCTACAGGTTGAGAACTGCTGGTCTATGGCAATGGGTTTGGGGTTTTTCATTATATGCATATAGTGGGAAAATATTTTTATTAAATATTATAATTAAATCAATATTCAAATAAGTACATAACTTTTGAGCCTTATAACAACAACTGTTACATTGGTTAACACTCTTTACAAAGTCTTTCATTTGAGAAATAAGGATATTAGAAACCAGGCATGAATCTTTGTTCCAAAGAAAACTACTATAAATTGAGTTGTGAAATAATGGCAATCTATGATTAAGTTCTAAAATAAAGATCCATATTATGCTTCATCACTTATCTAACACTTCATTTATCAATGTAATTTGCGATTATTAAGTCTTCAAAAGACCCCTGTGAAGCACAGCTTCTATTTTTCAAATAAGGATGAGGAATTGAGTGACATGTTCAAGGTTACAGAAACAGTGTAAACAAATAGCAAAGACAAAAACTTTCTTATTTCCTACAACTTGCTTCAAGCCCTGGACCAGTTTGCACACAGTTGCTAAGTTCAATAGTGGTTATTATGTGCTAGGCAGAGATAAGATTCTGCCAAGCACAACATGCTCCACAGGCCATACCAGATGGATACAGTGTGGAAGTCCCAAAAGTAAACTACCTCAAACACACCTATAACCCAAGGACATAACATCAAGACTACATGGTGTGTGAAGAAGCAGAAGACAGCTATGCCAAGAGCATTTAACCCTCAATAAGAAGACTGCCATTTTCTTACTACTTCAATGCCCTACTGGCTGTAGTAAGATATATGATTCTGGCAGACCTGTGTATGTCATTATCAGTGAATATTATTGTAAGTTTTGCATTACCACCAACTCCCATTGTTTGTACAAAATTGACTTTCTGTATGTCAATGATCCATATATTGTGATTTGTAGTTAACATACATTTGTTCAATCTCCTTTTCTCAATGATGTTTTAAAATTATTCCTGTGGGCTAAATCAATGACACTATAGACAGGAGGTCATTAAAAAGGTTCATATGTTCCAGGAAAATAATAAGATTCAGTAAGATTCTCTACCATAAATAATAAATATGTCCCTAAGGTGAACCAGAGGCAGATAGAAA
>NW_022111379.1:26197872-26199434 GCF_000313985.2 Echinops telfairi
TATATATATATATATATATATATAACAATTATTTGTATTTAAAAAACTGGTGAGAGATGCAATCTTAAACTGAGTTTGAGATTTTTTTGTGGTGAAAAGCAAATTCATCTGACAGCAGTTTATAGTGTTTGGGCTTTAAAATATTGAAATCAAGCATTTGAAGACCTCTTATTATATAAGCAAGAAGCTTTAGGAATACTGTGGGTTAGGCATTGGACCCTAACCATGAGGTAGGCAGTTCAAACCCACCAACTGCCCCAGGGTAGATAGATGATGCTGTCTGCTCTTATAGATTTACAGCTTCTGGAACCACAAGCTGAGCCACTATTAGTCTATGGCAGTGGTTCTCAACCTTCCTAATGCCACGACCCTTTCATACAGTTCCTCGTGTGGTGGTGACCCCCCGCAACCATGAAATTATTTTAGTTATTTCAGAACTGTAATTTTTCTACTGTTATGAAACAGGTGACCCCTGTGAAAGAGTTGTTTGGCCCCCAAAGGAATCATGACCTACAGGTTGAGAACCGCTGGTCTATGGCAATGGGTTTGGGGTTTTTCATTATATGCATATAGTGGGAAAATATTTCTATTAAATATTATAATTAAATCAATATTCAAATAAGTACATAACTTTTGAGCCTTATAACAACAACTGTTACATTGGTTAACACTCTTTACAAAATCTTTCATTTGAGAAATAAGGATATCAGAAACCAGGCATGAATCTTTGTTCCAAAGAAAACTACTATAAATTGAGTTGTGAAATAATGGCAATCTATGATTAAGTTCTAAAATAAACATCCATATTATGCTTCATCACTTATCTAACACTTCATTTATCAATGTAATTTGCGATTAGTAAGTCTTCAAAAGACCCCTGTGAAGCACAGCTTCTGATTTTTCAAATAAGGATGAGGAATTGAGTGACATGTTCAAGGTTACGGAAACAGTGTAAACAAATAGCAAAGACAAAAACTTTCTTATTTCCTACAACTTGCTTCAAGCCCTGGACCATTTTGCACCCAGTTGCTAAGATCAGTAGTGGTTATTATGTGCTAGGCAGAGATAAGATTCTGCCAAGCACAACACGCTCCTTAGGCCATACCAGAGGGATACAGTGTGGAAGTCCCAAAAGTAAACTACCTCAAACACACCTGTAACCCAAGGACATAACATCAAAACTACATGGTGTGTGAAGAAGCAGAAGACAGCTATGCCAAGAGCATTGAACCCTCAATAAGAGGACTACCATTTTCTTACTACTTCAATGCCCTACTGGCTGTAGTAAAGTATATGATTCTGGCAGACCTGTGTATGTCATTAGTGAATATTATTGTAAGTTTTGCATTACCACCAACTCCCATTGTTTGTACAAAATTGACTTTCTGTATAAGTCAATGATCCATATGTTGTGATTTGTAGTTAACATACATTTGTTCAATCTCCTTTTCTCTTTTTTTTCTTCTCTTTTTCTAATGCTTTTATTGGGGGCTCTTACATCACTTATTACAATCCATACATTCATCCAGTGTACAAGCACATTTGCACGTATGCCGCCATCA
>NW_022111379.1:26200038-26201565 GCF_000313985.2 Echinops telfairi
CAATTAGCCCCACATGTGATTATCGGCCAGGTTGGCACAATTAACTAACGCACACGCCAATATCTGTGATCCAAGGACTGTAAATGATATAATCTAACCTCAAAGGAGGGAATCAAATCTGAGCTTAAGTTGTAAGATTCTGGTGTGCAGAAGGCTAAGAATGACAGTGTTAACCCAATATACATTCATAGGGTCTACACAGGGGATATCCCTCAGTGATTTTTCTCAGATCAAAATTGAGGGATGGGAATAAACTGGTTACCAGACAAAGAGTATTGGAGAGACAGTTATAGTAGGTTAAAATGATAAATCTGACTTGAATGGTTAAAACCTTGTCATTTGATCTCCCTTTTGATACAGTTTGTGCTTAATATGGTTTTTAATATTTTGGGTTGGTTTTGTTTTGTTTTTCCATATTGGGGTTTATCTCTGTTGTATCTTGTCATTGTTGGTAGCCTTCTTGATTCTCTGTTATGTATTTTTCTATGTTTTCAAGTATATGAAACTCAGGATGGATTAATGTATAGAGACAATAAGTAGAATAAAGAGTCCTGAGAGGTACAGCAGGGGAAGTTGAAGGGTACTGGGGAGCTGATCTCAAGGAGTGCAAGAAGGAGGAAAATGTTTTGAAACTGATTGTACAGCACTGTTTAATATGACGGATGTCTGGATTGGGTCCTAATAAAATAGCTTGGAAAATTAACATAATTATAAATTATCAAGGGTTCATGAGGGAAGGACAGTGAGGAGGGGGAAAATGAGAAGCTGATATCAAGGGCTCAAGTAGAAAGAAAATGTTTTGAAAAATGGTGATGGCCACACACTGGTATGAATGTACAAATGTGCTTGACACAATGGATGGATGGATGGATTGTGATAGGGGCTGTAAGAGCCCCCAATCAAATGATTTATAAAAAGGAAAAATTATAATAAAAAGAGGGGAAAATTAAAAAACAGAAGCATTCAACCAGTTGTAAACATGGAGACTGGGAACATTCATAGGGATGTGAGTTTAGGCCAACTGCTAGATGTAGGCACTTCAGTCGATTTCTAAGTGTTCCCCATTTTATAACCATTCTGCCTAGTATTTACTAATGAAAAGCAATTGTTCTTGCTAGATAATTTGTAATACATTCTCTTAAGACATTTTGACTTCCAAATGTAAAAGTGTCTTCAGCGCACATAACCATTGATCTCATGCATTTAATGGATTAGCTCAGAAAATGGGTCAACTTTGGTGTCTGTTTATAACACCATAGACATGGCCCTTGTTTTGTTGTTAGTAAACAAAGCCTGACTTCTCTGTCTGTCTGACTCTTTCCTTAGAGTTTTATTGAAGGAAATACAGCAGTGGCTCTAATGCCTCATTTAAAAAATATTGACCTGTGATCATTTTTGTTTTCTCAGTATACACACAATATGGACAATATGCACACACACACACACACACACACACACACACACACACACACACCAAAGCATCAAAGCAGAAGATAAAAGATCAAAGGGAAAACACCAACTGTCCCC
>NW_022111379.1:26202212-26206474 GCF_000313985.2 Echinops telfairi
GAGCAATCACTTGCACTCTTCTCGTATAATCTCTGATCTCCACCAACCCTGTGTCAGTCCAGGTGGACTAGAGAAACAAATCCATAGACACACATATGTGCCTAAGAAAAAGCTTTATGTATAAGAACAATTGAATAATGAGAAAGCACCCCAACCCAACCCAGTCCAAGCCCATCAGTATGATATTAGCCCATATGTCCAATACCAATCTATAAAGCTCTCTTCAGACTCATATAACACATGCAATGACGCCAAATGCAGGATAATCACAGGCCAGTGGGTAGAAAGTCTTTGGATCCAGTGGCGTTGTAAGCATCTCACTGCTGACAGGGGTCTCCGAATGGTTTTTCCAGTTCCCGGGACAACATCAGGGTGGGTCCATGTGGCTTCTCCTCAGGAATGTGTCGCAGGGATTGAGCAGAGAGAGTGTGTCTCCCACCTCCAGGGAAGAAACACGGGAGTTCCCAGAATTCCCAGGAGAAGACCATACCCACACAGAGGCTTCACTGGCTATAACCTGATTGACAGACTAGACTCCACCTCTTCACTCTTAATTCTCTCAAGTGCTAAATTGATACCAGATTATGTAACTACCACACCTACATAGCAGATGCATGTACGCATAACATAAATCTCCTTCTTACAAAGATTTGTTTTTTGGAGGAAAGCATTCAAGTGCTTTTCAAGGTTTGTATCTTTTACAGTAATTTTAGAAGAAAACATTTTTATTGGTAAAATGAGTGTTCTATATAAGAATACTAATAATTAAAAAATAAATGTATGAAATAAACAAAAACGTTTATTGGAATCAGCAATAGCACATGCTCGATGGCAAACTAGCAAAATGTTTACATTGAAATTTTCAGTGAGAAAACAATCAGATAGCCTTGATCATCTATGTGGTCTGTGGCTCATTTCTTTTATTGAGAGTTTAGGTGCAATCTGAAAAGTCTACCTTTGGCTGATGTTTTTATAAGATAGGTGTGATATGTTTTTAGTGCCAACAAAGCTCCTGTGGAAACATGTGGGTAGAATTTAGCCTGTCGATCAGGTTGCAGCTTGATTGGAGGGTGACTGAGATAAATGAATCTCAAAGCTAGACTCTTCCTCTTTCTGCCTGGTGATCAGACCACACACTGCTGCCTGAGTTAGGTGGTCTGAGCTATCTGGGACCAAGCCAACCTGGGGATCATGGTGGATCGTGTGTGTCGCCTTGCCGTGCATCACCCCACCTCGAGGCTCTATCTCACTATGTTGCGGCACTACCAGCCTCTGCTACACCTTGACACCTCATCTTCCTCCTTTTACCACCCCACCTTGCCTTGTCTGCTGCCTGGGGACCCACTCTGTTCATCTTGTCTTCGGGCAGACTCCACACCTCCAGCCAGGCACTTCGCTGTCTGCTTCTTTGACCAGAAGCAGGCATGAGTAGGAAGGACCTTCAGTATATTAACTGTCCCATGAAAGTGAGTTCAACGGAGCCCTCTGTAATGCTTTGTGGACTAAATAGCTGTTGTCTTCCTTCTCACTACATAAACCTATCCTTTTATATACATAATCATAAGTGTCCTGGTTTTGTTTCTCTAGAGAACCCTGCCTAACACAGTGGAGCACTAGACACAGGATCAATGTGGGATACATTGTGTGGTGGAGTGGGCATAGTAAACTGTCTCTTTTACACTGGCAAACAAAATACTAGAAATGAGGAGCCCAGCTCCTTTCTTTTCTAGCAAAGAAGCCAAGTAATTACAATGGAAGGTAGGACAAAGGGCCTTCTTTGGTGCTACACTGCCCTCAATGGAAAGAAGTGAGAAGGGAATGCCCAATGAATATGTCATGAAACTTCTTCCTGAGCGCAGCAGGAGTCCAACAGCTTTGAAGAAGTGTGTGAAGCAGCAACGGCAGGGAGTATATTCTCCCAATCGACAATTCTTATCTTGTTGTTGTTATTGTTGTTAGGTGCTATCCTGTCTATTTCAACTCAGACAGACACCATGTGACAGAGTAGAACAGACCCATAGGATTTTCTAGATTGAGAGATCTTTACTGAACCGGATCCCTGGGTCTTTTTCCAGTAGAATCACTGACTGAGTGAAACCACCAAACTTTCGGTTAGCAGCCTAGTGCTTAACCATTTGTCCCACAAGCACACATTCAACTCATAGCAACCCTGAGTCTAGGACAAAGGAGAATTGCCCAATAGGGTTTCCAAGACTGTAAATCTTTACAGGAATAGACAACCTCATCATTCTTCTACAGATTGGCAGGAAGATTTGAACCATCCGTCTTGTAGTTCTCAGAACAAGAAGCTTAACCCACTACACCAGTGGTTCTCAACCTATGGGTCATGGCCCCTTTGGGGGTCAAACGATCCTTTCACAGGGGTCGCCCGATTCATAACAGGAGCAAAATTACAGTTATGAAGTAGCAACGAAAATAATGTTATGGTTGGGGGGTCACCACCACATGAGGAACTGTATTAAAGGGTCACAGCATTAAGAAGATTGAGAACCACTGCACTACACCATAAGAGCTCCTATTCGCACTACAGGAATTAAGGGCTCCTTCATTCCTAGCTATGAGTATACAACTAGTGAATGGTGAAGGGGGCTAGTCATACAGTGGTTAAGATGCTAACTTTGAGGTTGGTAGTTAGAACACACTTCTTCCTCCACCAGAGAAAGATATGGCAGTCTGTTTCCATAAATATTAGCACCTTGGAAAGTCTAAGGAGGGAGTTCTACTTTGTCCTATGTGAGTCAGAATTAACTGGTAGTAAGTGATGGGGCAGAACTAGAATCCAGGCTCTTGTAGGTATAAAGTCTAATTTTGGTGTGTGGAGTAGGAAACTAAACTTAATGCCATCAAATTGATCCTAACCCATAGCAACCTTGAAAAGTAGAACTTCCCGTGTTGCTTTGAGAGACTGTAACTCTGTGAGAGAGTAGGAAGTCTCATCTTTCTCCCTCAGAGTAGCTAGTGACTACAAACTGCTGGTCGTGCAGTTACAGCCCAACACACCACCTCTGTACCAGCAGCACTCCTCAAACAAACTTATTTGTGAATAAGTAAAGAGCTTCCATTTTCCTCTTTTCATCTCAAATACCCACACTTCTGTGAGAAACATACCGCATTCCACACAAGAAAGACTAAAGCTGCAGAACATCCAAGCACTAGCTTACTTTCCAAAGTATCTAGAAATTGGAGAAGCAAACAAATACTTTCAACACTAAATATGGTTGTTCATAGGTGAGATCAATCCTTCTCCAAATCACAGCACCTCTATGTACAACAAATGAGAACACTGCCTGGTCCTTCGATATCCTCACAACTGTTACTTTGTCTGAGCCCATGGGTGCAGTCACTCTGTGTGGTAGTTACACAATTTCATGTCAACTTGATCAAAAAAGGGGGGAGGGGTGGAGTCTAGCCTGGCAATCAGGTTACCGCTTGATGGTGCCTCCTTGTGGGCATGGTCTCATGAGGGTCCTGGGAACCTCCTCTTTCTCTGTGCTTTTACCTTCCAGTTAGCAAGCCATTCTGAGACCTGCCAGAGGCTTGTGGTGCTTCCACTGCCATTGGATCCCAAGGCTTTTAATGACTGGCCTGTAATTTTTCTGCATTTTGCATCTTTGAATGTGACTGTGTGACTCTGAAGAGGGCTTATGGACTAGTATCAGACTTATAGACTAATATCAGACTTATGGACTAGTACCAGACTTATGGACTAGTATCAGACTTATAGACTAACATCAGACTTATGGACTAGTATCAGACTTATGGAGTGGGTGGGGAGGCTTTCCTGATATATAAGGCTTCTTGATAGAAAGCTCATATATGAGTGTCACTGGATTTGTTTCTCTATTCCACCTGGCCTAACACATTCTGTCACACCATCTCATTGATGATCTTCCTCCTTTTTGATAACCTACTTTTATGAACATGGTGTCCTTTTCCAGGGTCTGATTCATACTGATAACATGTCCAAAGTGAGTGAGCCTAAATCTCTTCATCCTTACTTCTACGGAGAATTCTGGCTGAACTTCTTCCCATAAGAGTGTGTTTGTTCTTCTGACATCCCATGATATAGTCAACATTCTTTACCAACCATAATTCAAATTCACTGATTCCTTTTACTGTTTTCCTCAGGTCTTCCTAATTCACTGTCCAGTTTTCACATGCATATGAGGCAGTTGAAACTACTATGGTTTGGGTCAGACACACCTTAGTCCTTAAAGTAACATATTTGCTGTGTTAGATGT
>NW_022111379.1:26208993-26212560 GCF_000313985.2 Echinops telfairi
TCTTCATTAATAAAGACTTCAAGCCCATTTTTCTTTCGCTCGCAAGATTGTGCCATCTGCAGATCACAGATTGCTAATAAGCTGCTCTCCAATTCAAATGTCAGACAGGTTCCACATATTTACAATGAAGCGTTCTAGCATTCCCGTTCTTTGAAATGTTATGCATAATTTGTTATGATCCACACAAATGAATGCAGAGTCAAAAAAGCACAGGCAAACATCTGTGTAAAGCTGGGTTGTCTAGAGAAACAAAACCAATGATAATCATATGTACAAAAAAAACACTTTATATCATTATATCAAGAAGGCATTTCAGCTCAATCCAACTCAAATCATTGAACCCAATACCAGCTGAGCCCCTTTTCCGACTCATGTAGCTGCAGGCCAGTTATGAAGAAGAGTAGAGCAGGAAGCAGGAAGATCACAGGGCAGTGGGTGCAGAATTATGTGGATCCAAGGTCAAAGGAAACATAGCAAGGTTCCATCGAGTCTCTAGGACAGAGGCCCCCATATGAGCACTCAAGGCGGTAGACACAGAGTCCCAGAAAGTAGGAAGTTGAAAGGCAAGAAGCAGGAGAAATTCCCTATGTCTCTCATAAAAAGACCACACCCCAAGGAGGCATCACCACGTTACCATCTAATTGACAGTTTGGAGGCCATCCCTACACTCTCCCACAAGTTCAAGTTGACATAAAGTCTAACTGCCACAAAATCTTTCAGAAAAATCTCTGCTTTCTCGTCAAGATCCATCAATATCAGCAATCGTATCCCCTCACTCTACATCCTTTCTGAATCCAGTTTGGATTTCTAGCAGTTTCCTGTCAATGTACTGCTGCAATCATTTTTAAATTATCTTCAGCACAGTTTTATTCATATGCAATATTAATGATATTATTTGATCATTTCCACATGCTATTAGATCACTGGAGTGGGCAGGAATGTGAATCTCTTTCAGTCAGTTATCCAGGTAGCTGTCTTCAAAATTTCTTGGTCTAAATAAGTGAGCTCTTTCAGTGTTGCATATGTGTGCTTAAACAACTCAGTTGGTAGTCTGCCAATTTCCGGAATCTTGAGATAGATAGATATCCTACTAGTCCTGCTTCCTGGAGACCTTGACTGATACAAAGTCTAGTACTGAGAATGAAACATCAGGATGAGTTTTCTGAATCGTTTCTGCATTTTGTTGTGCGTTTTCGAGCTCTTTTTCTAGTTTGCTTACATTTGAAGCCAACAATGACACTATTTCCAGATAAAGAGGGCACTGGTAATGTGAGATATGAAATGGCAATAGAACATTAAATTTTTCATTTCTTGGGAAGGAAAACTATGGGCATTGATCTATTAAGAGATTTAGTCAAACTAAGAAGTATAATACAGTTAGCTGGTGAGTGCTACTAACTGCAGTAGAAAACGTGGAGAAATAAAAGACGAGCTCAGAGCTTCAATAAGCTGGAAACATCTAAGTTTGCTATGAAGGAACCCCCATCGCTTGTAGCTGCAGGGCTCAGGTTTCTGAAACCAAACCTGGAGTCTTATCCTGCAAGTGACTGAATGACCATGCAAACTGATTTTGATAGATATAGAGATTCGGGATAGAGGGGGTTGTCTCCACCGAATGCCTATGCTAAACAAAAATTAGCTAGCCAGGCCACAATAAAGGGGGTTGAAAGAAATCAGGCACAGATTAGAAACCTAGTTCTTAAACTCAGCCACTAAGAGCAGCCAATACGCTCAACCACAGCCCCTGCCCCCCACCCAGCCACCCTCCACCCCGTGTCCAGGGGTGGGGTGGGTATAAGAGGGGTTACAAAGCATAGATGTTTTTGAAGATTAAAGAAGCTGAGGACAGGCTTCTTTTTCAGTTCTGAGACCAGAATCTCTCCCGTGTGCATGGATTGCACATGTTGTCCCCTCTCCTCCCCTTTTAGCTCACTTTCTCCTGGCCGGTGCTCTCCTTCTCCCGGCACCCTTCTTTGGGTTCCGTGGCCTCCTCTTTCAGGCCATTCTTCCACGTGTGTTTTGCACTCCCCTGAAGCCTCCATTTTCAGTTGCGAACTCTTCCACGGCCCCCCGCCCTGTGGCTTTGCACCCTTTCCAGGGAAAGCATGTACTCTCTGAGAGTGTATTGCCTGAAACGTCCCTTTCCCTCATCAAGATTACTTGCACTTACAAAAGTGCTCCTGCCACATGAATTCTTTCAGCTTGGAAAGCAAGCTGTGGGAAACCATCCCAGAAACCTAACAAATTCCCTATCTCCCAAGATGTTTGATGTTATTAGAGTGAGAGCATTGATTGGGAAAGAATAGGAATGTGAAACTAGTATGGCACATTTGGACAAATCCCTCTGAAGCTAGGGATGACAAAACCCTAAATTCTACCTCATTTGGCTGGCTATAAATAAAAGATCTACTCAATGGCATCTAACAGCAACTGGAAGAAGGTAATTGTAAGTCCTTCCTGAGACTCCTTGACCAGATAGAGAAATAACTGTAATCTGATCAATGTTTATTTTGTAACGTGTATGCCCGTATGTGCAAGCTTAATGTGTTTCCTTCCCTCTCTGACCCCCTCGTTATACATTATATGAGGTATTAATTGTTCCTGAGAGGTAGCTCGAGGTTTCCAATGAGCCTCTGCACTCCTCAGTTCTTGTCTTGCTCACAAGAAAGATTTCCGCCCAGGACAGTGTTCAGACCAGACTGAGAGAAAAGGTTTGAACAGGAAGAGTGAGTTTACTGAAGGAACCACGTTGGAGTGGATGTGGAGCTGGGTCTTTTACGATGCTAACGTTGGCTCTCCCACCAATGACCGGCTTTCTGCAACTTTACTGCTATTGCTAAGTAGTCTGTAGTGCACTTCCTCTTTCGAGGTATGTACCTCTCTGCACCCCTGCACCCCAGACTTCATGCTGTGCACCTGTCTCTAGATTCAAAACTTAAGGAGGGTTTTGTGAACATCCTCTGTCCACGCCCAGCCTTTTCGCTCTCTGGTCTCTTCCAGTGAGAAGGGGACGTGTCCTACCTGCTCTTCCTCTTCTTTTGTGCTGGAGATGTATGGGGGAGCCTGTCTCCACTTCTTTTGTGTTAGGGTTCTGCCGTCTTCACCTCTTTCCCATTGCCCTTGAGTCGATTATGACTCACAGCTAGGCGTCAGCTATCAGTTAAGTCTTCCGGGTCCCAAACACAGCAGACACTCAGCTTATAAAGCACAGAACCAAAAGTCAGTAGGGATGGTGGGTAATCAATCATCGGCATTTGTTTACTCAAGGTGGGAAGAGGTTGGGGGGAATTTCCAAAGTTTGCAGTCATCAGGGTGAGGTGTTTCTAGCCACGTTTTATTTCAAAACTGGTCACTGTGACTGGGGAGGACTAACTTAGCCAAGCGTAATTAAAAGTTACAGAAGCCCAATGCAGCTTCTTCGTTATTACATACTAAAGTATTTCAGTATGTGGGATTATATCATGTTAGATAGAAATGAGGCATTTCTGTAGCTTTTATTTGGAGATTAAATATGGTTTTGGAGATATGTATAGGTACAAAATTTACAAGGGGTAGATTCTGATAGCT
>NW_022111379.1:26212660-26213482 GCF_000313985.2 Echinops telfairi
GGCATTTCTGTAGCTTTTATTTGGAGATTAAATATGGTTTTGGAGATATGTATAGGTACAAAATTTACAAGGGGTAGATTCTGATAGCTAGTTTTATGTGTCAGCCTGGTTAGGATATGGTGCCCAGTTTTTGATCAAACACTAATCTAGATGTTGTTGTGAAGGTATTTGTAAATATGGTTAATATCTACAATCAGGTGACTTTAAGAAAGGACCTTCGCTTGAAAATGCCACTGGGTCTTATCTAATCAGATGAAAGACTTTAATAGCAAATATTGAAGTTCCCTAGAAAAAGGACAAAATATCCAGACTGTAGCATCAGCCAAGAATTTTCAGCCTGCTAACCTGCCCCACAGATTTCAGACTGACCAACACCCACAGTGTTAGCTATGTGGTGCAGTGGTTAAGAGCCTGACTGCTAGCCAAAAGGTAGATGATTCGAAGTTAACTAGCTTCCCTGTGGGAGAAAGATGTGGTAGGCTGCTTCTGTAAAGAATACATTCTTGAAAACCTGGTAGGGCAATCGCAGTTCTACTCTGTCCAACCAGATCACTATGCATTGGAATCGACTCTCTGACAATGGGTTTCTTTGTTTTGTTTTGTGTTTGCTTGTTTGTTTTCTCTTGGTTTGGTTTTTTTTTTTAAATCAACTTATTGGGGCTCATACAATTCATCACAATACATAGATCAATTGTGTAGAGCACATCTATACATTTGTTGCCCTCATCATTCCCAAAATTTGCTTGCCTCTTGGGTTCCCGGAATCAGCTCATTTTCCTTTTTTTCCCCTCCCCCTCCCTTCCTCTGCCCCCCTCCCCCATG
>NW_022111379.1:26217104-26218116 GCF_000313985.2 Echinops telfairi
GCACAGACTAGGCCCAGGCTCATGACATCAGCCTGGTGCGCCTCAATGGGTCAACCAATACCTTCAACCATGTCTCCCCAGCCGGAGGTGTTAAAACCACTGCTGCTGGAAAGCCAAGCCTCTCTGTCACTCAGCTGCAGTTCAAAGGCAGGTGGAGGGTGGCGGTCTTTCCCCCATGTGGGCTCCCAAGTGCCCACTACAGGTCTCCTTGGGGCCTCTGTGCACTTGGGCTCTTGGTCGCTTGGACTCCGGGGATGCTCCAGTTCCACATAAGTGGGTGTTCTTTCCCATGTGATTTTTCATGCCCAGTTGTGAACCCCAGCACCGCTTCTGTGCAGCTTGGCCTGCTTTCCAGAAATAGTGCGTACCCTTTTGAGGCTGTAAAACTTGAAACTTTTTCTTTCCTTCATAAAAATTCACTTGGATTACAAAACGTGCTTCAACGATGTGAATTATTTCAGCGCCATATAACAAGAACCTTGGTTTACCCCACTACAGAGACTTAACAAATGGTCTTTGCAGGTATCTTGTAATGTCTTATGCATCTTATTATTTGAATTATATCCTACTAATCACCAATGGTTTTAACAGTATTAGCTATTTTTTCATATATGCCTCATCTCTAACATCCTAACAATAACTTCTAGAGAACATGGAACATAGTTTCCTAATTCTTAATACTCCTCTCAAGTACCACAAACTTCATTATCATGAATATATTGCCATGAATTTACTGCTCTTTTCCTAAGTAAGTAGGAGGTGCAAAGGCTACCATCTGGGTTAGGTGGGAAATCCCAAGACGGGCTTGTCAACAGCTTCCAAGTGATTTCCTCTATGGCAGAAGGAGGGACGCTATGGAGAAGGGAGATATTCGTGCCATTGCTTTTTTGTAGGATGTAGTGTTTGGCTTTATTGCTTAGATCAGCGGTTCTCAACCTGTGGGTCGCGACCCCTTTGGGAGGTCGAATGACCCTTTCATAGGGGTTGCCTGATTCATAACAGTAGCAAAATT
>NW_022111379.1:26219516-26226933 GCF_000313985.2 Echinops telfairi
GCAGCCTAACTTTGGATGACACTGAGCCAGTTTGGTCTGTTCTCTGGATCTCCATAGAAACCATTATCAGTAGGGTGTAAACCCTACCTACAGGGACCAAGCTAATGGTCCCAAGCTTTTAGGGGGAAATAGCCTATAGTCCTTAACAGCGGGGAGCAGCCCTACCGACTGCTTTCAGGGAGTATGTCACTAAGCATCTGACCTCCCACCATATCCTGGCAAAAAGCCCCTAATGTTTGGCATGTCTTTGGGGAAGACAAAGCTGGGGGAAAGTCTCTTTATAATCCCACAGGTGGCGGAAAAAAGGAAGGCCACAGAGGAGATGGATTGGCACAGTGGTTGCAACAATGGGCTCAGGCATAAGAACAATTGTGAAAATGACACCGGACTGTGCGGTGTTTCTTTTGTGCATAGGGTTGCTGTAGGTCTGAGGTGACCCAATGGCACCTAACAGTAACAGATCTCAAATTACTATTATTATTATTATTATTATATCTTCCCCTCAAAGAACAAAATCAAACTCACTGCCAATGAATCCATGCCAAATCATAACGACCTTATAGGACTAAGTCTCCGATTTTCTGAGACTGTAACTCTTCTCAGAAGTAGAAAGCACCCTATTCTTCTGGTGGTCTGGCTGGGGGTTTTGAACTGCTATGCCACCAAGGCTCCATATCTTCCTATAGAGTATACTATCCACACACTGAGTAGATCATCAACTCAAGGCAAGCAGCTCAAGAATTTTATTGTCAAATGTAGTATCTGCTCACTCACTCACTAAGTTAGCATGAGTCGGAATCGCCTTACAGCGTCCCTATTAGGACAGAGTAGAACTATCCCCACAAGTTTCAGAGACTGATGCCTTATGGGAGTGAAAAGTCTCATCTCTCTCCAATGAAGTGACTGGTGGTTTCAAACTTCTGACCTTGCAATTAGCAGCCACTATGCCACCAGGGCTCCTATGTTACATCACAGTGACCAGTTATGTCATTATGGAAGTGTAGGGGAATGAATAGCACACGTGTCACTGTCTGAGGTAGTGACATCAATATGATTATGAAAATTTTATTCAATGTTTTAGCAGAAATTTGTTATTTTTAATAAAAATACCCCATACTTATTTATAACAACTTACATATCAATAGGCATGCAAGGTTAAAACACGATGCTAATTTACTTATTGAACCTTTTAATGCACTCTGGCCAGAGCTGTCATTATCCAAATAAAGTGATGCTTCAAATCATATGGTTTTTGCCTGCATGTGCTACAAGCTCACCCTGTTGCTTTGTTGCTCACAATAGTGTTTTATAAAGTCATTGATTTTGTCATGTTTGCTGGTGCTTTATCTATCATGGTAATTGCTACTTGTGAATCTATATCAATAACTTTTTTGAGAATGAAGTAGAAATTAAAGGAAAGGGAGAAAAATCAAAAAGATTCCCACTCAGTTACTAATAATGTTACAACTAACAACAGTGTAATGCAAGGAGAAAGATTTTACAAAGTAATTTTTTGTTAGTATTCATGTAATGCAAGATACTACGTTTATGCAATTTACAACTCTATTAATCACCTGTTATTCTGTGATTCAAATTAATAATAAACATTACTAAGGATTCTGTATGGTCTTGTATGAGAAGAGATCCATGAGGTGGGGGGTAAAAGGTGTGTACCAGAGTAGGACTATACTTTGTAGGGTTTTCAATGACTGCACTTTTTTTTTTTCAGAAGTAAATCACATGGCTTTTCTTTCAAATCACCTCTGGGTGGACCTAGACCTCCAACTTCCATAGCTGAGCTCATTAATTGTCTGTAACACCCAGGGATACAAACAAACAAATAAAAACCTGATTTCTAAACAGGGTCATATTTACAGGTAAAGGGGCTAAAATTTCAATATGTATTTTGGGGAAACAATTCAATCCATAATACATGACTAAGCAACTTTTAATTTTTGAATTTGTTTGTGTGTGGTGGATATGACATTTAAAAGGTATACACAGAACAGATCAACAGATCAAATTCTCACCGTTAGATAAAATGAACTTGCCAGTGAGCAAGTGCATGGGTTATCCCACATCATATGGTTGACCCTACGTGGGTGGACCCACCCAAGACTCTGGAAAGAAGTTCTAACTAAATAAACCTCCCCTGAGCCTGAATATGGATTGGCTATCTTGACAAGAAGTAGTCATTTGAATCCTAGAATCCTACAAGGCTAAGTGTAAAGGTATTGCTACATAATTATAAAAACTTTTATTAAACAAAAATATCAAAAATTGAAGAGTTTTTTTTTAATATCTCCTTTATTGAGGCCTATACACTTTTGCAGGCGGTAGTACCATCTCTGTAACCCTTCCCTGAAGAATTCTGTACTCTAATGTATATCATTTCAAAACAAGGTCTTGGCATTCTCAAAGGCCTCAGTTTGTGTTCCTTTGCAATATTCTTTGAGTTTGCAGCAAGATAAAGGCTGTAGGATGGATGGGTTATGGTTTCCTAACAAAATTCTCATAGGGCATTCCTTGCTACTCTGTATAAATGAGCAAATGCATTAGATTTCCCTCAGAAATCACTATTTTGATTAGACCTTGCACCTTTGATCATATTGGTAAACCTAATCCTCATCCCTGGTTATGACTGGTTCCATAATACCAGCATCATGAGCTTCAATCTTGCTTAAAAGACTGGTGGACAGATGAACTCTTTGAACTAGTTGATCTTCAAGCAACACTTTTGGCACCATCTTGCCTAAAGTTTGCTGAGCCCAAAATGATCAATTCAAATTCGAAATGCCCAATGTTGTGAGATGCTGCATCAATGGTAATTCCATGGACTTCTTACACCAGTTTCTGGACTTCGGTCAGTTTCTTCATCTATCCAGGTTGACAGACTTCCATCTTTTGGCTTGTCTTTGAGGTCTTTCCAGCCTCCCTTAAAATGCTTGATCAATCTATGAATTGCATCTGAGGGACAGAATTCATGTAAACTTGTTGCAAAACTTCAAGAATTTGGAAAGATGTCCACTTGAATTGTATTAAAAATTTTATATTTGCCCTGAACTCAAAATTGTTTTCCACCCCAGGACACAAAAATTATCCTTTTTTTCTTTTAAGGCATCCTGACAAAACTAAGACACATATATTACTAACAGGACTTGTCTGAAGCTAGCCCCTGATCACAGAGACACATGCCAAGTCATTTTGTTCACAATCAACCTGCGTAGGATGAACTGGAATCCTGGTAGCACAACTTTTGGGCACCCCTCAGACACCTGCCTGCCCTTACTGTGCCTCAAAGCCCAGCTCATTGAAAGAATATAAGAAGGAAAGCTAAACCTACAGGATAACGGCTCAGAATTCCAGACGTTAACAATATAGGCTATCTTACCAAGGAACACAAAATATAAAATTAAATAATCATGCCCTTTTATATATTTTACTAAAAGTAGGTCATTCATTTTCACCTTGATCAACCTGATTACACGAGAAAACCTCCCATTCTGAACCCAAAATTGTCTTTATATCAATTTCATGCAATTTTTATGTGTAACAAACCATTACATTTTTACTACTGAAACAGTAAGAACAGTTTATTAGATTTAAAAAATGCCCTACTGACCATTTAAGGTCTTTCCCCTTTGTAAAGTAGTCTGAAATGAAAAGAAGTCATTGTCTAGCGTAATTAGTAGGTATTAGTCACAGGTCATAAATGTCCCGTATTTCTTGCAGAAGGTATTTAGGGGAGTAAAATAGGACAAAATGAACAAATTGACTTTTGAACCAGTTAAATATATCTCAGGTTTATAAATACCCTGGAAATGTTATCAAAGGTTTGTCAAAACCAGTAATATTTGTGTTTTTTGCAAACCAAGTAATCAATAAACTTAATTCTGATCTTGTGTTGCCCAGGAAACTACACCACTAACACTGAATGGGTAGAAATCCGTTCTGCTGAGGTTTCCTCTTCTCAGTCCAAATCACACTTAAAATATTTATGGTTCCTCCTGCTGTCATAAAATTGCTCTCACATCCCTTTCCTCCAGAGTAAAATCTCAATTTTGAAGAGCTCCTGAGTAATTTTGAGGGTTTGTAATGGAAATTATCTTAGGAGCTTTTGCAACTGGAGATCTAAACCATGAGAGAAGGAAAGCTCAAGCCAGTTGCACGGATCAATAACAATCTCAAGTGAAGTCGTTCTAAGGAAAATCTCTAAGAAAAGTTATTTTGCTCCTTTGGCTCAGAAATCTTGACATCTGTGAAGTTCCCTGGCATCTGGGAGAGGTTTCCATTCTTTCCATTTCTTTATTTTGTCTGTTTTCTGTCCTGCAGAGGCCTCTCAATACCAGACTCACTTATGGCCTGGAGAGGACAAAACTGTTCTTGTCCTTGGCTCAGATCTCACAGTACTTTATTCTTCCAACTCTAAATCACATTATTCTTTGTTTCAAAGGCTCTAAGAATGTATTTCTCTTTCTTACTCGTTTTGTAAGGCTAATCCCCCACTTTCAGAAATTTCCTAAAGTCTTAAGAAATACAGCCCATGGTAGTTACATAATCTGTTGTCAATTTGAAAGGATTAAGAGTGAAGGGGTGGAGCTTAGCCTATCAATCAGGTAGCAGCTTGATGAACTCATTTGGAGGCAGGACACAGGCTCACTCCCTGTGAAACAGTTCTGTTGAGAAGCCACATGAAGCTATCCTGATGCATCCAGAGTCCTGGGAGCTGATGGAATCATGTAGAGACCCCCTGCCAGCACTGAGATGCTTACAACACCATGGATCCACAAGACTTCCCACCCATTGGCCTGTGGTGTTCCTGCATTCGGCATCACTGCATGTGTTTTGTGAGTCTGAAGAGGATTTGTAGATAGGTATCAGATATATATGCTAATATCAGACTTATGGACTTGATCTGGACTAGGCCAGGATGTTTTCTCAACATTCAGCTACTCTTATATATAAAGTTCTTTCTTATACACATATGAATCTCTATGAATTTTGTTTTTCTAGTCTACCCAGAACTAACTAGTCTAGTCTTAAAAATGTTAAGAAGACTTAATAGATTTTTAAGAGATTGAAAGACACATTAACCAATTACAATAAATTAATGTAATGATCTTTATTCAAGCAAATAAGTTTATTTTTAAATGGTTATGCATAAACAATGAGAGAAAGCTGAATATTTGCATTATTTGATAATATTGACGAACGTTAAAAGTTATTAAGACAATGTCTTAATTTGTTTTTCAAAACTGTGCAAATGTGGATATATCAGGAGGTACCCCCACAAAAACAGAATTTTTCCCCCAAAAGGTATGTATTTAATTTTTTTAACAAAAAAAACTTATCACCTTCGAAGTATTCTACAGTATACTTAATACATTTGAGAAATCTGCAGTTTCATTCTTGGAAACATTTTTCAAAATCATCTGTTTGGATGGCTGACAACACCTCCCTCATTTTTTTTTTCCTCGCCTCTTCTATGTTGTCAAATCGCTGTCCTTTCATGGTCCTCTGCATTCACAGAACCAAAAAAAAAGTCTCACAGAGTGAGGTCAGGTGAGTAATGTGGTGGACCAAGAGAGACATGAGGGGTTTTGCCAAACACTGGACGCTGAGATGGCTGAGTGAGCAGGTGCATTGTCGTGGTGGCAAAACCAGTCCCCCATCTACCACAAATCAGCCTTTTCTTGTTGCACACTGTTACACAATCTTTTCAGAACCTCTAAATAGAAAGCTTGATGGTGGAATGAACTCCAAATTCATGATCCCCCCTCACATCAAAACAAACAAACAAATGAGCAGCGGCTTCTTGGGGGCTACACCCTTGTAATCAGGAATCTACTTCAAATTAGTTGGCAAATAGGTAACGGTATAGATGGCTCATTGTAGGTTGTGGGCTAAAGTTCTTGAACTATACTTGGTGATGGGTATTACTGCTTCAAAAACCACAATAACCTAGTAGATTAACACAATAAACTAGGTAAATGTATAGAGACAGTAACTGGATAGATAATTACTGAGGGACAAGGCAAGGGAGGCTGGGGAGGAATGGGAAGCTCACAACCACGAATACGTGAAAGAAGAAAATTTCTGAAATTGATTGTGGTGATGATTGCACAACTCTTCTTAAAAGATTGAACTATCAAAGTGTATCATAAGTGAATGATATGCCAATAAAGCTACTTTAAAAACAACAATAAGTACCTTTACTTACAAACCTGCAATTTGAGTAGGGAGTGTTAAGGATAGCTCAAAATGGGAATTGGGGTTTTCTTGTTTGCTTGTTTTCGACTTCTCTTTTTCCATGTAAACTAATGTTTCTTCCATTTACCACCTGGTCCCACAGACATGTCCGTAAGTCTTCTTCTTTTTGCTGTGGCACCATGCCATTTCTAGGTACTACGGTATTTTCTAGTTATGTATTGCTGCATCAATAACCAACCACAAATGGACTAATTTATGTTCAGAATTTATTTGGCTCATCGAGATGAAATGTAAGCCTTCCTTAGGGCGGAGAGGTCATCTCGTAACTACGGGATTTTAGGTGGAGTTGTTGGCCTGTACATCTTAGAGACAACCTCTCCTTGTGTCCTGAGCTTTCGTTTTTGTTTTGCCTAGTTGATGGTTCACTTCTGAGTTCAGAGAAAGAATCAGTTAGACGTTATTTTGGTTTTGACTCGGTTTCTTTACGACTCCCTTCCATTCATTCGAAGAAAGTCATTGAGAGTTGCCAACTCATGGGAAGCAGAATTAGAATCCATTTCTGGAAAGAGGGTCAACAGATGGGTGAACATGTTTATGAACTACCACAGGGCTCAATATTCTCATGTGTTATTACATCTACTTTTCTGTATTTCTATAATAACAAGGTTTTTAAAAATGATTTTCAGAAAGAATTGACTAGGAGAAATGTGATTGTGCTTCATACACAAACGCAGAGGATGTTGAGAAGATGGCAGTGGCAGTGGCATGCATTGTTGCTAACAGTTTTACTGGTTATAGACCAAAGATGTGAACAGTAGAAGCCTTGCTATCAAACAGAGCACATTGGAAAGTGACTTTTTGCAGATGTACTTAGGTTAAAATTTAACCTTATCATTTATTCTCCCTTGTACTCATTTTATTTATTTATTTGTTTGTTTGTTTTGTTACAAACCATTTTATTGGCATATAATTCAATAGATTGATCACATCAATGAGAGTTGTACAAGCACCACCACAATCAGTTTCAAATAATTTTCTTCCTTCTTGTACTCATCGTTATTAGCTCCCCAGCCCCCCATCACCAAACTTCCCTGCTGTACCCCGAAAGAATAATTAATCCAGTCACTATCTCTATAGATTTACCTACCCTGCATTTAATATACAGAAAAAACATTTTTAATAAGAAAAGAAAGAGAAAAACTAACAA
>NW_022111379.1:26227289-26228394 GCF_000313985.2 Echinops telfairi
CGCCTGGTCCATGATCAGAACAGATTCAACAGCCAGAAGCGTAATCAACAATATTTCCTGTTCACTTTTTTTTAACTGAAATAACTTTAAAATGGGACAGAAGGGAGACTGAATTATATTACAATTTAACCAAACTATATCTGCCATTAATCAACTTTACATTGCTCTCTGCCTGATAACCAGGCTGTTAACATTCTTCAACTATGATCAGAAGAAATTCACTGGAGGCTTAATCCATGTCTGGACCCTACAAATAGACTTGGGGCTCCACTGTCATCTATAGCGTTCTGCAAACAAGATGTTCACAGTTTAAATTATGATACCATTTCTGCCTTTGGATTTTGATTTTATTATTTACAGTCTTTGGGTCACATATGCTGGGGTGCTTTGTCCATATTGACTTAGTTGATGGCTGACTTAGATAGATTCTTATTGAATAAAAACCTTTGAGACCAGAGATGCTATTTCTTCTGATAGCGGATCCCATCTCATTTCTTCACCACACTTTACTATAGCACCCATATCTTCAGTGATCTTTTCATGAGAGTGAGCATCAAGCAGGGTCATGCATTTGACCCATTTTAAATTTGTCGTTTTTAAATTTATTTCCTGCTTTTCTTTTTCCATTGAGGTTTTTCTCTGCTTTATTTTGTTGTGGTTGTTGGGATTTTATGTTGTTTTTCATTTAGTTTTGTATGGTTTTCAGTATATGAAAACTAGGAGGAGATGGATTTACAGGTAAATCTATAAAGACAGAAGCTGGATTATAGAGGTGTGACAGGAGAGGTTGATGGGAAATAGGGAGTTAACAACAATGAGTACAAGAAAGACAAAAATATTCTAAAATCGATTATGGTGATGGGTGTACAACTCTTTATACTAAGAGTGAAGTATTTAATTATATGATGTGTGAATTATATGTCAATAAAACTGTTTTAAAAGTATACACTAAGCAAATAAGGTGATGTTAGCAAAAAATAGCATATGAACGACCTCTGAAAATTCTCTTCTCAGAACAGATAAAGAGAACTGGCAAAAATAGAATCAACTTTTTTCAGAACTTTGGAAAGTAACCAAAATACTGCACGAACTTAAGATGCATTCA
>NW_022111379.1:26230381-26231519 GCF_000313985.2 Echinops telfairi
ATAAAGAATGTGAAATCCCTTTCATATTCCTGAGAATCTGGAAGGTCATAGGCCAACATACAGTTGTGCACACCTTCAGGAAACAACTGAGCATACCTTAACCTCTTACTGTTGGCTGATAATCTGTGCGAACAGGAAGCACCCCTTAGCAAAGACTGGAAAACTTACTTCTTCCAATTTTTTAAAAAATTCTGTTCATTCATTAGTGGACCATCAATTTAATTGCATGTAAATGTCAGTGGCCTCACAACAAATAATACAAACTGCAAAACTAGTTAATAAAATTTTCTAAACAACCAACCACAACAGGGTGTACCAAGGTGTACCAACAGGGTGTACCAAGAGAAGTACACCCTGTGGAGAAAAAATATGATTTGCAAAGTTACTACAATACATAATTTGTTTGTAATTATTTTTTCAGAAACTGTAATTATATATTTTTATGTTTATATAAACAAAAATGTTTAAGAAACATAACATACCTATGTTAAATACAATCGATTATAATTCAAATTCAATCTCTCATATTTAAAGTGATGTAATATTATTTATGGGGATTTTTATTTTATTGGGGGCTCTTACAGCTTTTATCACAATCTATACATATGTCCATTGTGTCAAGCACACAAATAATGTGTAAGAAGGAAAAGATCCCATCAACATTCAAAAAGCCAAGGAAGAAATGTCTGTCATGGAACCAGTAGGAGACACTTACACCCAGAATAAATTCAGGTCATGTCTATAGGGTGGTCAGCTGGTCACGTATTGAGTTCGATCCAGCATAATCAAGATTACACTGGTCTTTACCTGATGGTAAGGCTGATCGAGACTCTTGCCTGTGACTAGAGTGGATCTGCCAGTGGCTCAGACTGACTAGATACTCTTCAGATGGATTTGGGGCTCCCAGGGTCCCTCATAGCCCTTCGGAAGTTGGGTGTTCATAATTTTAGCTCTGATGCTTATCCTCACTATATTCATATTTTATAATTGTTGTCCTTGGATCACACAAAGAATGCCCATCACAAGATTGCCAATACATATCTTAATACAGCATACAAGGCATTGATGTAGGAAGACCTTGTTTGCCGCCAACCAACAGCACACCACTCTTGGAAAATCTGTCTTCTGCTTCTTAAGA
>NW_022111379.1:26232534-26247425 GCF_000313985.2 Echinops telfairi
TTTGTTTTATCCAATCTTCTATTGATGGGAATTTGGGCTATTTAAGCTTTTGTGCTGCAATGAACCTGGGGGAGCAAATGTCTGCTCATGATCTGTTTCTTATTTCTTTTGGAAATATGCCAAGTAATGAATACAAAGAAATAAGACATTATGGTCCATACATGTGTTAGGCAGGGTTCTCTAGAGAAACAAAATCAGGATACTATCCATATATAGATATGGATAGGTTTATACAGCAAGAAGGAATCTATCAATTAATTAGTCTGCATAGCAGAAAAGAGGGCTGCTCAATTGAACTGATTTTCATGGAACAGTTAATATACGCGAAGTTATGTGGGCTGCCAGACCCAAGGTCAAGGAAGCAGACAGCGTAGTCTTCCCACAGGCAAGGCAGGCAGCATCTGCCCACAGGCAGCAGACAGTAGGATGGGTCATCAAGGGTCAGTAGCTTGGGAGCTTATCCAGGCAGGCACTGCTGGAACTCAAGCACCAGCCTCAAGCACTAGCGATGTACTCACCAGCAGTGTGGCTAAGCACCTCTAAAGGAACCTCAAGCTCTAGTGACAGGATAGATTGATTGGCTTGGCCCACAGGTAGTGTAGCACACATGTTGATGCAGAGGACTAGTTAAAGCAGCAGCACACTGGTCCGATCACCAGGTAGCAAGAGAGATGGGGGTGGGCCTTGCATAGCCATTTATCTTGTTGCCCTCCAATCAAACTGTGACATGAGTATACTCTGCCCACATGTTCTTATTGGTCTACTTGACATGATAAACCTAATTATCACAATATACAAGGGGAAGTAATCATTAAGAACTTTGCCTGAGGAACCCCTAAGAGAGTATTACCCACTATGGGTACTGAAACAAATCAGGGTGGCTCCAGAAGCAGGTAACCACATTTTATTGTGGACAAACTTTTCCATTGCCAGAAGGGTACAGAGTAAATTTTATTTTCTGAAAAGGGGGAAATAGGCCAAATAAGTTTGGGAACCTAAATACTAGATAAAGACTTAAAAGCAACTTTTTAAATTATGATCAAAGAAATAAAAGAAATGATTTCTAAAGAACTAATGAAAACTATAAAAGGATATACCACCAAATTAACAATAACGATAAAGAAATATAAATAAATACAAGGAAGAATATGTTTTAGAATTGAATGTGGTGATTGTATATACATCTCATCTTGATATGATTGAATTATTGAAATGTATGACATGTAGGTGAAGTGCTAATATAAGTGTTAAAAAAGAAAATGCAATACAAAAAGGAAATATATACATAACCCAAAAATGGAATTTTTTTCAAAGCTATGTATTTTTTTTCCAAACAAAGTAACCTTATCACTTTCAAAGTACTTTCCATTACACTTGATACATTTGTCATGTCTGCAATTCCATTCTTGGAAACATTTTTCAAACTCATCTGTTTGGGTGGCTGGCAGCACCACCCTCAGTTTTTTCTTCACCTCTTCCAAGTCAAATCACTGTCCTTTCATGCCCCACTGCATTTGCAGAAACAAAAAGAAATCACACAGAATGAACTGACCCCCTCAAAAAAGAAAACATCCTGGTCCAGTCCAGATCAAGTCCATAAGTTCGATATTAGTCCATACGCCTTATATTAGCCCATAGGTCCAATACTTGTTCATGAATTACTCGGGCTCACGCAGCAAATGAAATGATGCCAAAAGCAGGAAGACCTCAGGCCAGTGGGCGAAAAGTATTATGGTAGCATCGCAGTACTAGCGTGGCTCTCCATGTGACTCCTTCAGCTCCAGGGCTCTAGCTGCCATCAGCATAGGTTCATGTGTCTTGTCAACTGAATATGAAGCAGAGAGCGTGTGTGTCCCACCTCCAGGGAGGAAGACAGGAGTTCCCAGAAACCTCAGGAGAAGGGCATGCCCACACAGAGGCATCTTTGACTATGACCTGATTGACAGGCTAGATTCCACCCCTTTGCTCAGGTTGACAGGAGATTACATAACTGCCACAACCACCATGAAAAGAACATTAAAAATATATATATGTGAGGGAGTCAAAAAGTATCGCTACTCTCATTCTGGTTCATGCATGCATGGTTTATTCCAACTCAAATGTGTTTAAACTTTCTCTGTGACAAGTGGTGGCTGCAGACAAGTTCTCTCCTTAACATAATTGAATTCGTCTCGGTGTTGTTAGTTGCTGTCAAGATGTGTCCTATACCACCCTCACAGTTGTTATTATGTATGAACTCATTATTGTACTGACTGTGTTGAGGATCTTTTTCACTTTCATTGTTCTACTTTATCAAGCCAGCATGATGTCCTTTTCAAGGGACTGGTCCTGACAACGTATAAAAGACAATGTCTTGTCATCCTGGCTTCTATGAAGCCTTCTGCCTATCCCTCTTCCAGGACAGATTTACTTGGTCTCTGTCAGTCCATAGTGCTCTCCACACTCTGTGTCAGCACTGTCATTCCAATGAACCACTGCTGCATTGCTCTTTCTTATGCGCTGCCCACCTTTCACATAGGAAGCAACTCAAAATGTTCTGGCTTGAGTGAGGCTCACCTTAGTCTTCAAAGTGACATATTAAACCTTTTCAAAGGTCTTGTGTGGGAGATTTGTTCAATATGATAAAGTGTTTGGGCTTTTTGACAACTGTTTAAATGAGTGCTGATTGTGGATGTAAGTAAAATGAAATGCTTGGCCATTTCAGTCTTTTCTTTATCTGTCATGAGGTTGTCTACTGTTCCAGGGTGAGACGACTGAGAGGTGATGCATGAAAAAAGACTGCAATCTTTTACCTTCATCAGCAAGGACCTCAAGAACAACCCACTTTGAGCCAGCAAGCAAGTGTCATCTGCAGTTGCTAACAGGTCTCTCTCCAGTCCTGACGCTGGACATGTTTCATAGCTTTCACCTTTCAGTTTAATGTTTTTCTAAATTTTGCAGATTTGCCTCTTTTAAATAGCATAAGGTAGGGTTTTTCTTTGTTAGCACTTTGAAAATATTTTCACTTTATAGGTGAGTTAAGCTCACTGGTGGGTTAAGCTAATTTACATTTCTTGTTCTTTATGTTTGACTTCAGTTCTTTGGTATTGCTAAAAATATATGCACATATGTTGTTCATATTGATATGTACATAAAATCTTTCACTCTGGTACTTTCGATCTATTTTCTTTTGATTTCCTACCTTGAATGATATTGAAATTACCTAGCAATTTCTCCTTGCTCCTCTTTTTCAAAGATCTGATTTGAAGTGATTTGTTTTCCTATTTTAAAAATATTTCTTACATTCACTCCTTTCACCTCTCTCTATTTTTTTTCTGTATTTACATTGCGAACATATGGTGCTTTTATGTAGTGTGCTAAATTCCTTATAACAATCTTTAATCATGGAAAAATTACATCAGGGAACATCAAATAAAAGGAAAGCAGGGGCTATGATCAACTGGACAGATCAGATAGATCTTAAAGGTAAATATCAAACTGATTATTAAAGATATAAAAAATAAATTTTTCAAGGATACATCAGACATTCACAGACATTCTTCATATTTCACAAAGAAAACATATAAGGAATAAAAATAATGCAAACAATACTTCATTTAATACATTTAGAAATTTAAAACAGAATATAAATATATATGAAGAATTACAAATTTGATTTGTAATATTTTTAAGTAGCATGAAAGAACTTAGAAAAGAAAATCCAAAATATCAGGGGGGAAAAGTATAGCATCAAACATATATGTCAATAAAATGTTTAAATTAAAAGGTTAACTAAATATCTATCACTAGAAGCTATGTAAAAACCACAAAATATAATTAAGAAAGTACAAAGAAGGGAATGTAAAGATGAAAGCAGAAATTAAGAAGCTAGAAAACAAATCAGTAGAACTGATAAATGAATGCAAATGCTAGTTTAAAAAAATGAAGAAATTAAGACAAATCATGAGCTAGCCTAATCAAGAAAGGGGAAAAAACAAAAATAACTATTATACAATGGCTTCACAGAGAAATTTGATCAGGCATTATAAGACTGGATAATCCCAATGCTATGTAAACAATTTCAAGATACAAAAAATTAATCAAAAATTACAAATTAGTTTACAAGTTATTTAAAATATTGATCTGAAAAATAACACAAAAATACTGCACACAGACACAGAAACCATTGACCTATTCCACTTATAAATATTAAACATGGTAAAAAGATCTTAGAAACAAGAACCCCAAAGCACAATAAATAACAATACTACATCATGGTTACTGAGGTTTAGTCTAGATTCAGGGTGCTTCAGCATTAGGGAACTCATGAATCTAATTCATTATATTGTTTTTCTCCATGTATTCAGAAACACCTTTTAATAAATTTTTAGTCATTCATGTGATAAACATTGAATAGAGTGGGGCTTAATGGATTCTTCCTTAACTTGAAGAATAGGAAAACATGTTAGAGGTGCTCTCAAGTCAGGAACAACCCAAGAACATCCACTGTTTTCGCAGGCAACATTTCTACAGTGTCTTCTTAGAGAGAAGTAGACCACAACTCAAAGGGCACCTCCATTCAATTGCATCAGGGCTGTGGCCTGAGTAAGAAAGTGGCCCTCTACTCTCCTCTTTGTATAAGCGTTTGTGGCTCATAATAGATCCTATCATGGGATTAATTACATCATGTTAGCTCATGTTATGAGGGATTATTAGGTTATAACTCCCAAACCACTGAGAATCCTAACCCAGTAAAATTTGACACAAAGCCTAACTATTATAAAATCTATTCTGCAGATTATTAAATATTAGGGAAACAATGGGGAGCCAATGAGATTCAATGGAAAGAATTACTAAAATTAGAGTCATTAGTAAAGTGGTAGATTATAAATTCAATGCAAAATTTAACAGCTTTCATATTTACATACCAAAACAAATTAGAAGATATAGTAAACCTAAATGAAATTTATAGAACATTCTTGAAAGACTAAAAGTAAATTTGAACACTGAAAAGATATACCATATTCTTACATAGAAAGATACCTCATGAACATGTAGTTCTCTCCAAAGTATTTAATTAATTTAACACTATCCCAATAAAAATGTCGAAAGGTATTTTAATGGGGCCAGAAGAATTATTTTAAAATAATTTAGAAGAATAAAAAAAAGAAAATATCTAAGGAAACTGTAAGAGATAAGAACAATGAGGAGCAACTAGTCTTGCTAGGTTTTAAATCATATTATAGATCCTCATAATTTAAACATTTTGATACAGATAGAGCAATAGAACAGAAAAATCAGATCTAATAACATATAGGAATCTACGGTCTCTCAATAACAGTACCTCAGTCAGTAAAGAAAAGAGCAATTTTCTAAAACTGGATAAATTGTTGGAATGCATGGATAACTACAATGAAATAATTAGAATGGTATCTATTCCTTCCATCAAAATCCAAAATAAATTTCAAATGTAAAAAGTGAAACTACATAAGTATTAGAGGAAATTATGGGTGAAAGAATTCCTCTATTTTTTAGAAAGGAATTTTTCTTAAGACTGCAAGCCTAGGAGCAGTGAAAGAAGAAGATCAATACATTCATTCTATTACATTCAAATTAAAACTGCTTGAAAAAACCATGGGAATAAATGAGCAAAAAGCATGTAAAACTATAAATGACAAAATGTGAAAAATACTTGCAGCCACCATTTCATTTCATCTTATCAAGGGCCTGCCTCTTTTTCAAGGTTCTTCCACTTTACCAAACATGATGTCCAACGACTGGTCTCTCCGGATACCATGTCCAAAGTGAAGTCTCTTCTTTCTCAAATCTAAGGAGTATTCTAACTGTAATTCTCTCAAGACAGATGTGTTTGTTTTGTTTTTCAGCAGTCTGTGCACTTTCAATATTTTTCACAAGCACCATAATTCATATGCATTGGCTTTTCTTCAGTCTTCAATGTCCAACTTTTGCATGCAGATGATGCGATAGAGAATAACATGGCTTGGGTCAGGAGCAGCTTAGTTCTCAAATTAACATCTTTGCTCTTCCATAGGTCTTGCGAAGCAGACCTACTCCCTTCAGTGAAGCTTGGATTTCTTCCTTCAATGTCATAAATTCTTCATCATATGCTACCTCTTGAAATGGTTGAATGTGCAGTGGTTCTTTTTGATATAGTGACTGTGTTTTCCTTCCACTTTCTTTGATGCTTCCTGCATTGTTCAATGTTTTACCCATAGAATCTTTCAATATTACAACTAGAGGCTTGATTTTTTTTGAGGTCTTTCAGTTTTATATAAGCTGAATGTGTTTTCATTTTTGGTTTTCTGAAACCAGCTATTTTCACATTTTATGATAATAATTTACTTGGTCCTCTCCAGCTGCCTTTTGAAATTTTTTGTTCAGTTTTTGGAATTCATCATTTCTTCCATTTGCCTTAGCTACTTACGATTAAGAGCAAGCTGGAGTCTCTTCTGGCATCCACTTTGATCTTTTCTTTCCTTCTTTCTCTTTTGTGACCTTTAGATTTCTTCATGAATAATAGTCTTGATGTCTTCCCACAGCTCATCACAACACAAGGCATGCGTGTTCAATGAGTCAAATCTATTTTTGAGATGTTCTCAAAATTCAAAACCATTATTTCGACTCTATGGACTTGCTTTAATTTTCTGCATCTTCAGCTTGACTTTACATCAGAGCAATTGGTGATCAGTGCAGTCAACACCTGACTTTGTTTTAGCTGATGATATTGAGCTTCTCCATTGTCTCTTCCCACAGAGGTAGTCAATTTGATTTCCAAGCATTCCCTCAGGAGAAGTCCACAATTGCTGTTTTGGTGGTTGAAAAAGGTATTTGCAAGAAAGAAATTGTGGGTCTTCCAAAATCTGTCAAATAATCTCCTGTTTGATTTCTAGCTCCAAAGGCCATAGTTTCCAACTACTGTTCTTTCCTCTTTGTTCCAACTTTTGCATTCCATCTGAGATTAAAGTTTAAAACTTCCTAAATAAATAGAAGTAAAATAAAACACATGATCTTGTGGACCTAAGCCCCTAAATGAAGTATACCTAAGTGACAAAAATAATTGAGAGAAAAATGAAGAAAAAATGTAAACTATTTTCACTAAACATATTGTTGCTTATAGTGTGTATATTTTTACTCGATTTTGTGTGACTTTTTATAAAACAAATGAATAACGGTTAATATCATTGAGAGGGAGAATTAAGGAAATACACAGATATCAGATCATTGAAGTTGAATTTCATATATATATACATATATGTATGTATGTATACTCTTGACAATATTCATATAAAAGATATAAAAGGTATAAACTGAGTGAATATATACATATTTCTTAGCTCTGCTTATTAAACAATGAAACTATGATTAAAGCAGCAGAAATGGGCACCCCTACTGCTTAGACTAGAGTTCCTGAATAGTGCAAATAATTAACACACTCAACCATTAACTAAAATATTAGAGATTCAAGCCCACCAGAAGTGCCTCAGAAGAAAGTCTGATAATCTATATATGAAAATAAAAACTATCCCTTAAAAGCATTATGAAGCACAGTGCTCATACACAAATGGGGTGTCTATGAATTGGAATTGATTTAGTGGCAGCTGAGTGTTTGTTTTTAAATACACAGATCATATCATGGTGTTTCTGTATGTGTGATACAAATTTTATACATATTATAGTCTATAAATACCATTTCTTTAAAAAGTAAACAAAAGATCTTTCATTTACTAGGTCTGGGGAACTTTTTAAGATAAATCTGGAAATCTTGTTTCCAAAACAGAAAGAATCTTTCAAAGACAACTTAAATTCTAGTTAAAGATGGGATATTCTTCAAGAAGTTCATTATATAGCAATATATACTAATTCAAGAGGCAGCCAAACCCACCACTGTTGACTCAATTCCAACTCATAAGAACCCTATAGGACAGACTAGAACTGCTCCATAGGGTTTCTGAGATTGTAATTATTTAAGGAAGCTGACAGCTGGATTCAAACCCTTGACCCCTCCATATTAAATGAGAGTATGGGACAGGGAGGTAGGGTGGGAATCAGTCAAATCAAGACTGTAAGTAGACTCTTCAGGAAAAAGTTCCAATATTCTCAACTAAAATAGTTTAAAGAAAAATAATACAGATCTTTTGGAGTTGGCTACAAATGAACTATTTTAAAAGTTATGGATAAGTTAAGACCGTGTAAACACTGTCTGGATATTTTATGATATGAAATGATTATTGCTCTCCTTCTCTCTCCCTTGGTGCTGTCTACCTGGCACCATGGCTGCCCTCAGAGCCCGATGAAGCTCAAGGTCGTCAACAGGGTACAAGGAAGATTCAAAGACCAGATCTTGAAGGCCAACATGAGTTACGGGAGCAACAAGAAAGTGAAGGTTCAATCCCAGTGGCTTCAAAAAAGTTCTTGGTCCACAAGCCAAGGAGTTGGAAGTGCTGCCTGATACGCAACAAGCCCTACCGTGCTGAGATCCCTTACAGCCTTGCCTCCAAGAACAGGAAGGCCATCATTGGAAAGAGTTGCCCAGTGGCCATCAGTCATCAGTCCCAATGCCAGGCCGCACAGTAAAGACATCGAGCACTTCATTTGCAAGTTTTAGTTATGTATTAAATAAAAGCTAAGAAGAGTCACCACCGACAACATATCAGTGGTAATCACGTCTGAACGTGAAAAGCTGGGAGGGAAGGCTCCTGCCAAGGCCAATCCCCGGTGTTCTCGCGCCGGTCTTGTTTCCAGGGCACCCTGTGCATAGTCTGCTCCACAAAGGCAGCCCTGCTGAGCCGGTCGGTGCTGGAGTACCTGTGGCCAAAACCGAGAGCTGGTGGGCAACGAAGCCTGTGACACGTAGGCAGGTATCCTCACCCGCCATCTGCTGCTGGTCTTCCGCAACAACAAGGAGCTCCACCTGCAGCTGGTCTTCCACAGCAACAAGGAGCTCAACAAGCAGCTGAGCAGTCACCGTCATGCAGGGTGGAGTCCTGCCCAACATCCAGGCTGTCCTGCTGCCCAAGAAGACCGAGAGCCACCACAAGTCCAAGGGCAAGCAAAGGATAAAATTGCTCTGCAGCAAATGAGACTTCCTACCCAAACCAACGGCTCTTTTCAGAGCCATAAAATAAAATTAAAAACCCAAGAAAAACTATTGCTGTGTTGGTTTTTTAGATTTTAGCTTTTAAATTTAGATTTTAGTTTTTAAAAGAGGCATTCTTAACGTTTAGAGCTTCCTTCTAAAATATCTAGAGATGATACGCTAGGTTTGGGATTTGTTTCAAAATTCTACAGGAAGAAAGGAGTTGGTGGAGCTGGGGAAACACAATTGACTGAGTTGACAATACAGCTAGGTGAGGAAAATATGAAAGTTTATCACAGTATAATCCATATGCTTGATATTTTCCAAAGTGAATTGATTTTTTAAAAATAGTAGCTATGTACTTATATCATGACACTGTTGAAGAATGGGCTTAAAAAATAATTAACAAGTATGATAAAACCCATAAGGAATGGATTATTATCTAAAACAATTCAAGGTAAGCCATCACTCTAAAATGTATCAAAACTCAAATTTAGAGGACACATCTATACAATCATGCATCTATTTGTTTTAATTTGACCATATTGACTCTGTTGGCACATTATCATTTGGTCCAATGATTTGTAGTAACCCCAGAAGTATTATTCATTTTTAAGTGTTCAACTGAAATGATAATCATATTTAGTCACCAGAAGGACTTCCTTCTTCACCTATTCCAACATGTGAAGAGATTGTAAATTAGCACCTTCTAGTGACTCATGATAGACCTTTATCATCCACACATGAAAGCGGTGAATAGAAGGTTATGCTAACCATTTTACGGTAAAAGAGACATACACAGATGCTACACACAAGTCTCAGTGCGCCAATGGCAATTACCACCTGTTCTGCTTCATCTGTTAGTGCTATGCATGAAAAATAAGCCAGGAGAGAGAAAATCAAGCAGATACTAATCTTTACTGAAGAAATTATGCTTAAGTTCTTTCATGAAAAATACATACCAGGCAAAGCTATAACAGAGTGATGTCAAAGATGAGTCATTGCTTGACTGGGCAGAGACTAGATGGCTGAAGCAGGTTCATAAAGATCTCATCTTTATTCCATTCTTTCCTTTACAAATAGAGGAGCATGGCCATTTGCTTCATACAGATGCCATTAGAAAAATATCCACCCGGAAATACGTCATTACTTTTCCTTCTTCTCACTCTAGAAATTTGTGATCACTCATGGCTTGAGCTTGTTTGCCCTTAACCATTACTATGATTTTTTTTAAGTTTTACTATGGTAAACACACATAATGCAATACTGTGCATCCAAAGAAAAACAGTGGTGAAAGTATGAAGCACTGCATGAAATCGAAGGACCAGGAACCTATTATGCTGAGTGCAGTTAGTCGACTGCAAAAGAACAAATATTGTATGAGTCCACTACTATCAGGAGAAACACCAATTAAATAAATCTTAGAAATTAATTCCCAAATAAAATGGTAGAAAGGCTACATACCAGCCAAGACCCATATATCAACCGCTCGTGTGCACATCATAAGAATCACCTCAAAAGAGGGGAATCTCACAGTGGCCGGGGTCACTCCATCAAGAAGGGGGAAAAGGGAGGGACCATCCAATTCATGCTGCACAGCATGGAGAGACAAGGCCTCCACAAGAATGAGAGGAGAACCCGATAGGAAAACCAAGGTAAGACCAGGTAGGAGAGCATCTACATTTTAGAGAAGGCTCTGATATTTCTGTTGGTGAGTATTGTGAGTAAGTAGGGAGGAGCAACATCACATTGGGAAGGGATGCTAACCAACTATTATAGGGGAACTATGGGGAGAGTAAGTACGAACCACTCCATGGACTAAGCACTATGATGGCTTTAGACTCTGGCCTTACAGGCAATGCAACATCCCCCAAGGGTCACACCAGAAGTACTCAACATACTTGAGAAGCTTGACTTGAACGAATTGTGCCCTACCTCAATACAAGGTGCACCCTTGGAATTTGGAGTGAAACACTGCTGGAAGACGATATAGAGCAGTGGTTCAACCTTCCTAATGCCACGACCCTTCAATACAGTTTCTCATATTGTGGTGACCCCCAACCATAAAATGATTTCGTTGCTGCTTCATAACTGTAATTTTGCTACTGTTATGAATTGTAATGTAAATATCTGATATACAGGATGTATTTTCATTGTTACAAGTTGAACATAATTAAAGCATAATAATTATTTTAAAAGACATGTAATTATATATTGTGAAATATTTATTTCTAATTACAAATAAATGAAATTTTGTCTTGAAGCATGGTATAGCATGGGTAACAGTCTAATATAACAACAGTAAACTACATTGTTACATTTTGCTACAGTATGCCTAAAAAGCCAAAATCAGTGCGAAGGTTGATAGAGGAGCGGTGTCTCAGTTCCTAAGACCATCAAAAATGTCTGTTTTCATATGGTCTTAGGCGACTCCTGTGAAAGGGACATTCAATCCCCCAAAGGAGTCATGACCCACAGGTTGAGAGCCACTGATGCAAAGGGTGGCCACCCCAAGACTGTGGAAATGTCAGTCATTAGACTTTGAGTGGGACTCCAGGCTTAGTTGGTGTCTCTGGAGGTTACATCAAGTTACATTGTCAATTTGACACTTAAGAGTGAAGGGGTGGAGTTTAGTCTGTCAATCAGGTCTCAGCTTGATGACCTCATTTAGAGGCTCTAAGGAGATAAATGGCTTGCTGGAGACGGGACACATACACACTCCCTGTGAAACATTACTGACTGCGAGCCTAATATGCTGATGCTGCCAGAGCTCTTGAGCCAAAGAAGCCATGTGGAGATCCCTGCCAGCGCTGAGATGCTTGTATATAAAGCTCTTTTTTATACATGAGTGTCTCTGAATTTGTTTCTCTAGTCCACCCAGACTAACACAGTGTCCAATGAAAGGATACTCAGAGACACCATATATTTAATACCCCAGTGCCCCTCTTAATTAATATGACAGATTTTAATATGTTAGGCAGGAATCTGCTCCTGTAAGAAGTGATACAGGAAGTTCAGTGCAAACAGATCTCAATCAATTAAGAAATCAATCTGTACAGAGTAACAACTCATTGATTGCAGCATGAAGTTGGACTATGCTCAAATAAACTCCTCACATCAACAGTAACTTAAATTCTATGTCATTGGAAAAAGTATTGATGTTATCAATGCAGTCACCTTATACGCCAAGGGAATGGTTGATAATGTTTTTCTGTTTCTTTGTTTCTCTTCCTTTTGTTTGCTTTTGTTAATGTTGTTCTTGTGAGGATTTTTGGTTTGTTTGTTTGTTTGTTTGTTTGTTTTGCTCATAATGCAACTGCCAAAGTAAATCAGAGTCTCTCATAGCCCATGGGCAAGCAGATGGATTCTGGACTCCTACTTAACTTTAACCTCAATCAATGAATAGTTAGTTCTTATAACATGGCCCTCCTGGATACTCGCCTTCCTGAAGTGATCACTGAAGATAAGGGTACTACAACAAAGTGTGTTGAAGAAAGCAGATGGTGCTCAGCTATCAATTGGAATAGTGTCTGGTATTCAAACAAGCAGCCTTCTGAGGCATCAGCTAAGTCCAGATGGAAGAAGTACAATGGCCTTTGTGATCCAAAGATGACAATAACAAAATCCAAATATGATGAAGAGAAAAGTATCAGAGCTTAAATTGTGGACACCCAATTTAAGGCAATGGAGGACAGAGGGAGCCCAAAACCCATCTGCAGACTATCTAGTCAGATTAAGCTTCTGGTAGATCCCCTCCTAGCCACAGGCAAGGGACTCAGAGCTTTATTATCAGAGATTATTAGAAACTTAATTATGGTGGATAGAAACATAGTGTAATACGATACTTGGTCAGTTGACCTCCCCCTTGACTCAACCTAAATTTACTCAAGCCTGAGGTATTTCTCATCTGTTCCAGGACAGAAATTTCTTCTCTGGGCTTTAAAATACTGATGGTGATCTTTTCTTTATTTCACTTTATTTGTATCTTTATCTTTTATCATTATTCTGTTTTTTTCTTGCTGTTTGTTTTGTTTCCGTTTAGTGTCCCAGTTTGTGAAGCACAGAAGGAGTGGATGTATAGAGACAATAACTGATGCAATAGTTTATCAAGGATGTGGAGGAGGGACAGCAGGTAGGGAGAGTGACGGGATTGGGGGAGCAAACAGTGAATGCAGGAGGGTGGAGGTAGCACTAGAACTGACTTTGATGATGCATATACAACTCTTTTAAAAAGAGATTTAACCAATGGAAGTATATCATATGTGAATATTATATCAAGAAAACCACTAAAAGAAAATAAACTTGACCAATGGTTACCATGGGTGAAGGAGAAAGATTTGCTGCTTAGGGAGTACTGAGTTCATTTTACTGGGGGTGGATCGATTGGAGAGGGGTATCAGTAATGGTGGCACAACACAAAGAGTGTAATCAATAGCACTGAATTATATGTGTAGATGTTGTTGAACTGAGAATGATTTGCTATGTACGTTTTGCCAAAAATTGAAAAAAATGTATAGGAATAGCAATGAGTACAGGGAAAAAGAAAATGTTCTAAAATGGATTGTGGTAAATATTGTACAACTCTTCTTGATAAGTATGAATGATTGACTTGTATGATATGTGAATGAAGTGCCAATAAAACACTTCTTAAAAGTTTGATCAAAGTATAAAGTTATAAAAATAGTATGAGTTTAACTATGAAAAAAAACACAAGTCCTCACATTTGTGTGAACATTTTAAAAGAAAAGCAAAATTCTGTCTCAGCAATTCTACAATGTCTAGGTGATGGTGCTACAGCTCCGTATCCACTCCCCCCTTTTTTAACTCTTACTTTGTAAGAATATTTTTCTTTGAATATCATGTATTTTTATAATAAAAAACCTAGACACTTAAAGTGTGTTATTCTTATTCCTATATGAGAATTTTAAGGACTTTTCTTAGCATAGATGTTCTTTAAATTTTATATACATTTGTATCCACTAAAATAATGGCAGAAGATAATTATTTTAGATCTATGCCCAAGTTATTTCAAAGTATTTGCTCCATTAAAATATAGTTCAGATTAGTCTCTTCACAGTGTGAATTACAGCAGAGATGCTTCAAGTAGAAACTACATATATATATTCTACCAATATGTCACAGAAAACACTGTCTCATTAAAACCACAGGTTTTTGCTGATTTGAGCAAAGAAAAATAGTTTACTTACTTCAAGATCTTTAATGTTAATGACCTTTGTCATTTAATAATAGTAAACACAGATGAGGGCAAACAGACTCAATCTCCAAGAGGGAAATAAGAAACTGGACCAATCACACACATAAGTATTTAATTGCCCTTAAATGTTTACAAACTATTTTGAAATTTATTTTAATTTTATTTTTACTTCCTTATCCTTTTTAAAAACAATTTTATTAGGAGATCATGTAGCTGTTGTAATAATTCATAATTCAATTAGATCAAGCATAATTATATAATTGTTGCTGCAATCAGTTTCAAAACATTTTCTTTCTTCTTAAACTTCTTGATATCAGTTCCTCTGTATCCCCTCCCTCCCCACCCTATCCCTCAGGGGTCCTTATTGTTACATTATATATTATTATTATTATTTTCCATATCTGACAGCATCCAATAAATCCATCCACCTAAAATTCTGTAATTTGTTCCCCTCGAGGAGGAGTATACAGTCATCATTACTATCAGCTCTTCCTTTCCCCCCTTTCCATACCCTCAGGGAATCGTTACTTCCATTACTGTTTCTGAAGGGTTATCTATCTTGGATTTGATTCATCAAATGATCTTAATTATACTTAAGCA
>NW_022111379.1:26248468-26254017 GCF_000313985.2 Echinops telfairi
TCGTGTAGAAAATTCAGAAGGAACATACCCAAGGTGCTCTTAGTACATTCTCAGCTCACAGGATGTTTGAGAGAAGTTTTGGTTTTGAGATGATGAATGTTAGGATATAATTGTTAAGTTGAGTTTCCATTAGCTTTACTTAGAAGGTGAATTCGTAAAACTGGAAAAAGGCAGTTTATGGTTTTGCTAGTGATTTCCCAAATCCTTAGGCCTAAACCATTTGGTCATAACAATTTAAATGGCCACATACTTGCAACATCCCTAGCCCTTCAGCCACCATCCACCAATGAAGTTTTCCCCCAGTAGCACCTGAGGGCAATCATTATACAGAGTTAAATATGCCTCTGATTAATCAAGGAATGCAATTAAGTATATATATGAAATTTAGGGAAGTATAAAACAGAAAGGGATATTTTTAGATAAATTTTTCTAATAACTTTCTATATTCTGTCCTAATAGAATATCAAATCTACTGTATCAGAGAAGACAGATGCTTATTTATAAGCATTCTTATTAAAGTTACTATCTATGATAAGTTTTTATGGACCAACAAAATTGAAGTAGAACGTTAGAGAGTGGGTACTTTTATGTGTTCAAATTGTACTTCAAGCAACACTCAAATATCTTTTATAAAGCATAACCAGTCTCATGCAGGTTTATAGATGAACGCAGGTGATAGGAACACATCTCAAGGCAGAGATATCAACTGGTCATGCAACATAAATATGACATCTCAGCTGCCAGTCAAGGTTTACCACCGTCAGATGTCCTTGTTAAAGGCTGATCCGTATCAGATGCCGTTGTTAAGGTGCTGTCAAGGCAGTTCGGACTCATAATGACAACTATTACAACAGACGGAGACACTGCACCCGCCTGCATCGATCTCACAATGTTTATGTTTCAGGCCATTGCTGCAGCCACTGTGTCAATCCATCTCACTGGGGGTCCTTTCTCTTTTCATTGACACTGTATGGGTATAGAAAGAGAGTGGGATTGATCTCTGGGGAGTAGGCCACCAGAAAGCTGCATATCAAGACACTTGCTCTTTGGCAAACTGGGGAGAAAAGTAAAAGAAACAATGACAAAGTTCAGAGAAAGATACCTATGACAGGCAGGGATACACTTTTGGCAACTGTTACTATAAATGCTTGCCTGAATCTCTGAGCTGATTTGTGTTGCACTTGGTTGTATTATATAGAAATACTCCTATTAGGGCTCTCCAGGTTTTACGTGAAAAATATTAAAGAAATCCTGTGTGTTGTATAGGGCCCGCCCGCACTCTGTTGCTGCAGAGCCAACTTTAACTCATAGTGACCCTAAAAAATAGAATGGACCTTCCCACACACTTCCAGCGCTGCAAATCTTTATAAAAACAGATATCCCGTCTTTCTCCCTCAGAGCAACAGGGAGGTCCAAACACTGACCTTTTTGTTAGTAGCTGAGTGCTTTGGCAACTGTGCCACCAGGTTCCTTGTTGCATGTATAGAGCACCACTTACTTAAAATTCACACTAACTTGAGGTATCTTTTGATCCGAAGCTGTAACTTGCCTACTTTTAGATACATCTAGGTTAGATTTCTGTGTCCTCATTATAAGGTATAAGAACAACAAATCATCTGAAAAGAAAGATGCATTTTATGTAAAAAAGCAAAATACATCATTTAGTCATTGTGAATACCAAGGGCTTTTAAATGTTTCAGAAATGCTGATTTTCATATTTTTAAGAATAAGAGCCCCCTGGTAAATTCTAGATAGTTGAGTTTATTGTATATTTGAGCATGAATAACATAAAAGAAAATATTCACCCTTAAATTTAAACATTCTATGCACATTTATTGGCCTCTAACAGTCACACAAAAATGGACTTGAGTTAATATTTAGAGACCTAATGTTTGAAAAAAATAAAGGCCCCAACAATGTTGACAAAATACTACATGGGACATACAGTCTGGAATCTCCAGTTATGGTAATTTCCACATGGATTTATATATGTAACCTTATGTCTGCCTCCACACACTCATTCAAACTTCATCTGTGCCCGATAGGCAGCAACATAGCTCTACTTGACGAGCTCGGTCATCTCTCTGGATCTAACTGTGCTTCATCATTTGGTCCATCTTCATTACTGTTTTATCCAACAGCCAAGGCCTGTCAGAGATGCACCTGAATTGCCCATTCCCAGCTATTTTAAGACACAGCTTCCCAATAAGACACAAGACTTGCAAATTTGGACTTCCTGCCTCTACTGGACTACCCTAACAGTATGCTTTCATATCCTTTCTCTCCAAGCCGGTCCCTGCAGCCTGTCACCACATCTCCCTTGATTTAGTGTTTCCTTATTCCTGACTCTAGATTCAGACTGAGCAATCATGAAGCAAATGAGGCAGTGCCTCACTAACCTAGGATCTTGAAGTCTATATTTCTTGGACTGCTTGCTAATCTAGCTAGATAATAAGAAGGGGAGGCTTTGGAATATTAATAGCACTAACTAGTCATCACCGCTGCATGGGATTAAAGCTACCTTCTGATTCAGGGGCGAAATGGAGCTTGAATTTTAAACATAGTACTAAGTACCTCAGGATACAAGCCTGTTTTTTTTTCTAAAGATGGTACCGTAGGAATTCCTATATCATAATAATCTAGTGGTTATTAGTGATATATAGATGGTAAAACGTTCATTTATTTATGTCAATACTGACCTAGTTTTCCAGATTTTTAGTTCACAACTGTTCCTGCCTTTACAGACTACGAATTATCAAGGAACCAGAAATAATCAGCCAAAGGTTTGCTTGCTTGCTTTATTTTTAAAATTTTAATAAATCTTTTTATTGGGGGCTCTTACACCTCTTATAAGAATCCATACATCAATTATATCAAGCACATTTATACATATGTTGCCATCATCATTTCCAAAACACTTTCTTTCTACTTGAGCTCTTGGTATCAGCTCCTCTTTTTTCCCCCTCCCTTTCCCACCCTCGCACACTCGTGAATCCTTGATAATTTATAAATTATTTTTATTTTCATATTTTACAATGTCCACGCTTACCCTTCATCTGCTGTTAATCCTGAGGGGTTTATCTGTCCTGGATTCTGTGTACCGAGAGCACTTATCTGTACCAGAGAATATGCTCTGGTCTAGCCAGATTTGTAGGGTAGAACTGGGGTCAGGATCATGAGAGTGGGTGGGAGGGAAGCATTAAAGAACTAAAGTGGAAAAAAAAAAAAAAGAACTAAAGTGTATTTCTTCAGTGGTATACTGCACCCTGGGTGGCTTGTCCCTTCCTTGTGATCTTTCTGTGAGAGGATGTTCTATTGTCTACAGTTAGGTTTTGGGTCTCCATTCTGATTCCCCTCATTTGCATCAAAGCGGTTGTTTATTTTGGGTCTTCTGATGCCTGATTCCTGATCCAGTCGACACCTCATGATCACGCGGGTTGGGGTGCTTCTTCCATGTGGGTTTTGTTACTTCCCTGCTAGATGGCCACTTGCTTTAACTTCAAGCCTTTAAGATCCCAAACACTATATCTTGTAATAGTCAGGCACCATCAGGTTTTCCACCACATTAGCGTATGCATCCATTTTATCTCCAGCAATCATGTTGGGAAGGTGAGCTTCACAGAATGCCAAGTTATTAGAACAAAGTGTTCTTGTGTTGAGGGAGGTCTTGAGTAGAGGTCCAATGTCCATCTGCTTCTTTAATACTTAACCTATAAATATATGTACATAGGCCTATATACCTATCATTATATATTAATACATTTACATACGTGCTTGCCTATGTTTATACTTCTATAAATGTCATTTGCCTCCTAGTTCTTTCCTCTATTTCCTTTTACTTTCCTCCTGTCCCACTATGGTGTTCAAACATTCATTCGGCTCTCTGTACTTCCTCTCAGCTACATTGCACTTGATTGAACCCCACCAGGCATTTTATGCCCTCCTCGCCATTGCTTTTAGATCTCTCGTTGTTCCCTTGTCCCTTTCCACCACTTTCTTATCTCCCCTGTGTCCTGGGAAATATCAATCCCATTGTTTTCTCCTCAGGATTGTTTAAAAGGATTGCTTTCTATATTCTTAAAAAAAACACAAACCTGAAAACCTGAGGATTTTCTACGAGAAAAGCTAATGAATTACAATTATTCATAAGTGATTGATTTAAGAGGTGAGAATAAAATATGGTAGAATAGATAAATTATTTTATCAACATGAAAATTCAATCCCCCAAATATAATAATTACAATGATAATAATAGTATTCAGCTAAAAAGATTCAACACCTCACTCCTCAGTTTTACACACTACCAGGGAAGTTATTTACACCCTTCTAAACTCCTGGCTCCAGGCAAACACAGAACCAGAGGGCAAATGTGTCATGCTTAGCACTAGAGGCAGCATCCTGCTTCATTAACAGGATAAAACAGAAAATGAGCAGGCATTTATGAATGTTGCAACATAAAACCCACTGACAACAAAACTGCAATAAAGTCACACCAGTGAGCGTCACAATATTATTTTACTGGGAAGCTCAATTTGTAAATATTTTTATTAAACCACTGCTCCCCAAGGCCTAACTAAGCACACAAATAAAAATCATTTGTAATTATAAAATCATGAAAAATGAGTCCCCTTTGGCTTTATTGTCTTGGCAGTTCTCCTGGTAAGAAAGAAGCCATGCTAATAAGGAGCCTCACTGACTTCTCCATCCAGAGTAGCTGGCAGTTCGGGAACCTCATTGGCCCTCCGAACTTCAGCACAGAGTAAATAATGTTGACGGCTTCTGGGAAAGGACGGCTGACACATAAAATGATCAGATCATAGGTGTTCTGACTTTAGACTGGACCAAATTTCCAAACGACAAAGATGAGTCACGGATGTAACCGAGGTTGGAAGAACAAAAACAAACAGGGAGTAAAAAACATGAAAATTAATATTCAAAAACAGACGTCACAGTACACTATGGTACAGACACTTTAATTTTGTATTAAAAGGGATGTGATATGTTGCTTTGACTTAAAAAAAATTTACTACTTGGCCCAGGAAAACCACAATAAACATTTGTTTTTCTACACCTTTCAACTGGCTCCTCTTCCTCAGGCTGTCAGCTACACATTCAAAGTTAGTACCTGAGCCAAGTTCAAATTCCAAAGATCCATCAATACCAATCTGAACTTAACAGTGGACCAACTAATGTTAGAAATGAGGAGAAGCTCACCACAGCTGACACTGCTCATTCTATGTCACTGTCACTGGTCTCCAGGCCTGCTGCAGCAAGCAAGTGGACATGGAGCTTGTCGGCATTTTCCTCTTTTTATCTTAGCAATATACATAAAAAATGATGATGATATTTGCAGCAGGGTAGAAAGTTTAAGTTGGCACAGAAAGGAACATTTACTTAGCAGCTATGATCATATTTACCCATAAAGTTCATACTTATTCTCTTTTCATCTCCACATTAGCCCCATAAGGTGATTCTTTAGAAAGTTATTTCAGACTCTTTTTAAAGCTCGTGAGCGTGTTGACTGGTCTAAAGTTCATGACCTAGCCTGA
>NW_022111379.1:26255012-26256941 GCF_000313985.2 Echinops telfairi
GCCTCATATTCCCAATAAGCATGGCCTTCATCGGTGTACTCACCCTGGGTAGAGTTGGAGAGAGCAGGAGTTGATGTCTCCTTGGTTTCCAGCTCTCTGAAAAGTCAGTGTCTCTACTTGGGTTTATATTGGCAGTTCAGCTGGCTTCTTGATGCCATGCTGGTCTTATCGGGGTTCTCTTGGCTTCCTGGAGTGGCTTCTTCAGACTATCTGTTGGCTCTTGACAATGGCTCAACTTTTCAGCTGGGCCTAAGTGTCACACTTTATTTCTTCTCTGAAATGGAGTTTCTTGTGTTGCTTCTTGTAAGGTAGTTCAGCGTCTTGCAAGGAAGTTCTATGGTGCTCTCATCAACCTCATCCATTTTAGTCTCTGAAATAACTTTCGAAAGATTAGTTAGTAAATGCCAGAGCTAAGACTCAAACTCAGGTCCCTTTGCCTTCCAAAATGTGTGTGTGTGTGTGTGTGTGTGTGTGTGTACTTATGATAGCCACTGCAGTCAAATTAATTAACAGTTAAAGGAAAATCTATACACATGCAATTAATAGCTGTATGATAGCAATTTAATTTCCCATGATGAAAAGTGTTAATTAAGAGCTTACTATCCATAGAATATCTAAGAACCTATTGTTAGTTAGTCCAAGAAATAGTTTACAGCTCCCTGTGAAATATAGTGATGGTTACCTATTAGAATGTGAGTGGCAAAGGCAAACGCCATCAAGAGCACGGCTGATAACAGCCCAGCCTCTCTGACTCCAAGCCTGTGGTTGGTTAAACTGTAATACCCCACAGGACCTGAGACAAACAATTCTGTAACATCTACAGCATCTTTCAAACAATGAAGTTTACCCAACATTTAAATTTTTAAAAGACCTTTCATTTTACTGGGGAAAAAAGGATATGGTTACTAGAAAAATTTTAATAAATGTAAGAATTTATTCAGAGTGTAAGAAATTCATCACACTATTTTATTTCAAAATGTCAAATAGGAAAAGTAGAGCAGTTATTTGATTTTGTACATAAACCTGATTCTAAGAAGAAAAAGGACATATTTTAAGCCATTTGGGGGTTACAGACTCTCCTTTACAAATAACAAGATCGCAACACCTATGATATAGATCACAACCGTTTCAAAAATGTTTTATTTAACAGCTACATCTCATTTATATTTTACCCTTTTCTTTAAACTTGAAGGTGGAACCATTCTTCTCATGTCTATGATGAGAAAACATGGGTAAACAGAGCATGCGAGACCCCAGTAAGAATACAAATGGGCAGCCTGAACAAGGTGCAACCCCCACAATGTCCTAAAGGTAGTTCAGCCATCAAGTTAAAGGAAGCATTCTTACCTATTGAGAGCAGGACCAATAATTGATCAGTTAATTTAAAGTTGCTTTAAAGTAGGTGACTACCCAGAAGTACTTTAAACATGAACTATAACCACAGGGTATGATTTTTAGTTCTATACTCTGTAAACTGCAGAATGAATTTAAAGACATCACAAAGTGAGTGCATAATTCTTCTATATTTTTCCTATCTTTCAGTTGTCTCACCCACACTTAATTCAACATTAATTTTTGTCCAGTACTAACCTTGACTAAGTCTTTTTAAAATATGCAACTTATTACCTTTTATAGAAACAGTAGTTATCTCTTCACTCTCATATTTCAATTGCTTTTGCATTTTTAAACTAAATGACTCAATTATAATAACCAAACTCACTACCATGGAGTCAATGCTGACTCAAAGTGGCCCCCTGTGGGTTTCCAAAACTGTAACTGTTTATGGGAGTGAACTTCATTTGGATAAACTAAGGAGATAAACAGCTTGTTTGAGGTGGAAGACAGGCTCACTCCCTGGGAGACATTGCAGCTGGCAACACACATGGAACTTCCCTAGTGCCCTGAACTAGAGGAATCACTTGGAGACCT
>NW_022111379.1:26257878-26260299 GCF_000313985.2 Echinops telfairi
CTCTGAGGCTGAGTAAAGATCCAACCATGCTTTGAATTTATAATATGAAAATCCTCAGAAGTTATATGTAAAACATACTGTGATAAAACTTGCAAATATCAGATTCTAAGTGTTAACTGAGTCTCTCTCTTCTTGGATAGCTAGCCCCTAACAAATCATCACAGACCCGGTAGGCACAATTGTACAGTGATAATAAGTAAAGATTATGGTAAAGTCATAGGAAATAAGACAGATAGAAGACAGGTTGAAATAATGGAGTCAGACACATTTCATAGTAACATTCTCACCTCAGCTCCTCTTGGTGGTATAGGGCAAGAGAGAGAGATTTATTGCTAACCAAGGTTTATATATCTTTGGGGACGTGCAAGCCCCCTAATGTGAGGTAACTGCATACGTCACAGGAAAGAGTTGTAATATAGGTAATACAGTAATGGGAGGGGGGCAATCTAGGGGTATAAGCGCAATAGGAAGAGAGGGAATTAAGGGTATACAAGTGACAAGATGGGCGGATCCTAGATTCATGATGGCGGCCTAACCTTGCTTGCCCTAGAGCTGGAGACTTTATTTAGCATAAGCTTTCAGGGGAAGCAATCCACTGTCCCTAACAGCGGGGAGTGAGCCCTACCCATTGTGGGAGAAACAATGATGTCTGCTTGCTCTGGAAGGCTGGACTCTTCAGGGAGATAACTTGACAATCATTTACCATTAGTTGCAAGCAGTGTCCTAAGTCTAAGATACATATTTGGGGGAGATGATCTGGGAACAGTCTTTTGTATCCCACATTGGATTATGACATTTGATCTTACTTTAGAAAACAATACCTACAGTAATGTCACACACTTTCGAGTCACTATTTTTAACTCAATTGTTTTTTTATGAAGCCATGGTTAATGAAGTTTACTGACAAATCTGTTCACAGACAGGCAAACTGTAAATTTTATTCCTGTTAGAATTATTCAATTTTGCTCATGTTGTTGTATGTACTGGAAGAGCGACCAAGACAGATGGTTCTATGTTATGTAAAGTTCTAGTAAAATCCAAAACAGACACAATTATTATAAGAAACTGCACACTTCTTAATTCGCGATGCTTATTAATTACAATTACAACTTTACAATAGCCCAGAACTATAGCTATCTATTCATAGATACCAAATATATTTTCTACAGTCATGACATGCCATTGACTGAAGGATCTCTCAGCCTGTGCAGCATTTCTCTGGCTCCTTTGCAAGGTTTTCATGCCAAATGCATGCATCTGTGTTCTGGGATGTCTACAGGAATTTATATTTTTAACGATTAAATATCATGTTTCTGGTTTGTTCCATCGTTTTGCCCACAATCCTTTCTAGTTTACTTGCATAAGATTCTTTGGAGACAAGAAATTCCTGCTTATCCACAAAACTTCCAGTGTTTGGTCAAGATGTGGAAGCCTGCGACAGTGTCTTTCTCCCATTGATCACAATTAAACACACAAGTTCCTAAAAATAACAAGCTGAGTGCTATGAAAAATAATAACAGCAGATGGATTGAGAAGAAAAGTCAAATTTGAAGAAAAATCAGTACAGTGGCATTGAGTTTCTTAGTGCTCTTTTTCTTTTCTTCTGTTTTCTGTATAGCAAAGGGTGGCATCTAGCAGCAGCAGTAACAAACATCCCCTGAAGAATTGTGTGCTCTCTGATTTACACCATGTCAAAATGGCAGCTGTGGCATCCTCAAGGAGCTTACCATGTTTTGGGTTTTTTTCCCCTATGTTCTTTGAGTCTGAGGAACTCAGAGTCAGACTGACTGCCATCAAGTCAATTCTGGCTAATGAGAACCACTATTTACTATCTTTCTTCCCACGGTGTCCCGGAATGAATGCTCTGCTTCATTCAGACCAGTCTCTTCTCGCTCCGCCAAAGAGCCTTATTCCAACTGCAACTTTTGCCCATGCTCTTCTCCCAAACTAGAAACCCTTCTTATTTTCTATATATTTAGCTATCCAAATTCTCCCCAGCCTCTCTCTTCCTTTACCTACTCTAAGGCCCAATGTGTCACTTAGTCATGTGACTTTTAACCATATTGCAATGGGACATTTTTGCCATACCAACTGGATTGCAAGCTTCCAGAAGGTTAAAGTCACACCATATCTCACATGTACATCTGACAATAACATCAAGTGGTAGGTGTGTGTGTTAGAAGTTTGAGAAATGTATAATGAATTTCAAAAGTGGAAATGTTGAAAGCCAAAAAAGGTACTGTTAAAACCACATTACAACACATTAAAGGAGAGAGATCGATGTGAAGGAGAAAGACCATCATAAAGGAACAAGACCTGTGCTGGGGCTGGGGCGTCACCATCAACTAGTGGTGGGACCTGGGTAAGTCATGGAAGTACTCCACCCTGATATTCCTCTATAAATGTGTACAGCAAAATGAC
>NW_022111379.1:26261124-26271722 GCF_000313985.2 Echinops telfairi
CTACTTCGCGGAATTTCATTTATCACGGTAGGGTCTAGAACCGATTAACCACGATAAACGAGGGTTCACTGTATACACACAAGAAATGAAATCAGCAACAATATCCTATTAAATCCTCCATATCTGTGGCTGTTTTTCAGCCCCCTCCCCGTTTCTTTCTTCTCCCTGTTCTCACTTCTATCGCTGGCCTCCTTATAGTCTTTAAAGTCTTATATATTGGTATATAAATCAAGTTTCTTCTTCTTTGTTTTCCTTATAACAATGGTGATATTAAATATTTATGTCTATAAGATGGACTGACTTTGCTAAGTATAAGGTTCTCTAGTTTTTCCATGTCTTTTAGTGGTTAAAAAAGTTGTCATTTTTTAATTGTTGCATACAATTTTATAGTATGAATGTATCAGAGTTTATAAATTCCTTTATAGTTGAGGTTTTGTGCTGTTTCCATGTTTTTGCTATTATAGTCTATAAAGTATTCAATATTTTTGTCAACACCATAGTTGGAATGCTCCAATTCCTCGGGCTTTCTTGGTTATCAAAGTGATGATTATCTTTGCTTTTTAAAATGTTAAAAATGTCTTTTGGGGCAAGACTGCCACCATTTGACTTCCTGGCTGCTGTTTCCTTGGACTGTTGAGCCAAGTAGAATGAAATTACTGAAAAATTCAGATTCCTCCCCTGTGTCATGGCGGTGTTTATCCATCCATCTAGGAGGGCTTTTGTTTTCTTCAGTTCTGGTGTGATTCACACAGAAAGCTGTGGCCTTTGACCACATTAGAAAGTGCTGCAAGATGTCTTCATTTCATGAAGCAGGTTATTAATGAATCTTCTGCTATCATTCTGCTGAATAAAAATTTTTAACTGACTATAGCCTACAGAGACAGGGAACTGCCAGAGTTCAAGCTGGATTCAGAAGAAAATGTGGAGCAAGAGATGTCACTGCTGTCTTCAAATGCATCTGGGACACAAACAGAGGACAACAGGGAGATCTTCACTTGTATTCTCTTGACTTGGAGAAGCATAAAATGTGGATAACATTGTGAGGAATTAAAACTCATAAATGGATCAAGAGGCAGTGATTTGAACAAGGGGATTAATGTGCAGATCAAAATTTTAAAAGGTATGTGGTGGGGTTCCATCATTTTACATTTCTTATTCTACCTGTAATATTTCTAAGCACCATATACTCTAGTAGTGTTCAAATGTTTTGATTTTATGTCCAATTTGTAAGAAGTAGTGGAACACATCATCTTAATAACTGTATATGTATTATAGGTAAATCATATGTGTATACTATTAAATTAATATTACTTTAATCATATAACAAAATTCAAATAATTTAAAACAGATAAATATGTTTAAAATAATTTTATTTATGCACTAAGGATGTCAAAATTCTTTCACTTTAAAAGAAGAGATCTTGATACATGCTATGATATGAGTTTGAAAACATTATGCTGAGTGACTTTATGCTATTACCAATCACAAAAGAACATATATTACATGGCCTCATTAATAGAAAAAGATAAGACTAGCAAATTTATAGAGATCAAAGCTTAATAGTAGTTACCAGGAGTGGGAGAGGGGGAGACAGAGGGAGAGAATATAAATAGTGATAGTAAAATCACATTGATTCAAGGCAGAGTTGTACTGCACAGCTGATTATTGCGATTGTTGTCAATAAGTTTCAAACCCGTAAGAAGTTGAATTGCCAACAGTTGTGTAAGATACACAACAATGACTTTACAAAAAAGTGGAGAGAGTTGCTGAGACTGTTTACATACAACCAATACCTCTTGAGATTGGGTCCACTGGATTGATGGTTTAAAATCACAGTTCCATGGAACTTCCAGTAAATTGGCCTAAAAACATTCTAGTGCTTCTGTCTACCTCCTAATGTTTTGCATAGTGTCCAGGGTCTTAAAGAGCACCACCAATGGTCTCCATTCATCTGCCCTAACAAAAGAAGAATGAGAGTCAGGAATAGGAGTAAATGGACCAGATAGTTCATTATCTCCAACAATAAATGTGTTCTTTGCCATGAGACCAAAAGATCTGGATTGAGCCAAACTAACATTCTTAAATACTATGATCAAAGAGTCTGTAGAAAGATCCTGATCAAAATGCAGCACAGAAATCCAAATTCTTATGGAATCCAGACCTTCAAGCCATGTGACAAACCCTGAAACTACTGCCCTAAAATAATCTTTAAATCTTAAACAAACAGAGGCATACACTGAATTCTTCATAAGACTATGTAATAGTCTAGTTTAATTAGTTAAAAAAAAGCCTACTTTGAGCAGTATGCTATTTTAAGAACTATCTATATGGGATCAAGGTGACCACAGCCACTCAAAATATTAGATAAGAATTAATAGGTAGAGTGATTTTTAAGTTAATGGGTGGGGAATAACTCAAGAAAGAGGGTGAGAATAGATATTCAAGGAATATCATCAATGTCACTGAATTGTCTGCATAGAAAGTGAAATTAGTGTATGTTTTCCTGTGTCTAGTCTCAACAATGAAAGAAAATGTTTTAAATGTTTGCTTTTACTAAAAATATTTACATTTTAACAAGATCAAACTGATTGACTAGGTTTTATCTATTAGTTTAATTCTTGGTGGTTTGGCAATTCCAATATTTGGTTCTGATGCTGTTAGGTGTTGTCAAGTCAGTTCTAGCCAAATTTTGATACTCAGTTATGAGCACTGGTGCAGGTAAAAATATAGCCCAAGGCACATCTATCCAGAAGGAAGGAGTACCTGGTGTTGAGCTTACTAAGTCAGGATCCTAACCTTTCCCATCTACCCACTATGCAAAAGGTTTTACCAAAATTTCTTTGATAAATTATTATTGCTCTTGGTACCAATCATTTTACTAAGCTAGTTAGAAAGCATTGTAGTTTTATTAAATGCATTCAAGACTATGGGAAAATATTTCCAAGTATTTTAATTCTAAATGGAATTTTGTCTAGGTGACACACATTTTTGGTAAGGAAATCTCACAATAGTAGCAACATTTCCAAGTGTCTGCTCTCAAAGTCATCCATTCCCACAGCAACAAAATCTCCTTGAAGAAGCAGTTCCTTTCTCACTCAGTTAAAATGCCATCTTTACCTTAAATCGACAGAGTTTTTAGAAAATGTGTGCCAGGCTGCATAGAATTGATAACTATTTATCATGAGGGGAAGAAAGGGATTAAGAAAATGTGAACGAATGTGTTTCTGTAGAATAAAAATGCATAATTCATCATTAAGTTCAAGGACACTTTTATGTATTTTATCACTCAACAGTAAGCCAACCTCTGTGTGGTATAAAAAATCATCATCTCCCCTCCATCTCATAAAGCACTGCCCAAGTGCTAATATTTGTTAATACTAAGGAGGCAAGCTCAAGTGAACCAAGAAGACAATTAGTTACAGAAGACTGTTCTTCTCGACTTTTGTCAAATAATCCACACTAGCATTATTAGGTACAACTCACATTTCAGCTCCTCTCCTGTATTGAAATGCTCATTCCATATATGCATTCTCGCCATTACCTCACATTTACAAAAAAGAGCAGCAAGGCATCAGTGCTCATTCTTACACAGCTTTGCTAAATAAAGATCAGTCTAGTATATACCGTAAGTCATTACTGTTGTAGATAAGTTCTCTATGGCATCTTTCCTTTAGTGCATGTCAAACACCTAAGTATGGTTTCTCTTGTTGAAACAGAATCTAACAAATACCCAAATTTGAGACAGGTCAGAAATAATACATTGTCTCCTTCACTCTCCAGCAATGCTTTCAAAGTCCTTTTTTTAATATCATTTTACTGGGGGCTCATTCAGCTCTTATCACAATCCATACATACATCCATTGTGTCAAGCACTTTTGTACATATGTTGCCATCATCATTCTCAAAACATTTTCTTTCTACTTGAGACCTTAGTATCAACTCCTCGTTTTTTTTTTCTCCCTCCCTCACTCATGAACCCTTGATAATTTATTAATTTTTTTTCATGTTTACACTGATGGATGTCTCCCTTCACCCACTTTTCTGTTGTCTGTCCCCCTGGGAGGGGGTTATCTGTAGATCATTGTAGTCATTTCCCCCTCTCTCCCCCAAGTTCTTACACTATTGGTATCACTACTCTCATTATTGGTCCTGGGGGGTTTATCTGTCCTGGATTCCCTGTGTTTCCAGATCTTATCTGTACCACTGTACATACTCTGATCTAGTCAGATTTGTAAGATAGAATTGGGGTTATGATAGTGGTGGGGAGAAGCATTAAAGAATTAGATGAAAGTTGTATGTCTCATCGGTGCTATACTGCATCCTGACTGGCTCATCTCTTCCTTGTGACCCTTCACACTCCCCCTCATTCACATCGATATGTTTTTTAAATTTTGTTTTGAGTCTTTGATGCCTGATACTTGTCCCATTGACTCCTCATGATCACACAGACTAGTGTGCTTCTTCCATGTGGACTTTTTTGCTTCTCAGCTAGATGGCCAATTGTTTACCTTCAAGGCTTTAGGGCCCCAGACACTTTATCTTTTGAGAGCCAGACACCATTAGCTTTCTTCATCACATTTGCTTATGCACCCATTTTTTCTTCGGTGATCGTGTCAGGAAGGTGAGCATCATGGAATACCAGGTTATTAGAACAAAGTGTTCTTGCGTTGAGGGACTACTCGAGTAGAGGTCCAATATCTGTCTGCTAATACTTGGCATAAAAATAAATGTACATAGGATTTGCTAATAAAGACTTTTTTTTACATTTACTTTTTTTTTCTGTTTTACTGTGGCAGACATCATGTGTTACCCCAGTCGTCTTTTGCTACTTGAGTAAGAAAACTCATGAAGAAATATAGTTGTTAGTGAGATTGTGCAAAATAATGAATTGAGCATCAAGTGACTAAAATATTCAGGGGGAACCCTACAGGATTTGTCATGGTGTGGCTTAAAGTGTCTTGCTAATTATTATTATTCTTTTCATTAGCTAATATCATACGGTACACTACACAGGAGGAACAAAGCTCACCATTTACAATCATAAAGGTAAGACCATATCTGAAGTATTTTTCTTAATAATGTTCAAGTGGTCCTTAGCCTATGCTCTGGTTGTCATTTTATCATCGACTGGTTGATAAGGAACAAGGAGAGCACAGCCCTGCAGTGGGTTGTCTTCTAGGTGCGCTTGAGCTTGCACCTTTAGTGTGATCAACACAAAATACTTTTGCTTTGCATAATTCTTTTTCAAAACCATTTTATTGGGAGTTAAAACAGATATCATAAGCTTCAATCACATCAAGCAGTATTGTACAATTACTATCATTTTCAGAACATTCTTTTCTTTCTTGAACTCACTGACATCAGCTCCCTTTTACCCCACCTCAACCCACCCCACACCCCCATCCCCGCCATTGTACCCACCACTTGACCAACTAATGAAAAATGGTTACATTAAATATAGATAGAACAAGAGGGCTTCATAAGGTTCATAGAAATATGGAATTAAAAGATCGAGCAATATCTTGAGCCCCCTCATCACTTGTTGTTGTTGTGTGCTATTGAGTCCGTTTGGAGCCACAGTAACATGGCAGGACAAAGCAGAACTTCCCGATAGGATTTCTGTACAGGAGCACACTTCAGGTCTTTTCCGCCATGAGGCCGCTGGTGGGTTGTAACCACTAACTTTCCAGATAAGCACCTAACCAGGGGTCTTTAAATATAAACATCAAACCAAAACTCAAAACCCATTGCCATCTAGTCAATGCTGACTCATAGAAGCCCCCTGTGGGTTTCTGACACTTCCACCATAGAAACCCCGGTCTTCCTCCCTCGGAGCTGCTGGTGGTTTCGGACTGCCGACCATTTGGCTCATGGCGCAACGCAAAACCACTACACCACCGTATGAACATAGGTCCTCTAAACAATCACACATCAATTGCCATGACTGAAACAAAGTCACAAGTTTGGCGGCACAGGCAACCACATTTCCACCCTACTTTGGAAAGTAGTAATCTAATCCACATAAAAACACAAGTAGAAGGCATTGGACACCTATATTAAGCTTAATTTTTTTTAAAAAGGCAGCAAGGCTCATTTCTTACAACCACAGCCTCACTATTAGATACATGATAAGTAAGAGAGAACTTAGTTGCTAATGAAAAATTACACCTTCCTGTCCATCTTTAGCATGAAGCTTTGGGACTTAAAACACTTGGGACATAAGTGAAATCATCCGATTAGCATTTCTATGTAGTTATCAAATGAAAGAATGAATCATGGTCTCAAAATCTCTTAAAACCAAAAACCAAACTCACTACCCTGGAATGGATCCCAACTAATAGCGACCTTGCAGGACAGGGTATAAGTTCTGACACTGGAATAGAAAGCCTCATCTTTCTCCTTTGGAGCAGCCCATAGTTTCTAACTGCTGACCTTGCTGTTAGCAGTCCAACATGAAGCTACTACTCCCCACTAGGGCTTCCATTAAAAATCTTTTCTCTGTGTCCCTTACATTGTAGTGTGAGACACTAGGAGGAAAGTAGAACTTAGCCTTATAAAGCGAATTGCAACTCCCTCTAAAATCTTTTCGGAGTCTTCTGGCATTCCCAGTTCACCATAACAAATCTGCCGACATCCACAGCATGGTACAAAACATGCTCTCCATCCCTTTCTGATCCTCGCAGAATTCTGCTGTTCCCACAGAAACTATTCCTGGGACAACTAGTAAGATGTTCTCACTTTCCTACTCCTTGCCATACCTATCACCAGGAGACAAGGTTCACGTTCCCATCACTCTGTTCACTTCCAAACGCAGGCTTTTTCTGTCCTTAAACTCCAAATCACACCACTTCCTGTTCTTCCAGCACTGTCTGCCTCTTATTGCCATCATATCCAACCTTCAGCTTCATGAGACCTTGCAGCCTCTGACTCCTGTCATCTAGACCAGCAGGTCACATTTCCATTTCTAGATGGACTGAATGCCATGGGTCTATGATTTCAATAATTTTGTCACTTTAATGTCTCTGTGCCTTTTTGAATATTTCAATAATCACTATAACTATTTTCCTTCTGTATCCCAATACCAAGAAGGCCAAGCATTGTTAGGAGGTAGGACAAGGGTCCTAGGGAGGTTGATCACATAATCAATCATATGACCTGATGCCTCTTCCCACCTCTACTAGGACTGCAAAACTGTCCAACAAATCTTTCACTAGCTCCTGATTAGTTTTCCACAGCAACCATTACAAATAATGCAGTCTACTATTTAACTCTTACTTCAATTCACAGTGGGACTTTCCACTTTAAAATAAAAACATGTGCTTCACTAGTCTCCTAGTCTCTGAATTTCTGATCCTCGAGCTATAAAATTTAATTTTCTCTCTCCTTCTCAAAAACAGTGGACCTGAATGAAGCTAATCTCATCTCCTTCAGGCTTAACTACAATTGTAGTACATAAACTACCCTATCATCAAGTTAAAATAAAAATTTAACACGCTTAGACCCCTTGATATATAAACATGCTCAAACTTCTCTCATCTTGAAAAGGAAACGGCCATGGCTCTGCATCCCTCCCTTTCAGCCCCTGCACTAAAGACTGTGTGCACTTCCGTTCTCATTCATAGAGTCCCCATCAGCCTGAGAGAGAGCTGACACAGAGTAGAAGAATCCATTCATTGAGGAATTAATGGAAGTAGCTGCTGGATTTCTCAACCCTTGTAACAGAAATACATACACGATAGTCTCTGCTGCCCGTGGTCAACATTTGGAACTAATTAAAAGTATGGAGTGATCAGATGTTCTCAAAGGAACAAGCTATCAAAAGCTAAAGAGCCAACCTTCAATTTAGGCCTACAGTAGTTTTAATCATATGAAACTAAGTTCAATATTATTTTAATATTCATCTATCTTCTTTAGAGTTAAATGTTTCCTAAATCATGCATAAAGGAGATTCTAGGACGGATAATGGTAGATGACTGTGTTAGGGGCTTTCCATCATTATTCCAATGATTCTCATTGCCTTTGGTCGCTCGAATGGTGTTAGCAATTAGGCAGTGGGTGAGCCCCAACTGTCTAATCTTTAGAAGCTTTTGTATCTACCCAGTATCTCTGGTTTGTCCCTCTACATTCCTGAAGATTTCAGAATGCATCTGATGGAGTGAGGCTAAGAAATAATTTTTATGATCAGATGGGGAGTGTGGTAGTTACATAATTTTATGTCAACTAGAAGATATATAAGTGTATTGGTGATATTCTACCTATCACTCAGGTGCCTCCTTGGGGGTGCGGCCTTCCTATAAGCAGGGTCCAGGGAACCTCCCTCTCTCCCTCTCTCCACCTGGGTCTTCCTGTTTGTTGACCCTGAGATCTGCCAAAGCCCTGTCTTGTTTCCAACAACATTGGATCCACATGCTTTTGCACCCACCAGCCTGTGATATTCCTGCATGTGACTGAATGAGTCAAAAAAGGGACTGGCATATGGGCTATAATTGAATTTATTGAATTGAATTGGACGGGACTGAGATTGTTTCTTGATGTATAATTACTTCTTGATATAAAGTTCTCTCATACGTATATGAGTGTTTCCGGAGTTGTTTTCCTAGTCAAACTAGCCTAACGCTGGGAGTCTATGTAAAATTCTCTTCTGTCTTTAGGGATATTCTCTCAAGATCAGCAAATGCAATGCAATATGAGAGGTAAGCACCAGGTGGTAGTGTGTTAGTCTGGGTAGACTAGAGAAACAAATTTATAGACACTCATATGTGTGCAAGAAAGATTTTCATATAAAGAGCAACAGTATATTGAGAAACCATCCCATCCCACTCCAGATTAAGTAAGTCCGATATTAGCCCAGTTTCCAATACCAATCTATGAAGTCCCCTTCAGACTCACAAAACACATGCAATGACACCGAATGCAGGAAGATCAGAGGCCAGTGGGTGGGAAGTCTTTTGGATCCTGTGGCATTGTAAGCATCTCAGTGCTGGCAGGGTCTCCACATGGTTCCTCCACCTCAGGGCACTAGCATAGTTCCATTTGTCTTGTCAGCTGCAATGTTTCCCAGGGAATCAGCATGTGTCTCCTAGGGAGTCAGCAAGTTATTTATCTCCTTAGCACCTTCAAATGATGTCATCAAGCAGGGACCGGATTGACAGACTAAACTCCGCCCCTTCACTCTTAATACTCAACAAACTAATTAATTAATTGACAACAGATTTTGTAACTACCACATATAGGAAACCAGTGTGAGGCCCCTAACTTGGACTAGGGCTAAAGGAGAGATAATATGGCTGGAATGGTATCATGAAACATTGCCAGGAGGAGAGATGATTGTGAGTTGAATTGCTAAGAACTAACAAGATTCAGCAAGAGTGAAAGGGGAAGAAAGGTATACTAGTCAAAGGGCCATAAGAGAAAGTGTTAGCAAATCTGTGAAGTATAGGATTTGGGAAAACAAGTATTTCATTAGGCATCACACTTGTGGAGGGGTTGAAAAACATTGCAGGGGCCAGATTTTAAAGGGCCTACAATATCTTTGTTACACAGTTTGATCTTTATGCTTAAAGAAATGGAATTTCTGTGATAGATTTTTTTTTTAAGAATGTAGCCTATCCAAACTTGTGTGGTGATAGAAAGATGATTTAACAATGATTCTGAGCCTTAAGCTACAGGTAGGTCAAATGATTTGTCCAGTGGAGCCTGTATATCCTGCCCCTAGCCTGCCCCAAATGAGGAAATGCTGTGCACAAGGAATGGCAAGATCAAATAAGTAGGAATGTATAATGGGGGGGTGGGGGTGGGGGGAACCAGACAGCAACGACAAATATGGCAGCAGAAGAGATGAAGTGAGAAGACAAAGCTGAAGTCCACTTAGAAAAGGGAAGATTCCCAGGGTGAAGTGAATGGTTAATGGGCCCAGCTGCTACCCCGAGGCAAATCGGAAGAAAGGCCTGATGAACTACTTCAGAAAAATCAACCATTGAAAACCTTGGGGAGTACTGTATAGGGTTTCCATGGGATTGACTGCAACAGTTTATAAGGAGAACTGAGAGGAAATGTTAACTTTAATGGTAACAAGTGTTTCTCCAAACACAGGAGGACCTTTCCATCTACAAATGAAGCAATTATCATTGATGAACTAAGAAACAATAGAGTGTCATTATAGAATGCAGTCTTTTCGTGTTTCAATTTAATTTTGAATTTTTAGCATATTTGAACCCCCTAACTTTTCCTTTTCATGATTTTGCAGCTCGTTAACAGTTACTAAGAAAAAAATGTATATAAAATTAGAAATACTGCACAATACAAATAGAAGGATTAAGGCTAATTCATGCCTTTCTCTATGTGGGCTTATACATGGACTCCTCAAAATCGATTCTGTACCAACTATGGATCGCTCGTCAAACATGAACCACATTATACAGAATTATCCCTAGAATTACATACCATACAGTGTAAATAGCACATTTAAATGTAATGGACAAAGGGTTAAGGATGATATTTCATATTATCCAATCCTGCTTTGTGTGAAAACTGTGGGTTAGAATCCACTTTTTTACTGCTGCATGATAATTTGCATCTATAAATTGTAAAAATGTTTT
>NW_022111379.1:26272425-26277579 GCF_000313985.2 Echinops telfairi
AGGATGTTTTCTCAATGTACAATTATTCTTTGATATAAAGTTCTCTATTATATACATATGAGTATCTAAATTTGTTTCTCTAGTCTACCCAGACTAACACACAGCTGGCTAGGGTTAGTGAACATGATAATCAAGAAATCTCAAGAAAGCAACCTGTCCAATCAACTTTCTGAAGAAGATCTATTTTTGTGCTGATTAAAAAGAAAAAAAATGTGATCCAACAGGATGCAAAGATAATCAAACAATGTCATTAATATCACATACAAGCAAAATTAGGCTGAAGATAATTTTAAAATGGTTACAGCAGTACATTGACAGGGAACTGCCAGAAATTCAAGCCAGATTCAGAAGTGGATGTGGCATAAAAGGTATCATTGCTGATGTCAGATGGATCTTGGCTTAAAGCAGAGAATACTAGAATGATGTTTACTTGTTTTTTATTGCCTATGCCAAAGTATTCAACTGGGTGGATCATAACAAACTATGAATAACATTGTGAAGAATGAGAATTCCAGAACACTTAATTATGCTTTTTCATAAGGCAGTCATATTTTAATTGAAAAGGGTATACTGCATGATTTAATCATAAAAGGTACACTTTGGGATTGTAGTCTTAGGGCTATGACAGAGGAGGTTAGGGAAAAATGGAAAGCTAATAATGGATACAAGATAATGTTCTAAAACTGTGATGATGAATAAAACTCACTTTAATATATTCTAAGGCATTGAATTGTGTAACAAATGGGTTATATGTCAATAAATCTTTTTTTTAAGGGTTACCACTAGGATTTCAGTTCATACATTCACAAACTTATAACAAATAAAATGTGTTAAAACATGTTGCTGTGATCAGTGACTGACTGCAGACAAGTTCTCTGAGTAGTACATTGGTCCTTGTCGCAGTGCGGTGCCTTCCAAAAGATCCAATGCTCAGTGGCTTCCCGGGAAGTCTGCTGGGCCAGTTAACTTCAAAGCAGAGAGGTCAGTTCAGAAAGCTAAGGTGACAGTTTTGAGGTTTGCCAATGGGATCATCTGGACAGATTTTCCCACAAGATACAGTGAGATCATGGGGATTTATTAGAAAGAAATGCTATGAAAATGGAAAACTGCATTGGTGAGAAAAAGGCCAGTGTGTTAGGGTAGACTAGAGGAACAAATTCATAGACACTCATATGTGTATAAGAAAGAGCTTTATATACAAAAACAATTGAATATTGAGAAAACATCCCAGCCCAATCCAGATCAAAACCTTGAGTACAATATTAGCCAATGTGTTCGATACCAATCTATACATTCTTCTTCAGACTCACAGAACACAGGAAATTATGCTGAATGCAGGAAGATCACAGGCCAGTGGGTGGAAAGTCTCCACATGGCTTCTCCAGTTCCATGGCTCTGGCTGCCATCAGCCTGTCTCCATGTGGCTTGTCAATAAGAATGTCTCACAGGGACTGAGACTGCGTCCTGCCTTCAGTGAGCAATTTATCTCCTTAGTGCCTCCAAATGAGGTCATCAAACGATGACATGATTGACAGTCTAAACTCCACCCTGCACTCTTAATCCTGTCAAATTGACAAAAGATTATATAACTACCACAACCAGGAAAATAGCACTTGAAATTTCTTTCCATCATGATAATGCACCTACTTACTCATTGAAAGTAACAAGAATTGTCCTGAGAATTTTATTGGGGGGCCTTATCCAAACCACCCTATAACCACGGTCTTACCCTTTCAGAGCTTATTTTGTTCCCCAGTCTCAAAAAATGGAGGATGGGTACATCAGGGTAAAGGTGATCTGAATATAAAGGAGGTCAAGAAAGAAGAGAATGTTTTGAAACTGATCATGGTAGCAATTGAACAATATTGCTTGATGTGATTGAAGTCTGTAATGAACTATGTAATGTGATTGAACTCTGTATTACCTCCCAATGCAATGGTTTTGAAAATAGAGTTTTGAGTTGCTCAATGATATCAAAACTGCTGTTTGATGTGGCATAAATCAAAGTGCATAGAATCCTTCAGGTAGAGTTCCAAAAACACTACTATTAATTCGACTCTTAGTTACCCTCTATGATGTTTCTGAGGCTATAATTCCTACAGAAGTAAACAGCCTCATCTTTTCCCTCAGAATTACTGATGCATTTGAACTGCTGACCTTGAGGGTAGCAGTCCAACACCTGCCTGACGGTGCCAATATGATTCCTCACAGGGATGGGTTAGAGAGCTGGAAAAGCATAGACCTATAGGGAGGATATGTCAAGAAACCATGCAAGAGCCATGAGAAGGACGTGCTTGGTAAAGTAGCAGGTCCGCAGAAAAGGGAAGACCCTAAAGGAGATGGATCGATATGTTGCTGTTGTACAGAGCCATCGAGACAGCTCCAACCCACAGTGATCCTGTAACCAAGAGAACAGACGACTGCACGGTCCTGCACCATCCTCACAATTGTGCCTATGTCCCAGGCCATTGATGGAGCCATCGTGTCAATCCATTTCCTCACGGGCTTCTCTCTTTTTCTCTGACCTTCACTTGACCAAATATGATGTGTTTTCCCAGGGACTCGTATCTCCTGACATTACGTCCAAAGTATGGAACATGAAATCTTGCCATTCTTGCCTCTAAGGAGCACATGGGCCTTACTTCTTGTCCTTTTAGCAGTCCATAGTACTTTCAATGTTCTTCTCCAGCACCACAATTCAAATGCATCAATTCTTCTGCAGTCTTCAGTATCGAACTTTCACATGCATATGATGCAATGAATAATACAATGGCTTGAGTCAGCGCATCTTAGTCCTCAAAGTAACATCTTGCTCTTCAATACTCTAAAGAGGCCTTGTGTCACAGATTTACCTAATGCAATATGCCTTTTGATCTCCTGACTGCTGCTTTCAAGAGCACTGATTGTGAATTCAAGCAAGATAAGATCCTGGGCAACTTCAACCTTTTCTCCATTTATCATGATGATGCCACATTCTTCTTCATATAATCCAGTGTCTCTGTTGATCCGCTCCGCATACAGATTGAACAAGTATCGTGAGAAGACACAGCTCTCATGCACACCTTTCCTGATTTTAAACCATGCAGTATGTCCTTGTTCTGTTCACACAACGGCCTCTTGATCCAGGTACAAGTTCTGAATGAGCACGATGAACGGTTCTGGAGTTCACAGTTTGTTCTGGAGTTCACAGTTTATTCTGGTTCACACAGTAGAATACTTGGTTGCATGGTCAATAAAACACAAGTCAACATCTTTCTGGTGTTCTCTTCTTTTAGCCAACATCCATCTGACATCAGCATGTCCACTTCTGAATCTGGCCTGAATTTCTGGAAGTGCCCTGCCAATGTACCGTTGTAACTGTTTTTGGATAATCCTAAGCAAAAATTTTACTAGCTTGTGATACCAATGATGTCATTCTATAGTTTGAGCATTCTGTGGGGTCACCTTTCTTTGGAAGGGGCACAAATATGTTTCTTTTCCAGTCAATTGGCCAAGTAGCTGTCTTCGAAATTTCCTGGCATAGATAAGTGAGTGCTTCCAGTGCTTCATTAGCTTGCCGAAACCTTTCAATGGGTATTCCATCGATTTCTAGAGCCTTGTATTTGACTAATGCATTCAGTGCAGTTTACATTTCTTCTTTAAGCGCCATTGGTTCTTGCTCATATGTTACCTCCTGAAGTGGTGCAATATAACTAGCTTTTTGGTTTAGTGACTCTGTGTATTCTTCCCATCTTCCCCGATGCTCCCTGCATCATTCAATATTTTGCCTTCAGAATTCTTCAAGATTGCAACTTGGGGCTTGAATTTTTTCTTGAGTTCTTTCCATTTCAGATATGCTGAGCATGTTCTTCCCTTTTGGTTGTCTAATTCTAGATCCTTGAACATTTTGTTTTAATATTTGGCTTTGTCTTCTCGAGTTGTCCTTTGAAATTTTCTGTTCAGCTCTTTGACTTCATTCTTTCTTCCAATTGCTTTAGCTACTCTATGATTAAGAGCAAGTTTCAGAATCTCTTCTGATATCAGTTTTGATTTTTTTCTTTCCTGTATTTTTAATAACCTTTTGATTTCTTCTTGACTGATAGTCCTGATGTCCTCCTACAGCTCATCAGGTCTTCTGTCATTAGTGTTCGGTGTTTCAAATCTGTTTGAGATGTTCTCGAAATGTATGTGGGATAGATTCAAGATTGTATTTTGGCTCTTGTGCACTTGCTTTCATTTTACTCACCTTTATCTTGAACTTGCATATGAGTAATTACTAGCTTGTTCTGGTCCCTTGTCTGATATTAGGTGATGATATTGATCTGTCCACCATGTCTTCCCATGGATGTAGTCAATTTGATTTCTATGTATTCCATCTGGGGAAGTCCATGTGTTTCGGCACCTATTTGTTGTTGAAAAGGGTATTTACTATGAACAAGTCATTGGTTTTGCAATATTCTATCTTGTGTTTCCAGCTGCATTTCTACCACCACGTCCATAATTTCCAACTACTTTTCCTTCTTCTTTGTTTCCAACTTTTGCAATCCAATCAGCAATAGCTATACTGCATCTTGATTGCATGTTTGATCAATTTCTAACTGAAGTTGTTGGTAGAATTCACCGATATTTTCATCACTAACTTTTGTGGTTGGTGCATAAATTTGAATAATAGTTGTATTGATTGGATTTCCTTGAAAGCAGATAGATTTAATCCTATCAGGAACAGCTTGTACTTCATGATGGATTTAGCAAGATCCTTTCTGACAATGCCACACCATTGTTTCTGATTGTGTTATCCCTAGCATAGTAAATCATATGGCTTTCTGATTAAAAATGGCAAGCACTAGTTCATTTCAGCTCACTGATACCAAGGATATCTATTTTTAAGCATTCCATTTAATTTTGACCGCTTATAATTTTTCTGAATTTATACTTTACACATTCCAAGTTCTAATCACTAGAAGATTTTTGCAGTTGTTTCTCTTTCCCATGAGTTGTACCCCATGAGCAAGTGAAGATCCCGAAGGCTCCAGTCCCACAGGCTTTACCCAGTTGACTCCCCTCCAAGAAATCCCCTCTTCTACAGTCACAGTTCAACTGCTCTTGGACATGAGAGGCCCATCCTTCATCAGTATCTCCAACAATGTCCAGCTTCTTTTGTTTAGGCTTTCAGTG
>NW_022111379.1:26278384-26280843 GCF_000313985.2 Echinops telfairi
TTTTTTTTTTTTTTTTTAGGAAAAGGGAGAAAATAGTAGAATTTTGAATTTGTACATGAAATCTCCATATTTGAAGGAGGCTTAGAAAAAAAAAGTAGAGCAATCTTTCTATGTGGCCATTAGATTTTATGTCAACTTGAACTTGTGTGAAAATGCAGGGGTAGAGTCCAACCTATCAATCATGTCACAGCCTCATGATCGCTCCTTGGGGATGTGGCCTTTTTATGAGAAAAATATTAGGAACTTCTCTCTCTCTAGCCCTTTGCACTCCTACTTTTGGGGGTTCTGTGTCTGCCTCCAGGGGTGTCCTCTGTGCTTCTGCCAACTCCAGGAACATCTGGAGCCCTGCCATGCTCCCCTTGATGTTGGAGTCTCACTATTCTGCACCACCAGCCTGTTGTCTCCCAGCTTTGCACTTCACCTTTCTGGTCATTGGCCTGCAGTTATGTGAGTCTGAAGAAGGCTCCATGTAGCATTAGACCCATGCACTTGAGTTAGGTTGGGATAGCTTTTTAGTATAACATTACTTCTTGATATGAAGTTCTTTCTTATACATATATGAGTGCCCCTGGTTTAGTTTCTCTAAACAACTCAGCTTAGCATACAGGCATACTCAGGAAACAGAAAGCTGAAATTGTTCAGCGCCTTTCCTCATGGTTACAGCTACAAGAAACATCTTTCTAACAAATGTTAAGAGACTCTATTGACAAGACAATTGCTAATGCCAAGATAAGCTATTGATTAAAATAGGCTGTCCTATATGTGAAAGAATATGGAAAGGTGACCAGAGACCAAATCTTCCAAGTTCATTTTCATTCATGTTAAATCTGACCATCCTTCTGTTTCCCAGAGGTCCTGATGCTCAGCTCAAACTCCAGGAAAAGGAGAGAAGAGCACGGCTGGTCAACATACAGAAACTTGATGAAAAATCATTTTTCAAGGAGCAGGGTATCCCAAGAGAAACCTGAACTATGAAAAGAAAGAAACCACAAACCTATTTCAATCTCAGGTCACTGCAAAGATGGGTAGATCCCCCTTCATCCCAGTCTTACTAAAATTTTAGTAGCATAGAAATGACAGCTCTTCGGAAAAATTAAGATACCAAGGGACCAATATAACTAGGAGGAAGAACATAAGCTTTTCCTGTGTAGTCTGCAAAGGGTTAACCACCTTTTCCAAATTAGTCCATAAAGGAAGTTTTAAGACTAGAGAACAAGAGTCATTGTAGATCAAAGTGGTTCAACTGTTGTACTCTTGAAATGTGAGACCGGACGGTTCTTCATTGTGGGGGTCTGTCTTTTTCATTGAAGAATGTTTAGCAGCATTCATGGTCTCTACCTACTAGGTGTCAATCATAGCTTTCCCTTACTTGTGACAGTCCAAGATGTTTGCAGATGTTGTCAAATGTTCCCTGAGAGCAACAGCACTCCATCAAAAGCACTGCTGTGGATAAAACCAATAACAAACAGCGACGAGAATATGTCACACTCCTGGTGAACGGCACTCCCAAACCGCCTCACCTCCTGAGCCAGAAACAGGCAATAACAATAATGGGATTTGGGAGGGGGAACAAACAACAACAAAAGGCAAGTTCAATTTTGACTGTGTCAGCAAATAGGATCCAAACTGGCGAGGTCCCAAAGGCAGTTGGGTATAATAGTCTGGACCCAGGATAAGAGATCTTAGATCAAGAAATAGACCAGAAAAGCATGAACCAGATGAACCCTTTGAGAAAGTTTTTTTCAGATCTTCAGCCAAAATAAAATTCTCTTAAGAGATGATGATTATTACCTTACACAAGTGCCTAATTACACAAGAAATCCTTGATGGATTTAGTCTATTGGAGTGTGATGTACTTGTGAACCACTTTTACCTTCATCTGGACAAACCTGCCATATGTTAAGATCTTCAGAGCAAATTCACACATTTCTTTAGTAATTGATAAGCTGCAATAATTTTCACATTTGGCATATGCTCCCTCTTTTGAATCCTTGTGCCACAATTCTATCTTTTCTGAGTAGATGTATGTTCTCTACTGTTGCAGATACATAATTAGTAAAAGCAGATGCAATTCTCAAGGTTATGAATTACCCACTGGTGAGTTTTCCAACATTACCATTAAAGAAATGCAATACTAAGAAGTCTAGGGGATGGCAAGCATTACTGTTTTTTTCAACAGAAATCTCCCTAAGAGCTTGAATACACCTCAATTCAAGAGTATATTTTCCTGAATGTCTGCTTTTGATTGAGAAAATTTACTTAAATGCAATTTTCTAAGAGATTGGAAGATACATTTCTATATATACATAAATTCACTTGTTCAAAACATATTCAAAATGGTTTATGAAGAGTTACATTTCATGTAAAATGAGCAGTAAAGAAATCATTTTTCTAACTTAAGACATAATCTTGTTAACAAAATATAGTCACAGTAAAATAAATTTGAATAAGTAAACAGT
>NW_022111379.1:26282353-26284467 GCF_000313985.2 Echinops telfairi
GCGGTGAGAAAAACACAGCAAGAGTGCCAGTGTCACCACTGGATTTGCAATTACTTCCTCCTAACTGGACCATTTCGAGAATCTACATTGGTCATCATCCTTATAGACAACACCTAAGAGTCCTGAAAATATATAGCTCAAACATCCAAAGATTCCTAAACTAAGTGGACAAGGGCAGTTTGTTGCTGCCAACTACCAGGGATGTACAACTTTTCTATGAGAGCCATTCTAGACCCAATCCTCAACTTTGAAATTACTTGATTAGAAAGTATCCGTGTTATTTCCTAAATTCTTACTTCTCCAATACGTAAATGTACACATGGAAAGCCTTGAAATCACCGCAAATAACCTGGGAAAACATTTTACTTTTTAGGAAACTCAGTGAAATCAGCACCTGTCAAAAAATACTGAGAATAATGAAATGATAAGATGCCTTCAAAGGCAAACCATCTTCTGGAATTTTTAAGAGTCTAAAACCAAAGGTTAGTTGGTCCTGTATCTTTATTTCTTTTTAATGGTCTCATTTTTCTGCCTTAATGTGTGTTAGGTCTGACTGTGACCAAACACAGAGTGATTTTAATGCAGTTATCTGAACACACACAAGAAGCAAATATTGCTCAGCTTTTGCTAATATAATGGCAAGCTTATTTCACCAGCACTGATAATGCCACTAAAAATGTATTGTTATTGTGTACTTCATTGACCATTACATTGTACAGAGCAGTTGAGCAATCATAAATGAGCGACAGTTAATCAACTGAATGCAAAGGTGCCATTTACGTTCTATTATCCTGCCATTACATCCCAAGGAGAAGAAGCACACTCTTGCACTGAACGTTGAAAAAATATTTTAACTTTGTAGCTTATATTGTGACAGGTAATTATTCAGGAAAATAGATTTTTAAGACTGTTTAAGACAAGCAATACCTAGGAAAGACATTTATAATTTACATGACAAAGATTAAGCAACAGACTGATATGTGATATAAATAAGATAAAACAAAATCCACTTTCACAACATATTGGAATTTTTATAGGAGGTTTTTTCTTATAACAGCTCTTTGAATGCAAATTTGATCAAAGAAAGCAAAACATTTATCATGCTCAGCTTAGAAGCAGGCTTTATCCATTCAATAAAAGATTGGTGAACAAAATGTTCACCATGTTAAAGAAATGTCATGGTTTAAAGTAAAATTTCCCATTGTATTTTTTTTCTAATGAATATAAAGTGACAAAAATTATTCCTTCAGACTAAACCATCTACAACTGGCATTCTCAACTCAGAAACGAGTGGAGTTTTATAGTTTACTCAAAAACTTTGAAGTTTACTGGTTCTCAAGTCTCTTTTACCATGCCGCATCTGATACACGCAACACACTCACCGGCTTCGTACCTTAGAAATCCTCAACTGGACTCTCAGACTTGGGGGTATGTATTAGAACTAGGGGCGCAAAGGTATTTTATAAAACTATGCAGAAGAATAAAGTAAAAGACAAATCTGTATCCTTCCTGAGAAGGGAAGGGAAGGATAGGTAGTATTTTTAAATGTTCTCTTCCTGTATACATTCGCTCTTTGTCTGATGTGCTTTGGACATGTTTAAAAGAGAGACACTCTACCATTGCAATACAGTCGATCGCGACTCATTGCAACCCCATAAGGGAGATCCGAATTGTTGGGGGTTTTGTGGGGTTTCCACAACTGTAAATCTTTAGAAAGCTTCACCTTTCTCCTGTGGAACAGTTGGTGGGTTCCGATGGCTGGTCCTGTGCTTAGCCGCCCAACTCACTGGGCTACCAGGAAAGAGCAATCCCTGGAGAAGGACAGCATGTTTGATTATGGGAAGGGTCAGCAATACAGAGGAAGACTCTCAGTGGGCTAGACTGACACCGTGGCTGCAACAATAGGTGCAAACCTAAGGACTACGAGGAGGGCACCGACCTGGCAGGTTTTTATTTTGTTGTACTGAGCGGCTATGGGTCAGAGCCAGCTCAATGTTACGCTAACAACAGCAACAATTTAGCTGGAGGAGAGAGAAAAGTACTTTGACTCCGGTTCCACAAGTTATACACGAGATTAAAGTACTTAAAAATTAAACAATTAGACAATAACCTTT
>NW_022111379.1:26285651-26286879 GCF_000313985.2 Echinops telfairi
GGTGAGGGCCAACTACTGCAAGCTGTCGGGAGTCCAAACACCGCCACAAAATTCACTCAATAACTAAGGGCACCTAAACAGCTATTTTAGTAGTGAATGATTTAGCAGTCACTATTAGCTGAGTGCTTATATCTCAATCCTGTAGAGAAAGAAGGTTTTTAGGAAAAATGAGCTTTAAAAAATAAACTTCTAAAAAAATAAACTTCAAAATCAGAGAGTTCTCTGTACACTTTCAATAATCTTTCTATTTCATTCAGTCATCTGGCAAATATAGACTGGCCTTTTGTGAAAATGAATTGAAAAGTTATGGAAGGAACTTCAACAATGAGCCTTTGATGAGTAACTACTAGAGGGAAATATAATCAAACTACCCATTGTAAAGCAGGAAAAGTGGGCACTTGGATCTCAACTTTGCTTTTATCTCAATATTCCACAAACTATGAACCGGAAAGACATTTTTCCTTGTAAATCACATATCTGAAATACTTAGTTATTTATTCTGTTTCAGAAAGTGATAGCAGTTCTAAGGATAAACTCTGCTTGGTGAAAATTCCTGAATTCCAGATAATAGCAGATATAATAAAAGGGTGATAGACTGCCAGGTAGCAACCTGTTGCTCACTTAAGACAGAGAATCTACCAGCTGTCCCTGGCCTGTTGTATGCCTGAACCCCAAAGGCCCTCTTTGGAAAGGAAATGTTCTGACAACAAGGTATCAAAGAATATTTGTTATATGTTATATGTCCAAGCTTTATTTTAGTGAACAGTTTTGCATTTGTTAGCTATATGTCCAAGCTTTATTTTAATGAACAGTTTTGCATTTCTTAGCTTTTTGTCTAAGTTTTATTTTAGTGAACAGTTTGTTCTGAAGCACCAAAAAGAAGCCTTCTAGGTGTTTTATGGTAGAAGGTCTACAGCATATCCATATGTCCTGTTTTCTGAAGACTTCTGTTTCTCTAATTCCCTAGAGAGGTCTGTGCTCTCATTTGACTTGAATTATGAGATTGAGAGGCTCTCAAGTCTACGATGATCTTTCAGTTCCATCTGGACACTAATAACTTTTGCAGAGGTTGATAGGCATGGCCTTCCTCTTCTTGCTCCAGAATATTCCTGACTTGACAGTCACTCAGGTGACTACTTCCTTGGAAGCAAGGAACTACCTGAAGTAAACAAGCTATGTCGTCCTCTGCAGCAGGCATCAGTATTTATTAAAGGAGACTAATCTCAAC
>NW_022111379.1:26288979-26291217 GCF_000313985.2 Echinops telfairi
CATAGTAGATTCAATGGGTCAAATCCAGCAAACAGGAGCTATAGCAACCATTGTGTATACTTTGTGTGTGCTCTGATTACATAATTTATAAACTCAGATATATGGCTCCACAGCTCCCATGGACAAAATTTCTTCAAAAAGTCGCAAAATTCTGAATTCTTTTCATACTTTAGGATGTAGACCAAATGCAGTTCATTTAGCTGGACTTCATATTTCAAAAGAATATTCACAATCCCAAGGAACTCACATTTGTAGCATGAAAATGCATATGTACCCACACACATATATTTTTTTTAAGTAAGCAATGGGTTAAGACTTTTCCTTTAAAAATAACTCTTACAAACCATTAACTGTGGTTATCAATGGATATTAAAAATGGTAGATGGGAAAGTCTGTAGCTGAGATTGAGATCAGAAGGCAAGGAGGAGGGGGCTTTTGATTTTCACTTTAGATGTTTCTGCATGGTTTTCAATTTTCAACTAGAGCAGGCATTCCATCCTTATACTTTAGAAAATTCATTTTAAATAAATATGCATTTAAAAATCATAAACAAATTATACCAATCTGTTTCAACTCATAGTGCCCCAATTCAGGTTTTCTGAGACTGTTAATCTTTCAGGGAGCACACAGCCTCATATTTCCCCAATCTTTCAGGGAGCACACAGCCTCATATTTCCCCACAGACTGCCTGGTGGGTTTGAACTGCTAGCTTTGCGGTTAGCAGTCCGATGCCTACCCTACAGTACCATCAGGGCTCCTGTGACAAATATAAAGCTCTTCACAAATTGTGATGTAGGTGGGGGGATAGAATTAAATATCTCTAGCATAAAGTAAAGGAGCTCTGGTGGCTATATATTGGACTGATAACAAAAATATCAGTGGTTCAAATCCACCAGCGACTGAAGAAAAAAGATGAGGCTTTCTGCTACCTTAGAGATTTATAGCCTCAAAAGCCCCCAAGGGCAGTTCTACCCTGTCCTAATGGGTCATTCTAATCAAGGATCAACTCAATAGCAGTGAGTTTTGAGTGCATGACTTACTTGCCACACAGTTATTAAGCAATATTATCAAGCCTTAAAGACAAATAATTTATTCTAGGACTCTCCAAGAAACTGCTTTCCTATAGCAATGCGTTCAGCCAATTCCATTCTTAATTTTAGTTTGCCAGTGGTAAAAAATTAATGGTGATGTGAAAAAGTTCTCTTTTTAACTGAACAAAATGTATTCATTTTTAAGTTTATCATTCTCAAGAATTTTTATAGAAGATCAGTTTATCATTTTATAGCTAGTAAATTCCTGCCTGTAAGATTTTAAAGATATATCATCTAATATTGGTACAGTTGTGGTGAAAGTGACTGAAAATCGGTATAGTATAGCCTTTCCAAGAGAGGGAATTGGCAAAATAAATCAAAAGAAATATCACAGAAAAGTTATTAAAAGTACAGATTATGCGCCAAACTGCTTAGCCACTTACTAGCTGTGTGACTATGAATAAGTTACTTAACCTTTCTGGAACAGGGGACTACCACTATATAAGTATTTGTAAAACAAATCAAAGTTAAATTTAATAAACAAAAGTATTAAAAATGTTCAGACTCCTTTGATTAAGTAATCTAATTCTTGAGAATTATTCCAAGATACAGAATTCTAAAGAATTTATATCCTATAATGGATTAAGCATAGTATTGTCTATAACCAACTTTTCAGAAGAAATGGCCAAAATGCTCAACAATAGAAGAACAGATCAGAATGAACTATTATGCAATCCTTTAAAACTATAATTGCAGTAGTTATGTGATCATATTTTAACTATGAAATTTTAACTGTAACAAAATTTAGTAAACACTTTTACTGGCTATGTAGCAACTGTGAATGAAAATACATAGGAATAAAACAAGTCTCCCTTTGAAATTGGCATCAGATCACAGAGAAGAGATGAGCCAATCAGGGTGCAATATAGCACCGATGAAACACACCATGTTCCTCTAGTTCTTTGTTGCTGCCTTCCCCCACTCCTTTCAGGACCTCAATTCTACCTTACAAATCAGATTAGACCAGAGCATGCACACTGCTACAGATAAGAGCCCTGAACACAGGGAATCCAGGATAGATAAACCCCTCAGGGCCAACAATGAGAGTAGAGATACCAGGAGGATTAGGGAGGGTGGAGAGAGAAAGAAGGAAGTGATCACAAGGCTCAATCTAGAACTCTCTCCTAGGGGGATAAATAATGGAAAA
>NW_022111379.1:26291580-26309473 GCF_000313985.2 Echinops telfairi
GGGTGCTATAGCAAAATGTGGTGAAGAAGCTAAATGGTGCCCAGCCATCAGATAAAATAGCATCTGGGATCTTAAAGGCTTGTCTACAAACAAGCAGCCAACTAAGTGAGATGTCAACTATTTCCACATGGAAGAAGCACACCAACATCAGTCAAGACTCTGCCCTACTACAAACATGATACACAATTTTCTGAAAGCCTGGCTGTTTCCCAAGCCTGCATATATACTTGTACAATTCAGGAACTGGTGGGATTCTTCCCTAAAGTTATTTGAAACCATCAATGGCCCAACTGTAAAAGCTCCAGTGTTGAGTACAGGTGACACAGTTTTGCCACAAAATAAAGAAGTGAGTATGTACTGTTTGTGGCCTCTAAATGCATCCTATGAGATTAAGTGCTTCCCCTAGTTACTTTAGCCATTTTCCACTTGGGAATAACTATAAAACCAGCAGCTTTCTTATTTAAATTTCAATATTACACCTAGGCTTTCTTTTCGCGCTCAAGAAAATTTTAATTTTGGCAATGCCTAAATTATTTCAAGGCCCCTTGGTGAATGAGAGTGGCCAAGGACCAGAGAAACTTGGCTGCTGGCAGGAGGGGAGGGCTGCTGTGGACCAATAACTGTATCCTCAATAATTTCTGACTCTGGCTTATAGTGACTTATTGGCTTCCCTAGGAGACCCCCATAATCATGAATATTGTCTGTTGTGTTCTGTGTGCCATTGCAATTGATTGTTGAGCCCAGCCGAGAAGTAGAGTGTCATGGCAGGAATGACACTTGAGCTGATGTGGACTTGGATTTAGATTATTCTCCTTTGTGCGGTCAAGGGAAGTCAGATGTGGCCACCAAGTCATTTACTCATAAACGTTTTCAAATATAATCTCAACCTCCAAGTACCTTTAGAAAAATACCTTTAAAATTAAAGTAATGGGTCCAACTGTTAAATTTCAAAACACATAATACATAGAGTATAAAATGTCTAAAAAGTATGGAAACACAAGGAAAACACTGTACTTGAAGTTTATCTTAGGCTTCCAGATTTCCCAAAATTTTATAGATCTATTCACTTCTTAGGAACTGATAGCACATAGCACCATGAAAATTTTCTTAAAAGTCCTACAGGAAAAAAAAATCTATTTATCATCATTTAATCCTGTATTTTCCAAACTTAATTAAATATATAACTCCATTTACACCATGTAATACTCAAATCAAGGCGCACTGGTGACAGCTGCTAACCCAAAAGACGACAGTTCAAACCCACCAGCATTCTGTGGGAGAAAGATGTAGCATCTTGCTTCTGTAAAGATTGATAGATAGTCCTGTAAAGATTGATACCTATGGGGCAGTTCTACTCTGTTACCCAGGCTCACAATGAGGCAGAATGGATTTGTTGGCAATGTATTTTTAAAATGAAATATTGACCATATCCAGAATCAATATTTGATAATACAGACTTTGGACAATTCACCTCTAAACTTCCAATTATGCACATTGCCTTATGCTAGAAAAAGCAAGACCATGCATTCTCAAAAGGCTTATAAAACTGTCTAGTGTTATCGCTTTCTAACCAACCTCCCATCGAGAGAGAGAAAAATAACCACCAACTGGGGATCAAAGAACTTTGTCAGTATGTCCTGAGCTTCACCATTCTTGCCAAATGTGGAAGTCATCAAGAAAGTCTTGAACATGCAAGCTCCAGAAATGCCAGCGCCCCTAGTGACCTATATTAGCTTGCTGGTTACATGTCATTGAGCATACAGTAGTAGATCTTCAGGCTTGATCCTCAGTCTCAGCTCTCTTTGAGCCCATTCTGTCTCATGCTGATTCTATGTATTTCAGAGTAGAACTTAACTCTATAGGATTTCCAATGATGCTGTCCTTTTGAAAATAGATTACAAGGCCGTTCTTCCCAGTTTACATAGCCTTTGGTTAAAATATCAATTACGTGGGCAAACAAGGGGCTTCAAAAAGTCCCTTATCTTCTGTGGCACTGTACAGTACTCACCTTCCCGACAATCCCTGAAGACAAAATGGGTGCATAAGCAAATGTGGTGAAGAAAGCTCATGGTGCCTGGCTATTAAAAAGTATAGCATCTGGAGTCTTCAAGGCTTGAAGGTAAACAAGTGGCCATCTAGCAGGGAAGAAACAAAGCCCACATGGAAGAAGCACACCAGCCTGTGTGATCATAAGGTGTTGATGGGAATAGGTATCAGAAGTTCAAATACAAGCAACCAAATTGACCAAAAGGAGTGTGGACAAAGTGGAGACCCAAACCCCACCTGTAAGATAATTAGATAGTCCCTCACAAAATGGGCCACATGGAAGGGATGATAAATCTATGGAGCAGTAAAGCATGGGTGAAACACCTAACTATTCTCTAGTTATTTAATATTTCTTCCCCTTATATTATGGTCTTTGTCTTACCTCATTAATCTTGTTAGACCTGTATATGTTCATTTGTATAATTAAGAGCACTCAAAGCATGAAAATCAAAATAGATAACAGGACTAATGATTCCCTGAGGGTATGGGAAGAGGGTGGTATGGGGAAAGATGGGGGAGCTGATGGCAATCATGACTGTATAACCACACTTGAGAGGAACAAATAACAGAATTGCAGATGAATGTATACATGGGATTGTGTAATATATGGCAAATAATAACAATAATAATAATATATAACAATAAGTGTTGCTGGGTAGTTGGATGGGGTGGAAGGGATAAAGGGGAGCTGATATCAAAGAGTTCAAGAAGAAAGAAGATGAATTAAATCTGATGGTCATAGCATTTTTATAAATCTGCTAGATCTAATTGAAATACAGATTGTTATAATAGCTGTAAGAGCCCCCAATAAAAATGATCAATTAAAAAAGTACATTATCTTCAATAATTCCATTTTATTTTATCTATCCATTTCATTTTTCCATGAAATATATGTCTGTAAAAGGGGGCTTCACAAAGTTTATGGAAAATTGAAATTAAAAGACCATAGACTAAGTCTCCATGTATTTCCATGAACATGTCTACCAAATTTCTCTCTGGTCTGGATAGGGTATCAGGAAAACTCTTCAAGTCCAAGAAATGAAAAAGAAAGAAATGGAAAGGAGTAAAAGAAAAGTTCATCCGGTTTAACATAAGTACTAAGATTTAACTGTGATACATTAGAATGCACATTGCACAAGCAGTGAATATCAACAGAGATTGAGAAAGTCGGGCAGTTTAAAAGCTTAAAAAGCAATGTCTGGATCGTTTGAGGAACTTTCACATTTTTCTACCATACTCCTTTCCATTCAAATATGTACCACGAAACCATGCCCAGTCAGAGGACACTGAACTTGGAAATAAAATTCTTTTTTAAACAGAGAAGTGGTCACACTTCTGAACATTTTATGTTCAATTAGCCAGCAAAATATCTAACCAGCCACTAGTTTAATTATCAAAGGGCCATAAAGTAAGTTTTCCTGAGTGCTTTCTGTCAGTTGAGGGGGAAAAATGACATTCGGCTTCATCAGGTGTACCACCATGTGAAAGTATAACTAGAATAAACACAACGGTTTCTATGTACACATCTGATTGTAATGATCAGCGTCAAGGAGAAAGATAGAAAAAAATCAGTTCATCTAAGCATGGTCCTCTCCTCCCGGCATAGGTAAAAGGCATTAATATTTGTTGCTGTGAACTTTTCAGCTCCTCTTTTTTTTCCCACATGTGCCAGTTGACAGGAATCTTTTTCTTACACTTTCTCATTTGCACTGAATAGTTCAACTGTGCCTTTTTCAAAGACTGGCTCCGTGTCACTGCAGCTGTTCACTTCTTAGCCCCAAAGGACAGAGGCTACTTTTGCTGCAGATCTGTGCAATGGTGGAGACAGCTCTCCTTTATGCCTTGCAGTATTAAGAGGCAAAGGTCACTGCTTCAAATGGAAACCCATCCTCTCAAAGGGATACCCAACAAAAATATTCCAGAATGATGATCCTGAGCTAAGAAGGTGAATCGACTGAAAAAACAAAAAAGCAAGAAAACTTTTAAACCCGGAGCAATTATTTAGAATTTTGTTTCATTTATTTTGTTCAGTTGAAAAAGAGAAATGAATTTCCTTGAAGCAAGCCAAGACAAAGAAAGGTCACAAAGTCTGAATTTATAGATCTCAAATACCAGATGATGTAGTACATATGAGAAAGCAAAAAAAAAAAAAAGACTCAATACCTCAAGCCAGGTGTTTATTAACTTTTTATACAACAATTTTACACCAGACTCATGTTATTCAACACCATATTATTGTGATAAAAATAAAATTTCAAAAATTAAATCACCAAGTTTCTTACCTATTACCAAATTTATAAGAATCTAGATACCCAATAAGTCATTTTGAAGAGTGGACTCTTCCACATACCTATTTTATAACAAATATTTAAATATTTATTACTAATTTGTGTAAGAGATATTAGGAAATTCACACATTGTTTCATTAACAGAAAACTTAACACATCATAGTTATTTTAAAATTAAAATTATATATAATTATCCTGGTTATTTGAATACGAATTATAATTGATAAAATTCATTTTTAGTTTAATGACTATAGGTAATCCAAATTTTAAGATTCTCATCTATTGAGAGAATAAAACAAATATAAACTTTTTTCAGCTTTGTTTTTTGTTTTTTTCCTCAGACACTGGCTATATTGCACTCATCTTTACTGAAATAAAACCTACAGGGAGAATAAAATTTTTGTTGCTTGGTCAGCAAATGTTATAAAGAGTCCCACAATAATATGAACCATTTCCACATTACATTTACATTGACTAACATGCAAGCTTATAAGCCAGACTTGAGAAGATATAAATGTAACATGCAATACATAGAAATACCTGCCATCAAATTGAAACTAATTCATGGTTTACAAAATGTTACAAATTGTAACCCTTCAGCAAGTAACCCTTCCTGATGTGTCCAAAGCAAGCAAGTTGCACAATGTTCAGTTGTGATTGACTTTCCAATGGCTAAAAATTGGAGGTAGATGGCCAAGCCTTTCTTCCCCACTAATGGTGACCCTACTGGTACTTGAGATATTGATGGCATAGCTTTCAAATACTTGATCACAGCCACATTCAAGCTGCCACATTAGGACAGACACATAAATGATGGAAATGTAGTATTGGGACTAAAGTGTAATTTTTTCTCTAGATCGATGGACAACAGGGAGAGAAGAACTAACCTTGATATTGTCCTACTATGTGCCCAAAATTGTCTTACTCACTATACATAAGTCAACTCATTTAGATGAACATTTAACAGGAATATATAATTATGGTACTACCAGGTTGTAGTTTTAGTCACTTGGAAAAGATGCTCAACCCAGAGTCCCCCACCAATTCAATTATACAACCTTGCTTGCTGAACAGGAAGAGTGCTTGACGCCCTTACCACTGAAGATCAAAGACCATACCTGATGAGTCATCAGTTCAGATTAACCTCAACATAAAAATGTTTTTTTAAAATCACCTTAACTGGACTAATGAAGAATATCCTGTTAAAGAATAGTTTAAAGTTATCAAGAATTTAATTTTACTTGGATCCACACTCAGTGTTCACAGAAGTAGCAAGAAATCAGATGCATTAACCCAGATCTTGAGAGTATCAAAAAGCAAAGATGTCATTTTGAGGATTAATTGTGCCTGACCCATTTTATGGTATTTTCAATCACTGTATATGCATGTGAAAGTTGGACAGTGAATAAGGAAGGACAAAGAATAATCAATGACTTTAAATTATGGTATTGGTGAAAACTCTTGAAAAAAGCCTCCACTACCAGAAGAACCAACAAATCTATCTTAAAAGAAATATAGCCCGATGCACCATAAAATAAAGGATGGTGAGGCTGTTTCATGAACTATGGTCACGCAATCAGGAAAGATCAGTGCCTGGAGAAGGCTGTTATGCTTGGTGTGATAATTAAGGGTTTTGTGTCAACTTGATTGGGCTAGAATTCTCAGTGATTCAGCTGGTAAGACCTAGTAATCACACAGGATGTGACCTATCATAATGTAATCATATCCATAACAGGATCTGCTATGCATACCTATGAGCAACTAATCAAGATTGGGATGAGACACACCTTACTCAAGTCACAACCTTGATGCAAACAAGTTGAAGAATGTTTCCTCAGAGGTGTTGTATACCATGTTGTCTATGAACCCTGGGAGTCCCCAGTGGCATGCTATCTGACCAGCCAACCTGACCTTGAAGTTATTCACCTTTGCAGTCAACACCCTGTGATCCCCTTGCAGGTCTTGAGTTTATAGAGCTCCCAAAGCTGAGTTAGGAAAAGCCTCCAGTCTAACAGCTGACCCATAGATTTGAAACTTGCTGAGTTTAGACTTGCCTGCTACTTTGACTGTAAGGAAAACTCTTAACATAAATTTATATCAAGAAAATGGTTTACACAGTGTGTTAGACAGGGTTCTCTAGAGAAACAAAGCCAGAATGCTAATAATTTTATATATACTTATACAGATAGATAGATATATAACATAAGAAATAAAGTTAATTAAATTATAAAGCAGTACAAATGGCTCAGTGCAACTCACTCCCACGAGACAGCTATGAGACACTGGCAGTCCTTCAAGTCTTGAGGGCTGCTGGGTAGTCCTCTGTAGAGCAATTTAGGCTATCCGCGCACAGGAAGCAAATAGCAAGGCAGGTCACCAACAGTCAGCCAGATGACAGGGTCCGACAGTCCCCAGCTCAAGAGATGTACCTTCCAGTAGCGTGGCAAACCAGGTCTTGAAGGAACCTCAAGTTACCATGACACAGTCCATGGGTTAGGTGTCCCACAGGTAGTGTAGCTTGCAAATTGAGGCACAGAACAAGCAAGGCAGCCACACACTGGTCCAATGATCAAAGAGTAAGAGACAAGAAAGGCGATGCTCGCTGAACCATTTATCTCTCCGCCCTTCAAATAATCCCACATGTGTTCATTGGCCATGTTGGCACAATAAACTAACTACCTCACACAGTTATATATAATATCAATCACACAGTTGTAGAAGCAGGCAAGTCCAAGCCTGCGCAGGTATAGAAGTATATAAATATATATCAATTTCACTGGTTTTGCTTCTCTAATGAACAGAATCTACACCATTTGGTAAAGCAGAGGGTCAGCAAAAAGGAGGAAGACTATCAATGTGATGGACTGGCACAACGGCTGCTGCAAGGGGTTCAAACTCAGGAACAACTGTGAAGATAGTACATGACTTGGCAGTAACAATTTCATTCTGTTGTGCACAGGGTCACTTTGAGCCATAACCAACTTGCAGTGTCTGACAACAACCATTAAGACTATATATGATCCAATTATGGCAGTCCTTATATAACAGAAAATAGCTGATACACCCTTTTGAGAACTATCAAATCAGGATTCTATTATACTCTAGGATCTCTTCAAAGAGTCATGTTACCACAAAGCTTAAAAATCTAAGTTTGTTAGCTCATGTATATGACACAGGATACCACACTGCTGCTTCTTTATTTTGGTTTTCAGCATTCAGTTGTTTATGGGGATGGTTTGCTTTGGATTCACTGTGCTTGATCTGTAAAGTTCTATCTTTTTCCAATGTTAGAAAATTTGGAGCTATTATTGATTCACATAATATCTCTACAATCTCTTTATTTTCAGGTGAGCATGTTTATATTTTGAATTCACTTGGTATACTTGCGAAAGAAGAATAAAATTGACCATTTAAAAGTCAATATTATAGAATGAGGAACCCTGGTGATATCCTAAGCTTCCGGGAAGATGGTGCCGATGTAGGGACACTCATCGGCAGTTTCCCTGTGAATTGTTGCCGGATCTGCTGGTGAGGGAGCCAATTAGAGCTGGACCGAGCCCTGGCCTTGCAGCATCCCATGGAACTTTGGGCACTTTACCCACGAACAGAGACCCATGCACTGCAATCCCTATTGTGTCCCAGCACCAGCCACATACTCTGGGGTCCCCTGCCTCTATCCAGCCCCATAGACCCCACAAGCTGTGTTTCCCTGCAATACCTGTCTCACCCACCCTCCTGCCCCCCCACCAATAGGTGTGTGGAGGTCCCCTGTATTTCCCACCCCAATGACTGGGCACCTAAATCCCTTGAGTTGCTCCCTCATATTCCCCCAGGTGACCGGCCTACACTCCCGCACCACCTGTGCTTGTCCCATTGCTGGGAGGAGGCCTGGATAGTCTGCCTTTCTAAGTAACACAAGGACATTAGTGTGGACTTCTGGAGGCCTTGGATGCTGGAAATTGCTGCATCCCTCATATTTGAATCCCAATTGGGATAATCCCATTGTCAAGGCCCTGAATACTCTCTAATAACAAGGGCACAACTAGGCCCTCCAGATAGATAACCCCAGCTTTCTAGGGAAGATAGTAAGTGAATTCAGTGCACCACTGGTCTTAGCCAGTCCACCTCCATGGGCACTAACTACAATCTATTATTGAACATGACCCAAACTTAACAGTTACAAAGAAGAAGCAGCCCTTGGATTGCAAGATAGGTAATTCAAGAAGAATGTTGTTGAGAGTCTTACAAGAATTTAGGAGATAAATCCTGAAAACAGGTGAAAAAAGGGAGATACAAGAATCCTCACACTGAAGGAAAATTCAAGAGTTAAGGGATGAGGTAGCAGAAATAAGGAACAAGGTGAAAGATCTCAAAAATAGAATGGAAGAAATGGTAAATTGAATCAGCAAACTTAAAGATAATCAAGCAGGATTCCCAAAAGAGAGAAATAATGATAATAAAAAAACTGAAGAAAGCCTGAGGATGAGGGGGGAATTCAATGAAGTATAACAATATTTGAATTATTGGGGTCTTGGAACAGAAAGAAACAAATAAGCCTACAATTAAAATAGAATTCTTGAAAATTTTCCAAATATCACAAAGCAGGAAAAAATAATCATCCAGGAATGAGAGAGAACACCACTTAGATTAAACAAACAACAACAACAAAGGGTAGTCAAATTACCCAAATTCAAAGAAAATTAGAAAATCATGAGAGCAGCTAGAGAGAAAAAAAAGCAGTCACATATAAATGTAACCAGATAAGAATAAACTCAGACCTCTCTTCAGAGACCATGCAGGAATGGAGAAATAGAAGCAACACATTCCAAAATTTGAAAGACAACAAGTGCAACTCAAGAATCCTGTCTCCAGCAAAGCTTTTCATCAAATTTAAAAGAGCAATAAAAGTTTTCTCAATAAGGAAATATTTAGAGAATACGTAAAAACAAAACTAGCATTACTAAAAAATATTATCCAGTTCCTTATAGGGAAAAAAACCAATAACTACAGCACACACACATGAGATCACCACATGGTATAACAATACCCCGAAACCAAACCATGGAGAATAAAACCCAAAACATCACAGATCAAACGAGACACGAGGAAAAGAATAAACTACACACACACACACACACACACACACACACCACCCTATACATCGGAAGGAAGGGAAAATATCAAACACAAATTGTAAGAGATGAGAGCATCTAATCTACAATTAGATTTAATTGCACTGAATGTTAACAGACTAAATACACCCATAAAAGACAAAGAGTAGCAGACTGGATTAGACAGCACGATCCAGCGATCTGCTGCCTTTAAGAGACATATATCTTTAGGAGTGTTTTCTGGTCGAATCTGATGGGGTACCATGCCCTGGCCCCAAAGTCTATTTTTGGTAGTCCCTCAGGACTTCCTTGCTCTGCTCCCCTTGCTGTACTGTGTCAACAGACAGACAGATGAACTATTTACGGGTTTTTCTTTTTTTGTCATTGGATTTTTGTTGTTGTTTTGTTTTATTTTGTTGCTTTGTTTGCTCTGTCTTCTTTTTTGTGCATATTATTATCTCTGCAGGTCTATCTAGTTAAGATAAGCAGGATAAACAATCTGGAGGAGAAAACAATGCGGCCAACAGTTCCGGGAGTACATGGGAGAGAGGGAGGCATAGGAAAAGAAGTTGGTGTAAATAAACCCAAGGACAAGGGAACAAGTAATCCAAAAGTGATGGTGAGAAGGGTGTAGGAGGCCTGGTAGGGCTTGATCAAGGGCAATGTAACCGAGAGGAATTAGTGAAACCCAAATGAAGGCTGAGCATGGTAGTGGGACAAGAGAAAAGTAAAAAGAAATAGAGGAAAGAACTAGGAGGCAAAAGGCATTTATAGAGGTCTAAATACAGGCATGTACATATGTAAATATATTTATATATGACAATGGAGAAATAGATCTATATGCATATATGTATATGTTTAGTAGTAAGATAGCAGACGGACATTGGGGCCTCTACCAACTACTCCCTCAATACAAGAACACTTCATTTTATTAAACTGACATTCCATGATGCTCACCTTCCCAACACAATTGCTGAAGACAAAGCAAGTGCATAAACAAGTGTGGTGAAGAAAGCTGATGGTGACCAGCTATCTGAAGATATAGCATCTGGGGTCTTTAAAGGCTTGAAGATAAACAAGCAGCCATCTAGCTGAGAAGCAACAAAGCCCACATGGAACAAGCACACCAGCCTGTGTGATCATGAGGTGTCAATTGGATCAGGTATCAGGCATCAAAGAACAAAAAATCATATCATTGTGAATGAGGGGGAGTGTGGAGTGGAGACCCAAAGCCCATCTGTAGGCAACTGGACATCTCCTTACAGAAGGGTCACGGGGAGGAGACAAGGCAGTCAGGGGACAATGTAGCAATGATGAAGCATACAACTTTCCTCTCGTTCTTAAATGATTCTTCCCTCCTACTATCATGATCCCAATTCTACCTTACAAATCCGGCTAGACCAGAACATGTACATTGGTACAGATAAGAACTGGAAACACAGGGAATCCAGGATAGATAAACCCCCCAGGACAAATAATGAGAGCAGCAATAGCAGGAGGGTAAGAGGAAGGTGGGGTAGAAACGGGGAAGTGATCACAATGATCTATCTATAACCCCCTCCCTTGGTGAAGAAAAGTGGGTGAAGGGAGATGTCGGACAGTGTAAGACATGACAAAATAAAAATAATTTATAAATTATCAAGGCTTCGTGGGAGGTGTTGGGAGGGAGGGGGGAAATGAGGAGCTGATACCAAGGGCTCAAGTAGAAAGCAAATGTGTTGAGAATAATGATGGCAAAAAATGTACAAATGTGCTTGACACATGGATGTATGTATGGATTGTGATAAGAGTTGTATGGCCCCCCAGTAAAATGATTTTTTTAAAGAGAGAGACATATATCAAACTCACAGATATAAACAGATTGAGAGTCAAAGATTGGTGAAAATTTTGCCAAGCTAATGGCAGTTAAAAAAAAGTAGGGGTAGCAATATTAATATCTGACAAATTAGATCTCGACAAAAGTTAGCAAGAGACAAGAATGGGTTCAATAGACCAAAAACAAATAACCTTAATAAACTAATATGCCCTCAACAAAAGACCCTCGGAATATATCAACCACATCCTCTAAGAGATGAATGGAGAAATCACTAGATCGACAATTATGATAGGTTATTTTAATATGCTACTCTCAAAGAAAGATCAACAGGTAATAAATAATAATAATATAATAATATCCTCAATAAAGGATAGGAAGAGCTGAACAAGACAATTGGTCAACTTGATCTCAAAGATATTTATAGAGCTCTTCATCCAACAGCAAAGAAGTACACACTCTTCTCCAATGCTTATGGTTCATATTCTAGAATAGACCACATGCTGGGACATACAGCAAGATTGAGAAATTCATACACATAGAGATCATTTAATCCATCTTCTCTGACCATTGCATCACTAAGCTGGAAATCAACAATAAAAACAATAGACAAAGACAATAACGTGGAGACTCAACAGTTCACTTCCCAATAAGGAAGGAGTAATAGTTCAAAAAAAAGAGGAAATTAGGAAATTCCTAGAAACCAACGAGAATGATAACACAACATGCCAAAACCCACGGGACTGCAAATGCAGTTATCAGAGATCACTTTTATTTTAATAATTATTAAAAGAATTATTTAATAATAATTATCAAATTTATTTTAATAACAAATGCACACATGAAAAAAAGGAGAGAATCATGGTAACCTCCTTAACACAGCACTTCCAACAGCATCATTCCTCCAACAAGAAAAGAAAATAAATCATAAAAGTAAGAGCAGAAATAAATGAACTGGAAAACAGAACAATGGGAGAAAAATAACAAAGCAAGAAGCTGGTTCTTTGAAAGGATTAACAAAATTGACAAATCACTAGCAAACTTAACAAAGGAAAAGAAGGAGCAGACATCAATATCAAGAATTCAGGATGAAACAGGGGGAGTCACAACAGACCCTAAGGAAATGAAAAGATTAATAGCACAGTACTCCAAAGACTGTATGCTAATAAATTGAATAACCTGCAGCACATGGACAAATACCTAGAAAAACTCTCTCTCGAAATCATCACATATGGCTATTAAGAACTTGGACAGACCCATAGCAAAAGAAAAAATAGATAAAATCATCAAGAAACTTCCAACTTAAAAAAGCCTTGGTCCAGATGACTTCACAGGAGAATTCTACCAAGCATTCAGAGAAGGGCTGACATCAATCCCACACAATCTTCCATAACATAGAAAGGGACAGCAAAGCCTCAAACTCAGTCCATGAAGCCAGCACCACCCTGATAACAAAACCGGGCAAAGACCCCACAAAGATAGAGAACTACAGACCTATATCTCTCATGAGCATAGATGCAAAGATCCTCCACAGAATCCTGACCAATAGATTCCAACAACATATCAAAAAAATTACACAGCATGACCAAGTGGGATTAATTGCAGGAATGCAGGGATGGTTCAACATTCTAACACCAACTAATGCAATCCACCATATTAACAAGAAAAAGGACAACAACCATATCATGATATACATCAATTGATGTAGAAAAAAATCATTTGATGATATCCAACACCCATTCCTAATAAAAATTCTCAAGAAGATAGGACTGGAAGGGAAAGTTATCAATCCAATAAAGGCCATATAGGAAAAGCCAAAACCAATATTGCACTCAATGGAAAAAAAGCTGAAAACATTTCCACTGAATAAGGGAACCCGAAAAGGATATCTCTTAACTCCACTGTTATTCAACATTGTGCTGGAAGTCCTAGCCATTACCATAAGAATGGCAAGAGATCAAGGGAGCACAATTGAGTAAAGAATTGAAACATTCACTATTTGCAGACAATATGATTTTATAAATTGAGAATCCCAAGGTGTACACAATAGGATTACGGAGACAATAGAGTTGTTTAGTAGAGTAGCAAGATTAACAAACAGAAATCAATTGGTTTCCTATATGCTATGATGGGAATACCGAAAAATATACCATGGAACAATACCATTCACAATAGCCACACAGGACCTGAAATACTTAGAAATAAACCTAAGCACAAAAAAAACCCTAAAGACTTATATGAAGAAAACTACAGAGCATCACTACAAGAAACAAGAAGGGATGTACACAAATGGATTGGAAGACTCAATATTGAGAAAAATATCAATATTATCTAAAGCACTATACAGATTCGATGCAATCCCAATCCAAATCCCAGAATAATTCTTCAAAGAAATGATTGGAAAAATGATTACCAACTTCATGTGGAGAGGGAAGAAGCCCAGGATAGGAAAAAAAAAAAACTCAAAAAGAAGAACAAAGTAGGTGGTCTTGCTCTACCTGCCCTCAAAATCTGCTACACTGCTACAGTTGTCAAAACAGCCTAGTTTGTTGTAATGATATGTATATGGACCAGTGGATGAGGATACAAAATCTAGAAATAAAAGCATCCACCCACAGACAACTGATTTTTGACAAAGGCCCCCAAAACATTAAATGGGAATCAGATGCTCTCTTCAATTAATGGTTTTGGAAAAACTGGATATCCATGTGCAGAAGAATGAAACAAGACCCAAATCTCATTCCATGGGCAAAAACAAACTCAAGGTGGATCAAAGACTTAAATGTAAAACCTAAAGCTATCGGGATCCTCAATGGGAAAATTGGGACAATTCTAGGAGCCCGATGCAGAGAATACAATGGACTATCAGAATTAACAATCAAAATACATTCCATGGAATATAAAATAGGTGAATGGAGCCTATTAAAGATAAAACCTATTAACTACTTTATTAAAAGAGTGAAAAGAGAGCCCACAGACTGGGAAAAGATATTTAGTAATGACATAACAGACAAAGGATTAATTACTAAAATCTACAGAATTTTACAAGCCTACAACATTGAAAAATCTAAAAGCCCTCTGAGAAGATGAGCAAAAGACTTGAACAGACAATTCACAAAGGATGACATGCACATGACTAATAACCACATGAGGAAATTCTCCCAGTCATTAGCCATGGGAAATGCAAATCATAAACAACCATTACTGATCACAGAAGATAAGAGTGCTATAGCAAAGTGTGGTGAAGAAAGTAGATGGTGCCTGGCTATCAATCAGAATAATGTCTTGGAGTCTTAAAGGTTTGTATTCAAACTAGCAGCCATTTAACTGAGAGTCAATTAAGTCCAAACAGAAGAAGCACACCAGCTTGTGTGATTCAAAGATGATACAGTAATTACAAAATTCAAGCATGGTGAAGAGAAAATTATGAACACACAAATCTTGGAATGCTATTGAGAACAGTGGGAGCCCAAAACCCATTTGCAGAGTATCTAGTCAGAGAATGTTGCTGGCAGATCCATTCTAGCCAAAGGCAAGAGTCCCAAACAGCCTTATTATCCGGCAGAGACCATTGTAATCTTGATTATGCTGGATGGAACTTGGCCAATTAACTCCCTAGATAGACACGACCTGAATTTGCTCTGGGTGCAAGTATCTTTTAGTTGTTCCATGACAGAAATTTCTTCCCTGGCCTTTTTATGGAGATAGGGGTCTTCTCCCTACCTTTTTCTTTACACTCATGTGATCTTATCCTTACCACCTTAGTGGTATCTGTGTTTTATTGTTTTCTGTTGGATTTTCCAGCTGTGACGCACAGCGATGGATGTATAACGATCATAACTGATACAAGGTGTTATAGGGAATGCAGATGTGGGGGATGGGTGATAGAGAGGGAAAGGGGATTTGGGGAGTAAATAATGAAGGCAGAATGGGGTGGGAGCACTAGAACTGATGATGATTGCACAACTCATTTTAAGGTGACTTAACCATAAGGGAGGGGAGGAATGCTCTAAGATGGATATGGTGGTGATTGTACAATTCCCCATGATATGATTGAACAATGGAACTACTCAATTGTTTGATATGTAAATGATGGGCCAATAAAACTGCTGAAAAAAAAGAAAGAAAACATCCTAGCCCAGGCCAACTCAAGTCCATAAGTCCGAATATTAGCCCATAAGCCTCTCTTTGAACTCACGCAGCCACATGCAATGATGTGGAATGCAAGAAGATCACGACTGATGTGTGCAAAGTTTTGTGGATCTAATGGCAGAGCTCTGGCAGTAATCAGGGTCAGTCGGTGAGAAGGTGATGACAAAGAGAGAGGGGAGATTCCCGGGGCCCTCCTTATGTGGGCCATGCCAACAAGGAGTTACCATAAGGGTGTAGCCTGTTTGACAGGCTAAACTCCATCCCTACACTTTTATGTAGTTTCAAGTTGACATGAAATTATTTAACTACCACAGACCACACTTTGTCAACTTGACACATTTACACAACTCTTTATAATTTCTAAAACAAAGACAATAGTAAAATTATATATATGCCTAATAGGATAAAACTAAAATGCGTACAACTCAAAATGGTCCGGTCTCATGAAAACATAATATTCTATAAGTAAACAAAAGAAAAATATTATATGCCTAACAATTGCAGCTATGCAAACACTCATAACTTAATCCTATAATCCTATCAACACATTCCCCCATCCATGAAAGTTTGTAAGCCAGAAAATTCATGCCTTTTTCCTTCTCATTTTGGGTATTCAATTTTTATACTGCTCATTTATATCAACCAAATGCTCTGAGAAGACAAGTATATTCTTTGATGTGAAGAATCTTCATTCCAGTTCGAACCTGTGAGTCTTCATCTATAAGCAGTCAAATCAGGACAGGCTGTCCATAAAGCCAGCAGTAATAGGCACCAATTAACAGGCTCAGAAATAAAACCTTCCTCTGGTCTAGTGGGGGTCAACTCAAGGTAGGTGGCCACTTCAGCCTCCCCAGGGTACCCATTGACCACCTCACTTTTTGACTGTGGGCCCCTTCTCAAATTCTCAACAACCCTAGCACCCTTGGGCTAAGTCATGTCATAGGCTCAGGTTCCGCACAACTCTTTAAACTTCAGACCAGCCAACCTGCTCTCAACTCTCCTCTAGTCCCTGTGAACCAGGTCCACATGTGTCAATGGCAAGACTCAATCCATCTCTCTATTGCTGCTTTTCTCCCACTTCCACTCAACAAGTGGATCCAGGCGGTCACCTAGCAAGCATTTCAGCCTGCTCTCAGGCTCTTTTTAAGGTTCAGTCTAGAGAGGAGAATTCCTTCATGGCTCCAAATTTTTCCAGGTTGAGGTGCAAACTGCTAGTTCAAACTTCAAAAGGGCCAAATGGCTCCTTTTTTTTTTCTTTGGTATGCCAAAAGCTCTCTCAGCAAGACTTTTCAAATGCAAATGTTCTGAGTCCTCAAGACACTGGGTGGGGCAGTTTTTTGCAGGCATTTCCTACAGCCATTTAACAGGTCTAAGTTAATGCCTGAAGATAGTGGGCTTACAACCTCTCTATATTCATACCTTCCAATAATAATTTATTTTGCACATTATATCAATAACAATAGGTAGAAAAGATCGATATGATCCAAGTACGGCAGAGCCCAAAATAATCTTACAAGTCAAAATCAATCTTTTCTTATTTGTTTTTTATTTAAAATTTTCTAAAATTTATTTTCTTATTTAAACCATCCCATTCATATCCACTATGGCCTTAGGCCTCTGGCAGCATCAAGCAAGCGCCAAGTCTTTTGTCAGCCATCTTGACTACAAGTTGTCCTCAGAGATGTTCAAAGGGTGTTTTTGCCCCCAGAGTTCAAAATTTACATTTATCACATTCATTTTCACCATTTCAGTTGGAAACAACCAGAGACAAATTTTAGGTACCAAAACCTTCACTTCCCATGTCCTTTCCAGAAAGCAATTGAGTAAACAGTGTATCTCTGGGTGACTTCTGGCTGGTCAAAGAAGGAAAACTATACCATAAGGCAGAGGTCAAACAAGCATTGTAAAGCCAAATTGCCCCCCTGACTGGCTCCCGGATCTCGGGCAGACTGTGGTTTCATGTTTCCTAGCAGTGCAAAGTAGGACGTACCAGAGACTGAGGCTAGCCAACCTGGGAACGAAACAGCGAGCCCAACCTCCGAGGGGACGACCACACGGCCAGCGCGGGAACTACACAAAGGACCAGACTGCCAACCTACCTCAGATGAGCCAATCAGTGGATTGACAGGAAGTGGGGGGGGGCCCTGGGAACGCCCCTTTCGTATACCTGTAAATAAATACTTTGGAATTTCCTTTGTGGGGGCTCTTGTCCAATACGGTGCACACAGTTAAGCACCTGAGGACTTGAGCCCTGGCTTAAGCTAGCATAATAAAACCTCTTCTGTAATTGCAGCCTTGTGTTCGATCTCCTTCCTTTAAAAGGGTAATTGCTCCAGGTCCCTAACAGCATCCACTCTCCGTCTTCATGATTTGTTTCTCTAGTACCCCACTCCCCAGATACTATAATGTGTTAGGCCAGGTTGACTAGAGAAACAAATCCAGTGACACTGATATATGTGTAAGAAAGAACTTTATATCAAGGA
>NW_022111379.1:26310485-26318981 GCF_000313985.2 Echinops telfairi
CACATTTTTCTTCAGCAATTGTGTCAGGAAGGTGTGCATCCTGGAATGCCAATTTAGGGTGTGAAGTTTTGTGGATCCAATGGTGGTAGCTCTGGTAGCAATCAGGGTCAGCCAGCAAGAAGGTGAGATGGGAGAGAGAGGAAAGATTCTCAGGACCCTACTTCTGAGAAGGCCTTGCACACTAAGAGTTATTGTCAATATGTGACCTGATTGACAACCTAAACTCTACGCTTATGCTTCAAATTGACATGAAATTAGGTAACTACCGCAATGTCCCAACCAAGTCAACATCTATTTTGGGAAGATATAATGCAATCTATTTTACAGATGGGATTTTATTGTTTGCCAGAAGCTAATAACAATAGCAATTCTTAATTTCACTTATTTTCATCCCATGGGATAATAGCCAATTGGTGAAACAAGTATTTTTTAAAGTTATTGTTAAACTTATTTCCTGTGACTCACATAAAGAAATGCTACACATCAAATACACTGAACATTTAATACTAATGTATTAAATGTTGTAAATATGCATTTACAATGATTAGTCTTACTACCTTACTTGATGAAGTTCTGTTTTAATTCTTGGATGCTTTTAAAGACCAAGGATATCACAGACTTTGTGCAATTACCTCAATACATTGAAAGTATGTCCTAAAATTATAATACTAAAAATGTAATCCAGATCCAAAGAGGGGAGAAAAACAAATCTGGTATGATAACCTCATTTTCTATAGCTCTTATGAAGAAGGTGTATCACAGAGCCTTTTTTGCCTGTCTGTTTTCTGTTTCAAGTTAACAGACTAGCATTGACAAAGGTACTTGGTCTACCCACCAAAGAAAGCTTAGAAATATATCTCCATATTAGCTGCACTTGCGAGTTGCCAGCGGGTCCATTCCAACTCATGGCACCGAAGCGTGCAAAGTGGAACTGACTCCACTTTTCAAGATATGTGTGATCTTTCAGAAGCAGATCACCAGGTCTGCCCTCCAGGCACTGTGGATAGCCAAGCACTTAACTGTGCCGCTCAGCGACTCTCATCTCCACACAGCAAAAAGGAATAAATGGTTAGCAAATGTACATACTCTTTTTGGAAAACCTCACGCATAAGAGAATTTCAGCCAAATACCAGACACATCTGGCATGTGGGCTGTAGCCATTCTTGAGTAGTACTTCTAGGATATCTTCTTGCCTGCCAAACACTGCTGAGTAAACAGGGCTCACTTTGTGTGGCCCAGTGTCACAGGCCTGGTCAGTAAATGGGATTGGGAATTCCAAGATCCTGCAAACACATAAATTCAAAAGATTTAAGTATTTATAGGTATATCAGGGCAGGCAAACATTTGTACAACACATTTTAAGAGTCAGTCATTGCTAAGTCTCCGGTGAATCCCCTCTGACAATAATCACAGGATTTGAATAGCTTTGCCTTTAGATAGAGAGCACTACAGTCACTTAGGAAGATGTAGTTAGGTTAAGTTATGGTCTCCCTTTTGAACCATGTTTAGATTGCTCTAGGTTTTAGTATGTTCTGCTTTCTATTCAACTGAGGGTTTTCTCTGTTTTACTTTGTTATTAATTTTTTGTTTGCTTCCTGTTTATGTTCTATATAATTTTCTGTATATGAAATTCAGGATACATAAATTTAAAGACAGTAACTAGGTTAGTAATTACAGGCATGACAGGGGAGGTTGTGGATGTAGGGAGCTAACAACAAGAAATACAAGAAGAAAACATTCTTAAATTCATTGATAATGACTGCAAAACCCTTCTTAATATGATTGAACAATTAAAGTGTATGATATGTGAATTATATGCCAATAAAACTACTAAAAACATTTATAAAATCTTGGAAACCCTGTGTAGGGTCTCTATAAGTTAGAATTTTAAAATAAAAGAGTCAATCATTGATTAACTTAAGGAATTCTATCTTTAGTTTACCTTCTATCTATATTAAAATTACTAGATGTGGCATAGTTATTCCAAATGTTACACTTACTGTTGTTGCTTAATACAAAGATCCTTAAATATCTGAAGCAGAATTAAATTTCATTTCTATCAATAAATAGGTTTTCTTTTACATTTTTTCATTAATGGTTTACCTTCCTAGTACCAATATTGAAAACTTTATTATACTAAATATAAACTTGTATTAAGAAAATATTTCCTTCTTAAAGTATCAACTAAGTTTCATTTTTTAATTAATAAGATTTTCTAATGACATGAAATGAATAATGTTATTACTAGGGAGATAGCAGAATTTTTTTTATGTTGTTCATAACAGTCTAATCTCTGAAAAGAATATGAAATCTTTAAATATTGACACCAATTTGTAAAGAAGTAGACAGTACTATTTATAGAAAACCATGAAAACACACAGTTATATTATTTTAGTAATTATTTTACTATCATACTTGATTTGTCAGCTGGAGAAAGGCTTTGTATAACATTTCCGAAGGATAACTATAAACTCCACGAGCCACTGCGTCAACTCTGACTTGCAGCGGCTCTCGAGAACCGAGGTGGGCTGCCCCACGGGGTTTACAAGGCTGTCATCTTTATGAAAAGGAGCTCTCCTCTTGACTGTCAACTCTGACTTGCAGCGGCTCTCGAGAACCGAGGTGGGCTGCTCCCCGGGGTTTACAAGGCTGTCATCTTTATGAAAAGGAGCGCTCCTCGTGCTGTCGAGTCAGCTGCTAGCTCTGAGGTGAGCGATTCAATTCCACTAGCTTTTCCACAGGAGAAAAGGGAGGCTGTCTGCGCCTATCAAGATTTCGGCTCAGAAACCCTAATATGTAGACTCACTATGAGTTGGAATCAACTCAATGGCAATAGCTTGGAGGTGTGTTGTTGCTGTTGTTTTTGGTTTACTCTTCTTGGAAGCAAATTTCCAGATCTTTCTTCCACAGGGAGCAGTGGATTCAAACTACAGACCTTTGGATTAGTGGCTGAGAGTTTGACATAATCAGAAGATTAACTCTTTTTCTATGAAACATAAGCAAGGCTTCTACAAAGTATTTTTATAAGATACTTATCCTCACAATTTTCCTTTATGTAGAGTAGGTTTAAATAATAATATTTAAGCAGAATTTATACTCACAGAAGGGGCACCTTAGAAGTCAGCTGTGAAAGACTCATCGCTGACTAATATCATTCTCAAAAGTGAAAACAACGAAGGCAAAATTCCCAGCATAGTTTCAGTATCAATTTAAGGCTCATAGAGCTATAAAGAAATTATGTTAAGACTTGTTTAAGCAAATGATCAAGAAATAATAAAAATATAAAATGTTAAACCTAATAATTTCGTTAAAATAGTCTGGTTAAAATCTCTTAGATTTAATAACTGTATGTGTTTAAATTTTTTAATTGGGTTGGAAAAATCATCTATTCTACATGGGACAATTAACTTTAAGAAACCAATAATTAAAAAAACAAAACAAAAAAAAAACAATGTGCCACCTAGTGGCATAATTACCAAATTGCAGAACCTGTTTTCCTGCTACTGGATGCACTGACAGCTTTATTTTGTGTGCCATGGGGACCTGCTGTAGCAAACGTGTGAAGTGCTGCCCTGCAAACAGAAAGACTGGTGGTTTGATCCCATCCAGTGGCTTTGTTGGAGACAGAGAGATCTGGTGATCTGATTCTATAAAGGTTACAGCCAGGAAATCCTTACAGGAGAGTTCTACTCCAGCAAATGGGTCATTAAGAGTTAAAAAGGACTCAGAGGCACCTAACAACAGCGGGAAACAAGCTAAATGATAACCATTATGCCCTCACATTTGATATTCAGAAATACTATTAGTGGGTATATAATTATTGTTGAAGTAAAACTTTAAACATCTAACTTTAAAAACTGTTCCCTATCAATATCAAAATAGGTTGTCATCTTCTAAGAGATATAACCAGGTTACTTCTTCTAAAGGAGCTCTGGTTACAGAAATGGTTACACACTAGGGGATAAGGAAAGGCTGATCATTCAAATCCATCCAGCCACTCTGCTGGAGAAAGACCAGGCAATCTGCACCCCAAAAGATTACAACCTAGAAACCTTTATGGGTGCAATTTGACTTTGTGATATGGGGTGGTCATGGGTTGGAATTGGCTCAAAAAAGTCACTGTTATTGAGCTGATTCTGACTCACATGAACCTATAGGACAGAGTAGACTTGCCCCTGTGAGTCTGTGAGACTGTAGCTCTGTTTGGGAGTAGAAAGCCTAGTCTTTCTCCCTCCGAGTAGCTGGTATTTGAACTGTTGACCCTGCTGTTGGCAGCCCAATGCATAACCACTACACCATGACAGCTCCTAGGAATTGACTCGCAAACACCTAATAGTCACACATTAGCTTCTAATTATACTTGAACCCCTAATTTCAGAGTCTCAATTCTTCTTAAGTCACTCTTTCTACCCCAAAAAACCCACCCATGAGATCATGTGAACCTCTGGCTGACAAAGAAGAATAGTGCAGGGATAAATGCCTACCACACACAAAGGAACACTCGGCATCTACAGGGTTCGTATGTATACGCAAAAGCTCACCAGGACTGGACAAATATGAGTGCGTAAGAGAAGAATGCAATCAGCTTACTGCCGGAGGATGCCTCAGATAAAACCAGGGAAACATGGGAGAGACTATGGAGATAGCTGGAGAAACCCGAAGAATGAGTCTTAGAGCGGAAAGAACCTCCAGTGCTGCCTCAGCCCCAGCCTGTCTGCCTCACACCTGAATCCACCATCAGGAAGAACCAAGCACAGATGAGGGTGAATTGGTCAGGCTGCAAATTGTTAGCAAATGGGGGACCAAAACGTTTGCCTGGTGGTGAAGGGTCTGGCCCAGATGATTTCTGATTAGCTTTAACTTGTAAACTCACTTTTACTTTCTATTGGTAGCACGTACTTTGCACGGCCCCTTTGTGCAGCTGCATGAATAGGTAACTGACAATCGTCCTCAGTACAGTACAGATCAGGAGCTGCTCCGCTGGACAGCAAAAACGCTGCACATTGTGTGTGGCCCTCTTGAGAGGCAATGAACAGGGCAGTAGCTTTGTCCAAGGATTAACAATTGACATTTGTACCTAAGACAAAAATAACTTTTAACAAAAAGTCCTCTTTCATGCAAGCAAAAGATCACAACAAACAACATATATTTCCAACCAACTAACATAAAAAAAGGGGTTCACAGTACAATAGTTCCCCTCCCACCCCTATTCCCCTGGGCAGTGGGTATTTTTGAGTAAGTGTATTTATTTTGCTAAGTTGCTGGTAATCATTTAAATTGCTTTTGCCTTTATATCTTCACAAAAACATGTGACTAATATTTTACAATTCATTCTTAACCAAAAATAAAAATCCTTGTCAATGTAATATTCACTTCAGTCTAATCCCTCCTCTCCTAAGCACTCTTTGGCTCCAATAAGTAATTGTTTAAAATGGAAAAATGCAAATCATTAACTATGGATAAAGTTTCTTAAAGTTTCTGATAATTGCTAGAGAAGATCAGAACAATTCTAAATTATAGCACTTTAAAAATGCAATGAAAAAACATCAATGAATCCCTTCAGTCTAAGATTTATAAACAATAATCAGGAGATGTAATTATTATAGCATAATATCACCGTGGCTGTGAAAAGGCTGTTCAATAAATTCACTTTGAGTAAACAGAAACCTTCAGATGGCTAAAAACCGCAAAACTTAATGGCAAGCTTAGGAGTTTCTGCAGTCTTTGGAAATCCCAAATGGACTTCCAACATGTCTAGACAGCCAGGGGCTTCATCTTCGGCCAGACTCAGGAAAAAAGCGAACCCCATTACTGTGAAGAAATTAAAACAAGAAAAAATATGCTTAACCTTGTTTTTAAAATCAATGTTTCATTTCAATTGATCATTTCAAACTGTCAGAAAAAAATAAAAATTACAGATGGAAAAGTGATGGATTAATCAACTGGAGGTAAAAACATTTTAAGGTGTTAGAAATATGTATATATGTATATATACTGACAATAAAACACGGTTTGTTCAATTGGCTATTTCATAACTACTCAGAAAGATGAAAAGAAACAAACAAACAGCGCAGCAGGTGCTAACATTCCAAGTAACGGGAGCCAGTCTCAACACGTGGAGAGAGCCCCATACGGTGCAGCTGAGCCTAGTGTACTCTACATGGAATACAATAATGGCTAGAATTTATGGGACTAGAAGTTATAAGTTAAATTAGGACAGTTCTCAAGAATATACAATGTCATAGGAGGAAACTCCGAAGTCAAAAGCCTTGGATCCCAACCCTACTAGAAACCTAGGTAATAGTTTTTAGATCTCAGCCAAGGCACTGGAGCTCTCAGGGCCTGGGTTTCTTGAGCTAAAAAATAAATACTTGAATAACTGATTTTGGAGATTCCTCCCAACTCCAAGATTTCAAGATCAAAAACTCAATATTTATAACCAAAAATAAAAATAAAAACAACTCCACCCCACTGCTACTGAGTTGATTCCAAGTCATAGTGACCTTACCCAGGGTTTCTGAGACTGTCAATCTTTATGAGGGCAGATGGCATCACCTTTCTCCCAAAGACTGGCAGGTGGGTCTGAACAACCAACCTTACAGTTAGCAGTAGTCGAATGTGGACCCAACAGTGCCATTGCACTTCATAAATGTTTGTTTCTTTTAGGTATTTTGTGTTGAACATTAGAAGATTATAAGGAGAAGAAAGAAATAAGAAAATATGCCCCCTAAATGAATTTTGTACAATTAAAGGTAATTTTGTGTAATTGGAGGTTGTTTCTAAAAAGGCAAAATTAACAAGAAAATGCAAACAAACCAACAAAATCACCAGCAACCCCAGGAGTATTGCTCTGTCTCTCTCAGCAAGCTGTCTTTGACAGGTTAGCACTATGAGTACATATGCAGTCTCGGGGAAGAATTTAAAAGTCCCTACAGAGCAAACATTCCTGCAGTCATAGAAATGTCACAGAGTAAGAATGCTACCTCAACACCATCTTCTCTGGCAACACCGAATGTGTAATAGCTGTCACAGAGGAACCTTTAACAGGTTTATTTTGCTGTTAACATAATAAAGTGTAAACATGTTTTGAAATAAACCCATTTACATAAACACACAGCTCTAAGGCTTAATATACAAAACAGCTTTCAAATAAATTAATTAAGCCTTAAAATAATGTGTACCATTGAGAATTTGCTGCTCAGGTCCCTATAAGAATGGACCACCCCATCATTCAACTTGCCAATAAACCTGCTTTAGTAATAGATAATTATATTCCTACTCAGGTAAATTAGTAGCTGTGTATTGCTTTATGTTAGTAATAGACACTTAGTAGCCAGCCTTATAAATCAACTTGTATTTACTCTTATTTACCACATACATAAAACCATTAAGTTTCACAACCTAATTTATGTCTGGTCAAAAATTATTCTTCCTAGGAAGATAAAACGTTAAAGTTTGTAATCTTAACAGTGCAAAGGGTAACAGATGGATCTTGCTCGATGGAATAAGTGTGGCCAAACCTGCCAGCATGCCCTTCTGAGCAGTGACAAACAGAGGTGACTCCCAAAGTCACCCTGGCATTCTTTGCTCCTTTTTTAGGAAGCAACTGTATGATCTCAGAATTTCTTACAGCACAGATTCACATTTTTAATAAGAAAAATCAAAGAAAATACAAGATATATTTTATTCTTATTGCTGTGATTTCTTTTCTTTTCTTTTTTTAATCTTTGTCACCAGGGGGGGAAAAAACTTTAAAGAAAATGTGTTGTTGTGCTATTTGGGAAGAGAGCCACCAAACAACAGATTTTACCCTGAACCTCCAGGTACCCATTCAACATAGACAGTTGACAATCTGATTACCCTGAACCTCCCGGTACCCATTCAACATGAAAAGTTGAAACACTGACCTCTCGAAATTATAAACCTTAAACATTCAGCCAAAGGCGCTGTCACAGGTTCTAAATACACTATTATAAATAAAATGAGCCGTTGTCCTTTGTCACTTTATGTTCCAAGAGTTCTGATGGTGTCTGTCCTCACTTTGTGGTCAACATTTCAAACACTTTGATAATCCCTTCAGCTCCAAACCCACTGCAGTTACCTGAGCAGTTGGCTTATTCTGGATGATCATTAGCATTTACACTGCCTTTTCTGTACTGGACTAACCATCATAACTCTCAGGCAAGTAAGCAGCAAAAACTATATAGATCTGCCATTTTAAAAGAGTGCCGCTGTGGCTGCCTGGTCCCAGAAGAGGGCAGCCTGTACACACCTGGGGAGCTTCCTTCGCTGCTGGAATCCACATGCGGGGAGCCAGAGCACACACCTGAGGAGCTACCATGACTGCCTGTTCTCAGATCAGATCAGGGGGATCCCTGGAGCGCCCCTCAGAAGGGTGCCGGGGATTCCCTCCCCCGCTGCGGGTGCCAGCATGCCCCTAGGGCACCAGCGTTGCACCCCCAAGGGAGTCCCCACTGCTCTCCCCCAGTCACAAGC
>NW_022111379.1:26319855-26322981 GCF_000313985.2 Echinops telfairi
GGGGGCACAGGCAAACAGGGGAGCCGCCATGGCAGCGTGGTCCCAGAAGGGGGAGCCAGGTCCCTTACCATGACTACCTAACTGCCTGCTCCTAGTTGGAGGTGGTGGCTGCCTGGTTTCAGCTGAGGGAAGCAGGTGCACACACATGGGGGGGTGGGGGGCGGCGGCTATCGTGGCTGCACACCGGAGGAGCCGCAATGGTAGCCAGGTTCCAGACACAGGGAGGTAGCATGAACACCTAGGGAGACACCTGGGCTTCCTGGACCCAGTTGGGGCAAGACCGCACGCCCATCACTCAGGAGGCTGCCGGGGCTTCCTGGGCGGACTTCAGAGCTGCCTGAAGCTGGTATGCCCCACGGAGGTGCCGCCAAAGCTACCTCCAAGGGAGCCACCAGAAATGCTGTCCCAGATGAGGGTAGGCGGCCTGCACACCTCAGGAGAAAACTCGGCTACCTGGTCCCAGATGTGTGTATCAGGCACACAGAGGCACCACCTTGTCTGCCTGATCCCAGATGGAGGTAAGGCGCAAACCTGGGGTGCCAACATGGCTGCCTGGTTCCAGATTTGGCTGGGGGGCAGCACATCTGAGAAGGGACAGTGGCTGCCTGGTCCCAGATGGGCAGATATGGTGTGCCACCTGGGGGAGGACGGGGTTTCCCGGGCTGGGTGGGTTGCCGGAACTGTCTTGGCCAAGGTAGGGAGAGCTGAAACCAACGAATCTGCTGGGGCTCCCCCAGGATTGGAGCTGGCGTGTCCCCAATGGGGGCCAACGCAGCTCCACCCAGCGGAACCAGAACACCCCATCCAGGGGACCACAGGGGCTACCTCCTCACGCAGCCCTGTTTGCTTCTAACCACGAGTGAAGAGCAAGTGTGAACACCTGGGCAGCCACTGGGGCTGCCTAGTACCAGATGGGAGTAGGTGGATCACATACAGGAGAAGCCACCATAGCTGCGTGGATCCAGGTGGGCAGAACAAGTGTGCAAACCTGGGGAGACTCCATGACTGCCTGGTCCCAGACAGCGGGAGCCGGCTCACCCGGCCCCCACCCCTCAGGTGGTCGCTTGGACTCCATCCCTGAATAGTGCTGGCCCATCACCTAGCAGGGGAACGCTGGGTGCCTGGTCACAGATGAGGGGAGCCACCCCTGCTTCCCCCCACCTCCTGCTCCTGTGGTCAGCAGGGTGCACCCTAGGTGGGGAGCCTGTTGAACCCCCAAGGGGAATCCCGATCAGCCTGGTCCCCAGGCAGGAATCTGCCTGGACCCCAGGAAGGCTGCCGGAGCTGACCAGGCAACCAGGGCAGCTCCCGAGGTGTGCACCAGGAAATCCTAGATTTGAAGTCATAATGGCTGTCTGATCCCAGATGCGGGGAGCCGGTGTCACCTGGGGGGATGCGGGAGCTGCGTGGTCCCTGATGGGAGTGGCCCTACTCGCAAAGCTAGAGAGTCACCATGGCTGCCTCCTACCAGATGTGGGGAGCCGGCACACACACCTTGTGAACCGCCTAGGATGTCAGTTCCAGATGGGTGGTGTCCAGCACAACTCTGAAGGGGGAGCCATTGCACACATGAAGAAATGCCATGGCTGCCGGAAACTAAATGGAGGAAGCCAGAGCTTCCCACTGAAAGGACATAGGGCTTTCCCCCAAGGCACCGCTGAACTGCTTGATTTCAGATGGACACGCAACCTGGAGAGCGATCATGGCAGCCTCCATCCAGGTTGGAGGAGGCAAGTAAGTACCCCTGGGGAGCCTGAGTGGCTGCCTAGTTCCAGATAGGGGGTGCCAGTGTGCAGACCTGAGGAGCCATCATAGCTGATGGATCCACATGGGAGTAACAAGCGTGTACACCTGGTGAGGTGCAGTGGTTGCTTGGTTAAAGATGTGGGGAGCCGGCCCCACACTTGGGGAGCAGTGTTAGCTCACTGGTTTCAAATGGTGGGTAACCAGCAACACACATGAGGAGACACTGTCCAGTCCTGGATGAGGGAACCCAGTGCAGCCCCAGGGGGATCCTGGGCAGTTCCTTGAGGGACTGTGACTGCTACCCCTGGAGGTTAGTCCCAGCAGCCTACTGAAAGAGTAGTTCCCCCCATCTGAGGCCAGGCAGCCATGTGTGAGCATCAGCTACCCCATCTGGGACCAGGCAGCTCCGGCCACCCCCCAGGGAAGGGGAGCTAATTCCTTCCTAGGAGGCGAATCCCAGTGGCCCTCCTAGGGGGCAGGCCAGCTCCCCATCTGGAACCAAGCAGCCACCGTGGCTCCTTAGATGTGCCCACTAGCTACACTCATCCGGAACCAGGCAGCCATGAAGGCTCCCCAGGTGTGTGTATCAGCTGTTCCCAACTGGAACTAGAGCTGCCTGATCCCTGATGGGGGTGGCCCGCTCACACACCTAGGGAGATGTCGTGGCTGCCTCCTATAAGATGGGGGGAGGCCAAGTGTGGGCACTGGCTACTCTCATTAGGGACCAGATGGCCATGGTGTGCATACTGGCTACTCCAATCTGGGTGCAGGGAGCTCCAGAGGCCTCTCTGTGGGCTCACCTGCTCCCACCATAAGATACCAGGCAACCCTGGAAGCCCCCCAGGTGTCCACCAGATGGGATTTGGGACCAGATGACCATGTCCTCCCTCCAGGTGTGCTCAATGGATACACCCACCTAGGAACAGGCAAGTCCAGCACCCACACCCCCACCCCACCATACTGGCTACACCACTGTTGGTGAACCACAGTGGCACCTGGCGACTCCCTTCATGTGGAACTGGGCAGCCCTGGTGATGCCCCAGATGTGAGCAATGGCTCACCCCATCTGGAATCAGGCAGCCAATGTGCTGCCCCAAGTGTGCACAATGGCTATCCACATCTAAGCAGGAAGCCATGGCTGTACCCCAGGTGTGGCAGCTAGCTACATCTGGGACCAGGCAGCTCTGTTGGACACCCTGATGGGCGCACAGGCTCTCTGCAGCATGGAGCCCCTCCTCCCCCACCACAGCCCCTGGAAAGGTGAGCCCTGCCAGCCCCAGAGGGGATGTGACAATACCCCATGAGTGGCATCACCCGCAGTCACTCGAAAAGATGGTCCTGCTACCCTGGTGGGTAGTCCTGGATGCATAATGAGGGGGG
>NW_022111379.1:26323839-26326117 GCF_000313985.2 Echinops telfairi
GCTGCCAGAACTGCACGGGGCAAGACCACTCCCAGTGGGCATACAGGGAAACCAGGTCCCCCTACCGGTTTGCTGCTGGGTACCTGCCTGACCACATAAGGAGCTCCCTATTTACTTAAGGAGCGGCCAGCCCTCTCTGCAGACATGCTGACTGGCCCCCTCTGGGACCCGGATACAACCTTTGGGCATATGGAGCTGCCAGGCCTATTTCCTGACATGCTCCCTTCCAGACGGCAGCAGCTCACGATGGGCATACATAGTGGCCAGGGCCCCTACTCTGATGGGTCAGTCAGCTCCCTATTTGCATAAGGAACAATCAGGCCTCTTTCCCAAATGCCTATGAGCTCTGTCTGGCCCCAGTGTCTCCCAGTGGGCATAAGGAGTGGCCAGGCCTCTCTCTTGACAGGCTGCCGAGAACCTGCCAGGCCATGTCAGCTCACTATTTGCAAAAGCAGCAGACAGCGCTCGCAGCAGACACACTGGCAGCCCCATCCAGGATTTGGCTGCTATCTATGGGCATACAGAGCAGTCAGGCCCCTCTCTCCACAGGCTGGCAGCCCCCCCACTCCCACCCCCCTGCCCCCAGGGTGCAGCTATTCCCTATGAAAATAGGGAGCCACCAGACCTATTTCCCAACATGCTACTGGGCCCTGTCAGAGCGCAGCGGCCCAGAAAGAGCACATGGAGCAGCCAGGCACCTACCAGTGCATGTGAGCTCCCTATTTACATAAGGAGCAGCCAGGCCTCTTTCCTGACATACTGCTCAGCCCTGTGGGGCCCCAGGGGCTCCTATGGTTATTCAGAGCAGTCAGGCCTCCCTCCCAAGGCCCTGTCAGGTACCTTTGGGACCATGATGGCTTCCTATTTGCATAAGGAAAGGCCAGCCCTCTCTCCAGAAACACCGGTGGTTCCAGATGGGCAAAAGCACAGGACAGGACTCTCTCCAGATGTGCTGCTTGGCCCTGTCAGACCACATCAGCTGGCTATTTGCACGTGGAGCCGTAAGCCCTCGCTCCAGCCATTGCAGGTGTTCTGGACATGGCCAGCCTGTCCCCCCTCCCCCCATTAGAAGTGGTCACGGGTGACCCCCAACACCTTGAATCTAAACTTAAAATGTGCTGTGCAATTGAACCTTCAGTTCCCTTAATTATTCTTGCTTGCCAGATTTTTCTGCTTGTCTGTCATTTAAATACAAACAGCAGTTATGGAGGTGCAGATGGGCTGTCCTGCTGTGGTTTGTTAGAAATGCCTCTAAGCCCTCTGGCCCCGTATCTTCCTCCAAGTGTCTTCAAAATTCAGAGATGGGCGGCTTCGGAAGTGGCAGGGCATCAGTGTTGCTGGGATTCTCAAGATGCACACTGTGTTACAGGGAGGTGACGCTGTGGGTTTGACAATCAGGTAGAATTCAGGCTATGGTTCTCTCAGTCCCTAACTACCAGCTCAGCAGTGCTGGATTGTGGGTATTTTTCTTCCTGTCATGAATTTTAAAATGACACCACAGCCCTGTTTGGAGGAAATTGTGTAGGTAGGAAAATGACGTCTAGGATGTCTCGGTTACATAATGGGTTATACAGTATGCGGGTAACTGCAATGTCAATCGTTTGAAAGCAGCAGCCACTCTCCATGAAAATGATGAGACTTTCTTCTTCTGTGAAGAATTACAGCTTCAGAAACTCAAAGGAGTTGTTTGACTCTATCCTGTAGGCTTGTTATGAGTCAGAATTGACTGGATGGCACTGAGGCCTTTTCTAAAAGCAGGTGGATTTGGAGTTGAGCACCTGCTCAGGCAGAGCTGCTATACATGTGGGGAGCCGAGTGGCTTTTCTTACCAAGAGTAAACGTCGGGCCACATCTGGGATGAGAGGCACTGTGAAGAGCAGGATGCTGAAGATCACAAATACTTCTGGTGCTAGAGGGGTCACCCAGGCCTGCTGAAGGTCATGGGCCTTTGCAGAGCCCTGGTGGTCAAGTGAGGGACTCTGTCAGCTTTGAACTGCAAAGCTGCAGTTCAAATCCACTAACTGCTCCGCAGAAGAAAGATCAGGCAGTGAATTCTTTAAAGATTGGTAGTCTCAGAAACCCTAGGGTTTCTGCCCTATTGTGTTGCTATGAATCAGAATCCACAGGATGGCAGTTCAGGCTAGAAGGATACTGTGTTAGTCTGAGTTGACTAGAGAAACAAATCCAGAGACACTCATTTATGTGTATGAAAGAACTTTATATATCAAAGAGTAATTATATATTAGGAAAACGTCTCAGTCCAGTCCAGTTCAAGTCC
>NW_022111379.1:26326878-26335486 GCF_000313985.2 Echinops telfairi
TCTTCTGCTGCAGCTGAATGGTGCTTGTGGTGAAGACTATTGACAGCACCATGGCCAAAAGAACAAGCAAATCTGTCTTGGAAGAAATACCACCCAAATGTTCCTTGGAAGCAAGGATAGCGAGACTGTGTCTCACTTTGAACATGTTACCAGGAGAGACAAGGATCTGGAAAAGGACACCGTGCTTTGCCGAGTAGGGGGCCAGTGAAACGGAGGAAGACCATCGAGAAGATGGACTGACACAGTGGCTACAACAAGGGGCTCAAACAAGAACAACTGTCAGAGTGGCTCGGGACTGGGCAGGGTTTCCTTCTGTTGGACAGAGGGCTCCTCGGAGTGAGAACCGACTCAGCGGCACCTAACAACAACAACAGTCTCTCCTTTAAGGACAATAAGTCTTACATCAGAATTGGACTGTTAACTGCAAGATGAGCAGTTCAAACCCACCAGCTACTCAATAGGAGATAGAAGAGGCTGTCTGTCTGCAATCCTGTCTACACAGGATTGTTATTAGCCGAAATTGACTGAGTGGCAGTGGATTTCAGTCACTTTAAGGTGTGGGAGAACAATGGGGGGGAAAAATCCCAGGGAAACAGAAAACCTATGCTCCTCAAAAGCCACGAAAACAACTCAAAAGCTAAGGAGACAAAGGCGTCTCAAAGCCAGAGTTGGTAGGAACAGATGAGCAAGTGGGGGAGACAGTGCAGCCTCCATATGGAGTCGGCCAACCCCAGATGGTGGTTGCTCTATAGGAACAGACACTACTCCTGAGTTTTCTCATCACCACCGAGCAGCCACCCAATCCACTCTCGTGACTTCCCCTCCCATGCATACCCCCACCTCCACAGGATCCAATGGCCCTGTACAGATTACAGACTGAGCTGGTTGCTTGGTGCAGAAGCCCTACCTGCCCAGCCCAGCCTGAATTTCTAATCCCAGCAACACTCCCCCCACACCTTTTTTCCCCTTCCTGCTTCATTCTTTCTCCTAGGTACTCTGGCCCCTGTGGACACCAACACCACACACCGCCACCAAGCAGAAGCATGCGCATGCTGACTGGCACAAAAATGCACATCCCTTCCCAAGCCACAATTTTTCCCCCTTTTTCCGCAGGTGCACCTCAATGACACAGACTCTCCTGTGCAGGTTGTTGTAGCAACAGCACTTACCTTCCCTACCCAAGCCAGGTCCCACTTTTTTCTTTTTCTTTTACTTTCTGTCTTCCTTTGTCTGCTTCTCAATATTTCTTTTCTCATTTTCTTTCCATCTTATCTCTCTTTCCTCTTTAATCTGCTTCTCCTTCTAAATATAATGATACCTCGGTAGTTGAATGGCTCCATGCTCAACATTTCCACTACTGGAACAGCAAAGTTTGGAGAAAAAAAATCTGCTCAGTGTTTTGTAACTTTGCTCAATAGTCTCACTGAAAATCCAACTAAAAAAATAAAAACAACTCTGAAATACAGAGAGTGAGTCCTCTCTCACTCAGACAACATGCAGTGCTTGTGTTAGTGCACTAAAACCTTTGTATTGTGCTTTTATTTGTGCTTGGATTGCATAAAATACTGTACTCATGGCTCCAGTGAAAGTTAGTGCTACCAAAAAAAAAGAAAGTTAGTGTTACCAGCAGTAAAGCCAAGAAGAAAATTGTGAGAACCATGACAGCGTTAAAGAAATGTTTGCGGAACTTGAGTCAGGTTGACGCTTGTTTGATTCGGTGACTGAACACAACATGGCTTAGGTGACATTCTCAACATTTGTGGGAGAGAGTAATGTGATGAAAGAAGCCAGTAGGGTGAAAGGGGTGAAATCATTAACCAGTTAACTATGACCATCATAGGTGTTGAAAATTTACTGTTAATTTAGACAAATCAGAAACAATTCAATGGTCATAGTGTATCTGAGACAGTGATATACAAGAAGGCTAATAGCCCCCTGAATGATTTAAAGAAAACGGCTGTGGAAGTTAATGCTGAGCAGCCCAAAGTGTGCAAAGCCTGCCATGGCTGGTTTGAAAAATTCAGAAAGAGAACAGGCTTATACACGGTGTAGTGAAGCCTGGGGAAGAGGAAGTGCAAATACAGACAAAGCTGAAAGATTTGTGGCTGAATTTGATGAATACGTGGAGACTGGGCATTTCTTCCCTAGCAAGTGTTCAGCTGTGATGAACCCAGACCTTCCTTGGGGGAGAAAATGTCTAATATGACCTTCATGATTTAAGAGGAAAAGCCATTACCAGGCCACAAGCCTGTGAAAGATAGGCTCACTCTATTGTTGTGTTGGAAGGCGGGTGGGGATTTTTAATTGAATTCTATGTTAGAAAACCCACAGGTTTTAACACAACAAAACAATGAAAAATAGGTGAATTTTAGTTACTCTACTGTGTTCTGATATTTAATGTGCTGTATTTATTGTATGTTTGGATAGTTCAGGGAGTATTTCCACAACAAAATGTTCTTAACTTTGGTTCAATTCCTGGAAATTTCTATTTTTAAGTGTAATTTAGGAGTCTTCAGAGCCAATCATTTGGTTTTCCATTATTTCTTATGGGAAAAATATGTTCAGTTCTTGAACTTTTTGGAGTTTGAACATAAATTTGGAGTAAATTGAGCTCGGTAACTGAAGTATCACTATATATATTTGTGTATTTTTAAATCATATACACATATATGTTCTTTTTGGAGTGTTTAGTTACTGCTTTTACTCTTCCCATCCATTAATTCTTATTCTTTTCCCTCTCCTTTCTTTGTAAAACTTATTTTGAATTATACTTATTGTTTTTTAGTACCACTCTTAAATACATTTTCCATTAATTTTATAAACCTCTTGGTCCATTCATACAGCCCTTAACAGTAGTTGTTTTCCCTTTTACTCCTTTCTCTCCCTTCTCCCTGTAACTCTTTCCTTTGTCCTTCTGACAGGTGGCATTCCCTGCCGTGGCCTTCCAGCAGCCTTGACGGCATCCCTCTTGGGACCCACAGAGACACAGACCCATGCATGTAGACTACGGTAGCAACAGGATTTAGCATCCTCACCCGAGACATGCCCCATTTTTCTTTCTCATTTTTCTGCTTTTCCTCTTTTTCTTTTGATCATTTCTCCCTGTTACGTTCTTTTCTTTTCATTATTTAATTCTACTTCTTCTTATCATTATATATCTATATGTGTATCCTTAATTTCTAATTCAATTGTTTGCTTACACTTTTCTTCCCCTCCCCCACCCACCACCATGCTCTCTTCTCCCCTCGTCTGCCTTTCCTTGTGACAATTTTCCCTGTACCTTCTGTTTTCCTGTACCCATGACAACAGTTTTCTTTTCTTTTTCTGCGCTACGTTCTTTCTTTTCTTTTTTAAAGTTTTATCAGCACTTCATCCACATGTCGCACAATTCAGTAGTTTGATCATATCAAGAAGAATTGTACCGTTGTCACCATTTTCAATAGTTTTAGCCTGGCCGCTCTGTAGGTGCTTGGAGAACTGAAGCAGACAGGCGCAGCCCTGTAGCAAGGCAGAGACAAGCCTGGCTGATCTTTATGCCCATAGGGAGTGGCAGTGAGAGAGGCCTGGCCAACAGTAAGCCCACCGGGAGCCCCCAACCCCCACCCCCGCGGCACCACCCAGCGCCCCCCAGAACTTAGGGAGGTAGGCCTGGCCCCTCAGTATGCCCAGCATGGATGGCCAGCACATCAGAAGAGAGACCTGGCTTCTCGCAGGCCCATAGGGAGGGAGTGGCCTCAGCCTGAGGAGTCCAGGAGTGTGTCCAGAGAGGGGCCTGATGCTCCCTAGGGGCACAGGGAATGGCTCTTCCAGGTAGGGGGCCACCAGAGAATCAGAATGGAGCCCTAACCTCAGTTCCATATGCAAATAGGGAGACACCTGGCCAGGTGCGGGCTCAACTGGTTGGGTAGGAGTCAGGCCCAGGCAGCCAACTGACCCAGCAGCCCATCCAGAGGGAGACCTGACTTCTCACTATAGCCATAGGAAGCCTCCAAGTCCCCGCGGTGGCACGAAGGGAAGGCAGATCTGGAGCTAAGGCTGGCTGGTCAGTATGCAAACAAGGAGCTGACATGACTTGGCAGGTGGCCGGCAACACATCAGGAGAAAGGCCTGGCTGTGCTATATGTTTATGGGGAACCGCTGCGGCCCTCCAGGGGCTGACAGCATCTTTGAAAAGAGGCCTTGCTGTTCAGTGTGCTTATAGGTGTTGCCGCCAAGCCCCCACAGGGCCCAGTGGTATGTGTAGAAAGAGGGCCATTCAGTAAGTATATAGGGAGCCAACATGGCCCTGTTGGTGCCCAGGAGTGCCTCAGGGGAGGAGACTGGACTCCATGTGTCCATCAGGAGCCAGAAGCTGGCAGGCGGGGGCTGGGCAGCAGGTCCACAGAGAGGCCTGCCCTTCCTGTATGCAAATAGGGACCCTCTGGCCTAGAAGCGCATAAAGAGGGAGCCTGGTTGCTCAGTATGCCCATAGGCCAGGGGGTGGGAATGAGGCGTGGCTTCTCCATACACAGGCCCTCCATTGCCTCCAGAGGTAGGCCTGGCAGCTCTCTATGCCCTTTGGGAGCCTCTGTGGCCTGCCTACTGCCATCCACACTGCCTGCCTTCCTCCCTCCCATGCCATGCTGCCTCCCTCCACAGCCCTCCCTCCCCTACCCACCTGCTATCTTACTTGACTGCCAGCCTCCCTGAATGGTCTGCCTGCCATGTTCCACTGCTCAGCTACCTCCTTCCAATGCCAGCCTGCCTGCTTCCACTGCCTGCCTGTCTCCAAATGTCACCTTCCTTCCTCCACTGCTCACCTACCTCACACTATGGTCCACCTGCCTCTCTGTCCTGCCCACCTGTATCCCTCCACTACAGGCCTGCCTATTTCCATGTCTGCTTGCCTCCTTCTATTACCTGCATGCCTCCTTCCATGCCCTTTCCTCCACCTCATGCCTGCTTTTCTCCTTCCATTTCCCACCTGCCTCCCTCCTCTGCCCACTAGCCTACCTCCAATACTCACATCCCACCTGCCTCCTGTGTATCATCTGTGTCCTGTGTGATGTGTGTCCCATTTCCTGTGTTCTGCATCATGTGTATCACTGTTCTATATGTCCAGTGTTATATGTGTTCTATGTCACATGTGTCGAGTGTCCTGTGTCATATGTGGCATGTGTTTTGTTTGACATGTATCTTGTGTACTATGTGTGCTATGTCAAGTGTTTCATATGTGTCATGTGTTTTATATGTACCTTGTGTCCTGTCATGTTTTTCTTGTGTGTCCTGTGTAATGTGTGTGACTTGTGTTTCTGCCCTGTGTGCCTTCGCATCCTCTGTGCTCTGTGTCTTTTATGTCATGTGTGCACTATGTCTTATGTCATATATATTTTTTAAGGTTTTAGGTTGTTTAAGGATTTGAGAGTGTGTTAGGTTTTTTTTTAAGCCTTTACAGTGTTGTTTTCTAAAGGTTTTCAGGGATTAGGGTTTTTTAGAGACCTTACAATATTTCTTAAAGCTTTTGGGGTGATTTTTACAGGTTTTTAATGTGTGTTTTGTGTGTATGTGTGTGTTTTAGGTGTAGCAAGTTACTCCTGAAAGAGTTCCTTGCTGCTGGGGAATTGCAGAGGTGGCTCAGATTCCAGGCCTGGTTCATGCTGATTCACCAATGGCTGGACGTTCTGCTGAATTTCCATGTTGGTGGGGAGTTGGTCTAAGAGGCAGGGGCTGTCAGGAGGCTTGCAGAAGCAGATGAGGGATCCCTGAAAGCTGTGTTGCCTGCTGGTTGAGTGGGTGTGTCTCCACAGTCGGCTGCCACCAGGCACGGATGCTCAGGGCCAGCCCAGGCCCTCATCCCTCTAGGACTTCTCTGTTTGAAGGACCCAGAACCTGCCATGTCATGTTTGGATGCTCCTGCAAAGAAGGGGCTTTCCACTGCCCCATGGATGAAACAGTGGCCTGATGATTGGGATCCTGGCTTTCTGTGGTGAAGGGGTGAAAGCCAAGTTTCTGAGTCTCTGGAGGCCTCCACGCCTTGGTAGACACCTTTGGCATTTGCCCCTGACATATCATCTGGCCAAGAGAGTGACACCCATGCCTCCCATGACACAAGCTGCCTCGCTGCCACCTCCACTCCAAGGAGCACAGGGTGCGTTCTTTTGAAGCCGAGGAGCCTGGCATTTGGGCCTCTGTAGGGTTGCATCGCCCCAGTGCAGCAGAACCAGAGATGTGAAGACGGGGGTGAAAGTGGAGCTGGAGCTGGAGTGGTCGACCAAGGGGGATCCACGGGTACACTAGCTGCTGTCGGTGCCCAGGGCATCTGTTCTGGAACCGTGTGTAAATCTGTGGTTCCGGAAGGCCTGCTTGTCATGTCAGTTTTTGCCTGGATGCCATCCTAGGAAATTGCTGCTTCTCAACCACTTCTACCAAGTAACTGGTTTGAAATTTGATGCTGACAGTCCTTTTCCATCTGGTTGCATTCAGGGTCTTTGTTCAAGAAGCAGTAGGATGCGGCTTCAGAGACAGCTCTTCTCGAGCCAGCCCAGAGCTCAATCAGCAATTCTGGAACTGTCGACATCGGCAGTTTTTGAACCACAAGAGGATTCTATCCTTGGCAACACTGATGTCTCCAGCCAGTTCTTCTCTGGCTGTGATGCCTGGATATGGGTCCTGTGCAACTGAAGCTCGTAAGCTATTTACTTGACAAGGTGCCCAGACAATCCACATTCTTTGGTCTTGGGTTTGCTGAGAACCAGCAGAAGCTAGTTTCAAGGCCATGCTGAAGGCTGAGGAGCACACCCAAGGGAGATGAGAGGACAATTTGAGCCAGGGAAGGTGCAGGCCTCCAGCTCTTAAATACCATTCCATTGTATCACCTGATCAAATATCCAAGACCTGATTGGCTGCAGGACTGTGTACAGCCAACAGAGATTAAGCCAGCCCATTATGTAAGCATCATCCTATTTCCTACCAGAGAACCTTAGACATGTGACTATTAAAAAGGAACAGGAAGAATGGAAAAATATAGAATATTATACTTAGCAGTGTTAGTCAGACTTATTAAGAAAATTTGAAATGACACCTTGATTAGCAGGAAATTCCCAGAAAAATAACAATGGTTTTTACAACAGAGGACAAGACACTGAAGATAAGGAAGAAGCCCAGGAGGGGCCAAGGATATTTAGACAGGAGGGATAGGAGATTGTTAAGGAAAAGATGAAGAAACTGAGATGGGACTGGGGGGTGGGGAGGAACCATTTATATTTGATGGTATGGGCATTGCAAGTACTCAGAATATAGTTTGTTTTTTCTCTTAAAACCAACATAATTGGGATAAAATGCCTTATATAGCAGTCCCTCTAGGCTGTGTCTCAGTATTCTTCATGTAGTATCCCACTTAATCAGCCTAAATGCAACCATTTTGTATTAATTAGCCTAACTGTAGCCATTTTGTATGTGGTACTTACATAATCTGTTGTCAATTAGAGACTTAGGAGTGAAGGGCTGGAGTTTAGCCTGTCAATCAGGTCACAGCTTGATGACCTCATTTGAAGAACTAAAGAGATAAATAGCTCATTGGAGGCAGGACACACGCTCACTCCCTGAGAGACATTGTAGCTAACAAGACACATGGAGCTACGCTAGAGCCCTGAAGCTGAAAGAGCTACGTGGAGCCCCCTGCCAGTGCTGAGATGCCTCTACTACCTCTGGATCCACAAGACTGTCCACCCACTGGCCTGTGGCCATCCTGCATTCAGCATCATTGCATGTGTTTCAAGTGTAAAGAGGAATTTATAGATTGGTATCAGACATATGGGGTAATACTGGACTTATGGATTTGATATGGACTGTGCTGGGATGTTTTCTCCATATTCAATTGCTCTTGTATATACGTAAAGCTCGTTCTTATACACACATGCATGCCTATGAATTTGTTTATCTAGTCAACCCAGACTAACACATTAGCATAAATGTAGCCATTTTTTAACCACTGTAACCTAACCCTGACCCTCTTCTTCTGTATCCTCTCCCATACTTAGTAACAACAACAAAAACGCCAGCTTAAAAGCTTCAATGACAGGAGAAGCGCACACTGCTCTAAAAGTCAAAACTAAGATCAGAAGACATCCTGTTGGCAAGGTAAAATCAAATGTATTCCTGCTTGACCTATTAACACAATTCCTGTGAACACCATCTGTGCAAGTCCCTTTTGTTTACATATTAGTATTAAAAAAACCTGTCTCTAATCATTTGGGGTCAGAGTGTCTTAAGCAATAGCTGACACTCTGCCAGCTGGCATTAAAGCGTTGTCTCTTCTGAGGACATACATCTGGGATCCAGCCCCACAATGGAACAGGTCTTGAGCAGCAGCAGGTGCAATTCAGGAAGAAAAGAATGAGAGACAGCAGAGCCATAAAGGTCCTTTCTGATATCAGGATCAAGGAAGAGAGAGCATGTTTATGAACAGTATATACAGTAGCAAGGTATGCACACCTCGAACAGGCACATACACAATAGATTGGGCAACATGTGAATCTGAGATATCCTGTTTTTCTTTTGGGAGAACATCCCAAGGGAAGTGTCTAGCAGACTAGTGAACAAATGGTGACAATCACTCTTTTTTTTTTTT
>NW_022111379.1:26336869-26343698 GCF_000313985.2 Echinops telfairi
GGAGATAATAACATGCACAAAAACAAGACAGAGCAAAACCAAGCAACAAAAGAAAACAAAACAACAAACCAATGGGGAAAAAAAAACCAACAACAACAACAAGAAAGAAAAGCTTGTAGTTAGTTCAAGGATTGTTTGTTGTCCTTTAGGCGTGCTTTCCAGTCCAGTCTGTTGGGACACCACATCCTGGCCCCAAAGCCTACCTTCAGTATTCCCTGGGGACCTCAGAATAATAAACAGCAGACCCCAGATGCCTTAGAGATAAGCCCATATTCCCAATAGTATGTATGAGAAACTAGGTATCTGTAGGCAGTAACATGATTTTATAGAGGCTATCTGTGAAGAGTTTGTTTCTTGAAGAATAATCTCCATATGGCTTCCTCTTAACTTACAGGAAAGGAATGGATGATTCTAAAGTCCCAGGCAGCTAAGATACAAAGGAAACCTGCCTCCTTTCAATATAAGAACCAAAGGGGCTTTGTCTGCTTTTAGAGATACCGACTGACAGCTGGATAGCAAAGAGAAAGGTGCCTGCAAATAGCAGCTGTGCATTAGCATCTTAAGAAGGGGCTAAGGGGGGGAGGGCAGACAGTTGTGGGGAGAGCTCTTTCTGTCTGGGGAATATATATTAGGATTTATTTCTATATCTCAGAACTGTTAAAGCCTTCCTCAACCAGGGTTGGTCTTCCAAACTCCATGGTTATGAACTTAGAGAACTGGGCCATTTACATTTTCATCCAGTTTGTCAGTTTCCCACACATACTCCTTCATTTCTCACACCACATCACTCATGCACAGTAATATGCGGCTGTATCTATTGTCACCTAGCTTAACATGAGGGCCTCCATCTGGTGCCAAACTGGCTTTTTCTCCTGCTAGTATTTAGCCCCCTTTGCCTCTTCCCTCTCCTAGCTCTCCCAACAAGAACTTGACTCTTCTGAGATGTCTCCAAACCTTGCCTGCCCAGTTAGCAAGAAATGTATACTATCTTGTAAGACCTTGAATTAGCACCTGCAGCTGGGTTGTTCCCTCCAATCCCATTACTCTACCAACCTGATAAGTATATGATGGTGTGTTAGACAGGGTTCTCTAGAGAGATAAAACCAAACTGCTGATAGTTTAATATATTTATTTATAAAGATAATTAGATATATAACAAGAAATGAACTGTTAAATCATATACAGATAAATATATAATACAAGAAAGAAACAGTTAAATCATAAAGCACTACAAATGGCTCAATTCAACTCACTGCCATGAGAGAGTTGTGAGAAACTAACAGTTCTTCAAGTCTAGTGTGCTGCCAGATCTTTCTTCCTCTATTTATAGAGAGGGCTAGGCTATGTCAGCACAGCAGCCAATCAGAAGGCAGGTCACCAACTGCCAGCCAGGTCACCAACTGCCAGTCCCCAGCTCCAGAGATGTCTTAAAGGGACCTCAACTTACAGCAACACAGTCCACAGGCTAGGTGTCCCACAGGTAGTGTAGCCTTTAAATTGGGCACAGGACAAGCAAGGCAGCCGCACACTGGCCCAATGATCAAAGAGCGAGAGACAAGAAAGGTGAGACTCACCAAGCCATTTATCTCTCTGCCCTTCAGTTAATCCCACTTGCATTTATTGGCCAGGCTGGCACAATAAACTATCTCAGATGGCTAGAATATTCCTCCCCTTGAGCAAGCCCCCTATTTTGAAAAAAGTTTGGAATTTCTTTGTTCTAGAATGAGAGGTTTTCCAGGTACTAGCCTACTCTGGGTCCAGCTGTTTAATAAAGGCTTTAATTATTAATATAGTGGTGTGGTTTATCGCACCCATTTATATTTGGTGGCCCCAGCGAGATACCACTTGCCACGGACTGGCCACTCCCCACTGAGCCCGCCTGACACAGAGGCCTCTACTAGTGGGGGTGCCCCTCCTGATGATGTTCCAGCGCCCCGGGAAACCTCAGGTCTAGATGAACTCAGAGGGGCCAGCACTGAGTCTCCCTCACAAACCTCTCCTGATCTGCGTGCACTCTGTGTTGCATCTGAGGGATGTAATTCTGACAAGAATTCCCTGGGCTTTGACAAGTGCCCGCCCTCAGTTGTGGAGGAAGCCTTGCCTTGCTTGGGTTTCTGGTAACTTCCCGTTTACATGGTCTCTTCTTCAGATGGAAATTAACGGTTTTGGTTTATGTTTTCTCCTCTGTGGAAGGGAATTACCAGTTTAAACTCTGGAAAATGGTGTACATGTGTGTTTGTCACCGGTTCCAGTCTGTATCTTTTTACACCTCTAACCTACAGGTCAGGTGAACACCCGAATGTTTCCACGCTCGTGGGACTCCCATCCTGTTTGCCTGTGTCACACGGGGAGGGTTAAATTAGCTCAACTGACTACCCCGTAGCTTGCCTGTTTCCTCCTTCCCCTTGCAATCTGTGGTCCCAGTAGTCTCTGTTTAGTTCTCAAGTTCATAGTTACTGCCCCTAATGAGGGGACTCCTCTCCAAGAAGTCCCCTTGGCTTGTTTTATGTCTTTTGGGTCACACTCTTTTTAGCGGCTCAGTGTCTGACTTTCTGGACAAGGGCTTACTGCCACTGCAAAGTGCTCTCTTAGTCCTTAGCAGTTCTTTTGCAGGTCAGAGTGTTTTCTGTGATACCCCTGCACCCCAAAATCCCTTTGTGGAATGGGGAATTCTCTGTGGTGGTCCCTAGCCCTGCCTGCTCTCCCTAACTTTTTGGAGGCATTCAAAAACTGCCTGCCTTGCCTGAGTCTGCTGTGGCCCCTGCCCTTGCTCTGTTCCCCCAGAGGCAGCAGCCTACCTTCGCTCACCTTCAGAGAGCAGAGAGCATGCGCAGTCACTGACTCCGGGCTCTGCAGTTCAGCCGCTCTGGTTTGGTCCCTGCTCTTTTTAAGCCTAGTCTGCTGATTGTGGAGTAAGGTCCTCTCCAGCTGCTTCAGGCTCCTTGGGGAAAAAGTAGCCAGCACTTCTGTGTTGGCCAGCCACCAAAAAGTATTAACTCCTGCGCTGTTGCTCATGTTTAAGCCCTTGTCCCAGATAACCCTGGTCATCCTGATCAACTCCCTTATTTTCATAAATAGTTTGCCTTGCTGAGTCACCCCTTGCCTGGTTAAACCCTGTTTTGCCTCCTCAGAAAAAACACGAAGTCTTTTGTCCCACACTCACTGCAAAGTTTCTCAAAGAGATGCTAGTTCCAAGTCAGACTGAAAACATCCCTCCCTTCCTTGTCTCCTTTAACTCCCTCTCCCCCGGGTTCTTCCTTCAACCCTGCCAGACTGGCTGCCTGCCTTGCTCGGCTCCCCCCAAACAATCAGTTTCCCTGATCCCAGACTCTCCTCCAGTTCCCCCGCACTCAATCCTTTCCTTACAAGAAGCTAGCCCTCCTGATAACTTGTCAAGTTGCCCTTTACCTGTCTTGTGCTCCCTTTTCTGTTTCAGACCTATATAACTGAAAAGCTCAAACCGCTCCTTTTTTTCTGAGGAGCCCCAGGTCTTACCCTCCCTCACTGAGTCTGTTTTTCTATACTCCCCGACTCCAGGGGTTGAGGGCCCTATTTACCACCGGTCTGCTAGCAAACCTAAAAGCCCACCAATTTTATCCGAAATAACTGAGGTAAACCAAGAGCAAAGTCTCCTAGTGTGTTTCTTGACATCTCTGAAAGGCTTATCATGCGTTTTCTCCTTTTAAGCCTTCAGCCCCTGAAAACGCTACAGCAGTCGACATGGCTTTTGTCCTGCAATCTGCCCCAACATCGAGAGAAAGTTACAAACCCAAAAGGCTTTGCCAGCATGAACACGGACCAGCTTGTAGAAACGGCACAAAAGGTCTTTCATAACTGCAATCTTGAGCAACAAAAAGAGCTTTGTGTGTCAGCTGACAAGGCTGCGAAACCTCAAGTAAAAGTTTTAGTGACTGGTATCCACGCACAGCCCACAGGCACCTGCAACAAGACCTCCCATCGTCGAGACCATGTGCATATTGACTGCAAGCTGGCTCCCACTGGGAACATGAATACCCAAGTCACACACCCACCTCTAGATCTGTCTCTATTCTCACTCAACCTGCCCAGAATTCAGACTAAGAAGAGGGAGGCTGGGACTCTGTCTTACAAGGCCCAAAGGAGCCATGGTTACTGCATATATTGAGGGCCAACCTGTTCCCTTAATGGTAAAGACTAGACTGAACTTTCTGTTCTTAAACAGCCACATGGGTATCTCACAAGCAACACTCTGAAGATTCAAGGAGTCACTGGACAGTTTAAATCACATCCATTTTCTACTGTGAAAGTTGTAAATCTTGAACAGAAGGCTGTTTCTCACTCCTCCCTGTGGTTCCAGACAGCCCTTACTCTGATGGGCTGTAACTTCCTGTGGAAAATCTGTCCTGGTCAGGCAGAGGAGCTTAACCTTAGATGGATCAGAGAAGGAGATTACAGCTCAGAATTTTTTCAGGAAGTCTCTGGATATGAGTGGCTCTGGATTTGTTTCTCTAGTCAACTCAGACTAACACATTATAGTACCTGGGGAGTAGGGTACTAGAGAAAAAAATCATGAAGATAGAGAGTGGATGATGGTTTGACCTCTGCCTCATGACACGCTTCTTCGGCTAGCCAGAGGTGAGATAGGGTCACACAGTTTATTTGATTATTTTCTGGAAAGGATATGGGAAGTATGTTAGACAGTTTTCTCCAGAGCGGCAGTTCTCAACCTGTGAGTCACGACCTCTTTGAGGGTCGATCAACCCTTTCACAGGGGCAGCTCAAAACATAACAGTAGCAAAATTACAGTTATGAAATAGCAACAAAAATAATTTTATGGTTCAGGGGGTCACCACAAGATGGGGAACTGCATCAAAGGGTCACGGCATTAGGAAGGTTGAGAACCACTACTTTAGAGAAACAAAGTCAGGACACTTATGATTATATATATATATATACACATACATATATATATGTATACAACACGAAGAAATAAACAGCTATTTTGTCCACAGAGCAGTACAGAGGGCTCAATTCAACTCACTTCCATAAGATAGTTAATATAGACAGTCCTTCAACTCATGAGGGCTGCTGGGTGCAAGTCAAGGAAGCAGACAGCTGAGTCTTCTGTAGTACAATTCAGGCAGTCCTTCCACAGGCAGCAAACAGCAGAGGAGGTCACCACCAGTCAGCCAGAAAACAGGGTCTGACAGGTCCCAGCTCAAGTGATGTATACACCAGCAGTGTGGCAAAGCAAGTCTCAAAGGAACCTCAAACTATAGAGACATGTTCCACGGTTTGGGTATCCCACAGATAGTGTAGCTCACAAGTTGAGGCAGAGAAATAACTAAGGCAGCCACACACCGTTCTGATCATCAGAGAGCAAGAGGCAGAAAGGAGAGGCTCACCAAGCCACTTATCTCTGTGCCCTTCAATTAAACTGCAACCGTATTAATCCCACATGTGCTTATTGGCCATGGGGGTACAATAAACCTACCTATCACAATCCACCCCTTGCCAACTTGGAACCTGTACACAATTCTTTAACCATATGTAATTTCCAGAAAGTAATGAAATCACATTTATACTTAATATCAAACATCATACATATAAATGAAAACACACTGAGTCTAACTGTATCTGATACATCATACATGAACAAAGGAAAGATATTCAACAAGCATATATAAAGAAAATAAACTGACAATCACAAACCTTGCTTTTGCAATTGATCACGTGGTCATAACTGATAGGTAGAACTACCTTCTTCTACTACCCCTTCTGTATTACCTTTGCCTGTGGCAAGCACCTAGCTGGCTGTGGTTATTTTGCTTGTTGGGGTGACCAAGACCTTCATTCCTGAGGGGTCTGGGTCATTAGACATCCTGTCAGAATTGGGTTGCTGTAATTTATCATTTACTTTAATCACAGGGCATGGTAGCACTAACAGTCAGCCTATGGAATCTCCTGGATTCCAGGCATATTCTTCTTTACCTCCATTATGTAACACCAGTCAAATTTCTCCTTGGTAATCAGGATCAATCACACCACTTAGTACAGTGATACCCTTCCTAACCTGTTGATCCAAAGACATGAGAAGCCCAAAGTGACCAGGGGGCATTCTCAGCTGCCAGTTCAATGGAATCAATGCTGTCTTTCCAGGTGGGAGAGTTCTTTCTTGTGGGATCAGGACCTCCAGGCCTGAAGTGCATAGGGTTGCTAGGACAGGGAGCAAAAATGCTGCAAGTGGATCACTAAGAGTATTCATGAATACTTCCACCCCTTGATTCCTGGACCCATGAATTCTGGCTATTGGAGACACAGCACCATATATAGGCTGCTGGTTTAGAGCTTATATAGCCTCCTGGAGAACATTGTCCCAGCCCCGCAAGTTGTTGCCACCTAGTTGACACAGTAATTGTGTCTTTAGGAGGCCATTCCATCCTTCTATCAAGCCAACTTCTTCAGGATGATGAGGAACATGATACAACCAGTGGATCCCATGGGAATGGGCCAGACTTCATTTGCTGTGAAGTGAGTTCCTTGATCTGAAGCAATGCTATGTGGGATGCTATGCCGGTGTATCATGCATTCTGTAAGTCCACGAATAGTAGTTTTGGCAGAAGCATTGCATGCAGGGAAGGCAAATCCATATCCAAAGTAAGTGTATATTCCAGTAAGAAAAAAATGTTGCCCCCTCCATGATGGAGGTGGTCCTATGTAATCAACATACCACCAAGTTGCTGGTTGATCTCACTGAGGAATGGTCCCATATCTAGGACTTAATGTTAGCTGCTGCTGCTGCTGGCAGATGGCGCACTCAGCAGTGGCAGTGGCCAAGTCAGCCTTGGTG
>NW_022111379.1:26344504-26345858 GCF_000313985.2 Echinops telfairi
GTGGGTCTGTAAACTGTAAAGTTTTGATTACTTTCTTTGTTTATTGTTTTTGGTTATTCCTGTTTCCGATGGCCAAAATGAATTTGATAGATGTAAATTTTGAGCTCATGTTTTTAAAAAAATGTCCCTTGTACTTTTTCTCTGAGGCCATGCTGCTTAGTCAAAATGACTGAAAGAGGGTCAAAATGGCTTACAGAAAGCCTGGTTTGGGGCTTGATGCAGTCAGAGGCCTAATGCCTTATTTTGTATCAGTGGAATAGTTTTGATAAAAATTAAGATAATATAGATAAGGATTGAACTTGAATGTTTTAAGAATTGAGTTTAGGATCTGGGTGTACTAGTTTTACACCGTTTTCTTCTGCTTATTGTTATTGATAGAAATGATTATTGGGAAGTAAAAATAGAAAGTTTGCAAGCCTATTTGCTTTCTATATGGGACCTTTAAATGGGTGTAGGACAAGGCTCTGAAAAGGTAAGCCCACTCAGTGTCTTGAGGGATCAGGACATTCGAACTAGAAGAGACTGGCCTAAGGGACTGTTGACAGATTGAAAAAAGAAAATGAACTCTTTGGCATTTGAACTTTAAACTAGTGGTGTGGTTTCACCTGAGGCTAGAAAAATCTGGAGCCATGAAGAAACTGTCCTCTCTAGGATTGATGTTAAAGGGAGCCAGTGGGCAGCCTGAAGAGCTCGTTAGATGACCACCTGGATCCACTTGTTGAGTGGAAGTGGGAGAAGTGCAGCAATAGAGAGATGGGTTGATTCTGACTACTGACATCCATGGACCTGGGTCACAGGGACTAGAAGAAAAGAGGAGAGTGACTTGGTTGGTCTGAAATTCATGACCTAACCCAAGGGGTCTAGGCTTGTTCAGAATTTGTGAAGGGACCCGTGGTCTAAAGGTGAGGTGACCAATGGGCACCCTGGATGAGGCTGAGTGAGGCAGCCCACATTGAATTGACCAGAACCCGACCAGCTGAAGATTTTTGAGCCTGTGAACTGGGGCATATTGCTGCTGACCTTATGGATGACCTGTCCTGATTTGACTTTGCTTATGGATGCAGAATCACAAGGTTCCAGCTGGAATGAAGATTCATCACATCAGAGAACATGCTTGTCTCCTCAGAGCACTACATTGGTGTAAGTGGACAGTATAGAAAGTAGATTCCCAAAATGGGGAGAATAAAGGCTAAAGTGGCTGGCTTACAAATTTTATAGGTTGGGTAAAATGTTTATAGAATTTTAGGATGATGGTATAGGTGTTCATATAACTGCAACTCTTAAGCACAGAATATTTTTGTTTTGTTGCTTATAGAATATTATGCTGAACCAGAGACACAGTGTGGGAATTGCA
>NW_022111379.1:26348232-26357109 GCF_000313985.2 Echinops telfairi
GGAATTATGGATTTGATCTGGGCTTGGTTGGGCTGCTTTCTCAATACACAATTTTTCCTTGATATAAAGTTTTCTCTTACACACATATGAGTGTCTCTGGATTTGTTTCTCTAGTCCACCTGGTAACATGATGGCCTCTGCCACTCAAATGTCAGTGAAACCTCTTATAGTTTTCCCTGCATGCCTGATGCCATTGGTGATGCCAGACTCTCCCACTTACTCAGCAAAAGAGCTCCAGCAGGCTCAGCAACTGTAGGCCCACTTGAGGAAAAACCAAAGGGAAAAAAACCCAAAAAACATTGGTAAGTACTCCCTAAGGTTATAACCTCCCACCTAGGAGCTACTAAGTTGCTCCAGCTCCTGTCTTCAACATGCTATGCACCTCACCTCCAATATTTAGTGGTGTCAGAAACTCAAAGGTATGTGTCATGTGCCCAAGTAAATGCTTGACATTGTCCGAGCCCCTCTCCAGGCATCCAGGCCCCAGAGAACATCGAGAACTTGACTTTATTAAGATTAAGCCACCAGCTCTTGGGTATACACATATGTTAGTATTGTGGACACTTTTCTGGATGGGCTGAAGCCCTTCCCAGGAGTACAGAAACTGCCTTAGCTGTGACTCAGTTCTTTTTAAATGAGATTATTCCTAGGTATGTATTCATTGGGATCTGACAATGGGTCTGCATGGTAGCTCCCAGGTCTCTAAAGGTCTAACAATAGCACTTAATGTCAAGAGGAAACTTCACTGTGAATACCGACCTCAGAGCTCTGGGCAGGTAAAATGGATCAGATTATTAAGTCCCCACTAACTAAACTGATTCTGGAGGCCAGAGAAAGATGGCTAGAGCTCCTTCCCCTGGCCTTTCTGTGGGCAAGGTGTACCCCTATAAAAACAAATTCACCCCTTTAAAATTGCATTTGAGTGGCCCCCATCCCTGTTGCCTTGACTTACAGTCCTACCTTCGCTGATGTAACTAACCAATCCCTACTTAAATATCTCCAGCAGGTGTAGTCAAAGGTGTGGCATTAAGTCCAACCCCGCTCCCTCTGCCTGTCTCTGCTCCTTATAATCCACTCCAGCCCAGGAACACTGTCTACATCAAAGGTGGATGAAGAAAATACTAGAACAAAATTGAAAGGAGCCCTGGACCATCATTTTGACTAATCCAAAAGCCTTAAAGGTCCCTGGCCAGCCTTCTTGTATTCATTTCTTCCAAGACAAGCCAGCACCCTCCATAGAATGAAAAGTAATTTCATCTGTTGACCCCTTGAAGATAAAGCTTCATCAAAATAGGCTCATCAGCCTATTAGACTTGCCTAGTATTTATTTGTACCAACTCATTCTAGTTTTGTTTTTACCTTAACTTCTGTAAGGTAAAACTCCCTGTTTTACCTTAAAACAGGACTTCCAATTAAAAACCTCTCATGGACCCCTGCCCACAGTGCTTTATTCTGAATAGGTTTGTGTCATTCCTTTGATCATGTTAAACTGAAAATGTAAGCCAGTAGCTTTTTCTTTTAGGGACCAGGAACACCCTGGGCCTGCGTCCGCAGCGGAAGAAAACCTTTACTTATGTCAGTGCTCCCCTTTTGACTTATGTCCCAGGAATCAAAATGAACATCCAGCATGTAATAACTTAACTGGGTTCTTGTGTTCTTTTTAAAGTTGTGTAAACATAAAAGTCTAAAAATATGGACCAAACAATATACAATTCCACTCTACTTGGAAAGAAGATCCCTTGTCTTCCTATTCCCCAGGGAACTGCAACCCATTTTTCCTCATTGTCAACAACCCTGCAGCAGCATCCTGGTTTCTCAGACAAACCGGAGAGTTTTGTTTCTAAAGGCAAGATAAACCCAAGAGTGTTGTCTACTATGCCACAATGTCCATAAGAGTATTAGACCCTCCTGCTTCCATAATGTACTCATCTTCTGCTTCGTTATTTATATATAGCCCCAAATGTATGCGTATAGTAGCCCTGAAGACTCAAACTTATTATTTTTCTCAAGGTGGGTCACGTGCTGCCCTGGGAAACCTGGTTGTTTTCATGCCAACTACTCAAAAGTAATAGAAGACTCTCTGCAAAGAGTAAGAGACCCCTTAGCCCAGCACAAAAGAAAATGAATCACAGGAATGCTGGCCCATAGCCTATTCAATCCGAATCCTTGGTTAAACTCCCTTTTAACTAACATTGCTAGTTCATTAGCTTTAATATTGATAGTGCTGCTTATAGGCCTGCATCTCATGACTTGTCTTGTAAACTTTACATCAAAACGTCTCCAAGTGGTCCGTCCACCTCATGGTGCCTCGAGCACAGCCCGAGTCAATGGTTTGACTCCCTCACTAAGACAAGGGGAGTGTGGTAACTTAGCTTAACGTGAGGAACTCCATCTTGTTTCAAACTGCCTTTAACACCTGCTAGCAGTTGCTCTCCCTTCTCCTCTTCCCTCTCCCAGCTCTTCCACAAGACCTTGACTCTTCTGAGATGTCTCTAAACCCTGCCTGCCCAGTTAGCAAGAAATATATACTCTCTAGTAAGACCTTGAATTAGCACCTGCCGCTGTCCAATCCCGTTACCCTGCCAACCTGATAAGAATGTAGTGGCTAGAATACCCCTTGCCTTGAGCAAGCCCTCTGTTATGAACTATAAAAGTTTGCGAGGTTTTCCAGATGATAGCCTGCTATTGGTCCAGCTGTTTAATTAAGGTTTTAATTACTAATATAGTGATGTGGTTGATCTCATCTGTTTACAACAATATAGGGTCCATGTTTGTCATCGATAGAAACACTTGGCTTTTGGAAGTGTGTCTTTGGAGATTGAAAATCAGCTCTTCAGGGATGGGCTGTAATGTTCATTGTCCCAATATATGGGTGCAACCCTTTTCAGTGACTTCCCAGTGGGTTGATAGATCCAGCCAACACCCAAACAGTGCTTAGTGAGAACGCAGAAAAGGTGCAAGTGAGTGAAACGGTCTGCCTGGGCTTCATTAAGTCAGGGCCAGAGTCCTTTGGGGGTGATCTTGGAAAGGACTCTGTGGAGAAGACACAGGAAGAAGTGAATTAGAGTCAAGATGAGGTGAAGAATTTTTTCATTCTTGTTGGATTTTCTGATTAGAGCACTCACAACCAAGGATGGTCAGCATCAGGAGAGTGAAACAGAGTATGCCTCTGGTGGAGCACAGGAGTCACTGGTGCAAGGTTGGCTAGGGGCACAACTTTTCAACCTGGTAGCGGAGGGCTGTTGGGGAGTTGCATTCCACACAGCAGGACCATATAACTTCAGAAACTCAAAAGGGCAGTTCTACTTTGATCTGTAGGGATTGTGTTAGTTTGGAGTTACTGATATGTGTGTAAGAGCGAGCTTTATATCAAAACAATTGTATATTGAGAAAACATCTCAGCCATGCCAGATCAGGTCCATAAGTCCTATATTAGCCTATATGTCCAATACTAGTCCATAAATTCCTCTCAGACTCACGCAGCACATGCAAGGGTGCTGAATGCAAAAAGATCACAGGCTGGTGGGTGGAAAGTCTTGTGGATCCAGTGGCAGTGGAAGCTTCTCCACATGGCTCCTCAGGCTCCTGAGTGTGTCTTCTCAGCAGGAAGGTGAAGCAGAAAGAGAAAAGAAGTTCCCCAAATCCTCATAAAAAGGTCACATCCACCAGGAGGCATCATCAACTGGTGACCTGATTGACAGGCTACACTCCACCCCTTCACTCTAGTTATCCAGTTGACATGAAGTTATGTAACTACCACAAGGATGCTCAGAGTCAGAATCGACTCAAGGGCAATGGATGCGCGAATGAAAACAGGCCCTAACTTTATAGGAAAGACTCAAGTATGCCATATTAGCTTCCTTTGGGGGCTTGGGGGTTATTTATTGATTCATTTTATATTCCTAATGCATATGCAGGCACACACACATGCTAACGTTCATGGACATTTACATTCTCATATCTGTGTGTGAAAAAAAATGTCTGAGAAAACATAACTGAACCAAATACTTCCAAAATAATGTATGTAACTCTTCTGTAAAGGGGAAAAAATCATTTACTTACAGAGGCGACAAAGAAGTTCACAATTTTTTAGTGAAGCCTAACTTACCATTAGTTTTTCCTTAAAAAAATGGATCCTGTGGACATATTCTGTAATACTGGTACTTCATAGTACTTCAAACACCAGAAGCATCTTTCAGTAAGAATTCATTGATCTGTTTGTTAGATTTTAAAGTCTTTTACTTTACCTTGTCATTGTTTACAACTCCACAAACGGAGCATCAAGTGAGCTACTCACTGGTTCACAGGCACAGTCACATAGGACCTGTATCCTGGTCAGTACCGGAGATGATGGAGTGAGGGCCCTTCTCTTGGAGCTTTATGAATACTGTTATCAGATGCAGGCTTGTCGATATCTCCTAGAATCAGAATGGGGAAAGTTTTTATAGTGTAGCAATAATTTATTTTGTCATCCGTCCAAAGAAGTTGGAGATGGAAAAAGTCCAACCCTTGAAGAGATTAGACTGCTCCATTCCCCTCCCCTGCTTCTCCCTTGAGTATATTCCCTCATTTCTCTTGGTTCTGCAAAACACTGCAGAGTCCCACAGAACTCCCAGAATGTCTCGCTGTCACCATAGTGGGCGCTGTTCAGTCCAAAATCTGCAGGTAAGGAGGTGGTAAGCCAGATGCTGGGGCCAGGAGTGCACTCCAATTCTGGCTTTGCTGGTGATGAGGCCACACCCCCTGCTCCTCAGGGGGCTCATTTTACCCACAGCAGGATGGTATTGCAGGGAACCCTGCTCACAGTTACCCACAGGTGCATCCTCTCACTATCTCCCCCAATCTTCTTACCAAACCCATGCACGCAAAGATCATTGGGTGGGAATAATTTAGGTCAATCAAATTTCATCCCATGTAATCATATATTCTCCACCCTGGCATGTATTTTGTTTATGCATATATGATTTGGGACCTATGGAAAGGCAATTCTTGTATGCATTGGCCCACTGTTAATCTTAATCATCCAGGCCACTCTGGAAAGTTTTCTTTCTCCTCCCAGATGTAATATATTTTGCTTATGTCCACTGTAAGTAATAGTAATCAATCACAGATCATGATCTGATTCACAGCTTCTCCTAAGAGCAAAACTCAATCTCTTCCCAGTCCTGTTTGTTAGATGAGGTCCTCGAAAATGGCACCATAGCTACCAAATCAGAAAAACGAAGCTCACTGCCATCGAGTGATGAGCCACAGCTTCTAGTGACCCTCCCTGTAGGAAAGGGTAGAACTCAGAAACTGTGAGTTTCTGAGACTGGAACTCTTTACATGAATAGAAAGCTCCGGTTTTGAACTGCTGACCTTGTTTATCGCAGCCCAAAACATAAGTACTAAGCCACTAAGCCTCCTACTACAGCTACAGGTGTGTGAAGTACAGAATTATTATATCTCACATAAGTGATTATAGCTTCCAGGAAATGTTAATTGAGTACAACTCATGTAGAGTGATCAAACACAGATGAGGGCTCTGTGTATTGAAATGTATGGTCCACACTGGTGTGTATGTAAAATTATAATTAACTGAGGTTTACACAAAAATCTGTCTATTGTAGATGTGCTGATAACCAGTAGAAACATCAAAACAAAAAATCATAACAAAACAAGAAAACCCCAAACCAAACTTCAAAGTTTTCATGGAGATGTTTCCAGCATCAGATTTTTTTTTTTCATTTGTAAAATAGGGAAAATGATGAGGAAACATTGAAGCCCTTTCCTAACCAATGTGATGACAGAATACATGGAATAAAGTGCACTAATGGAAACACACCAGACACACCATATATATTATTATGCATGCAGATGTACAAGGGGCTACTCCCCCCAAAAAAACACAGGAAAAAAGCTCTGCTGGACAGAACTTTTATAGTACACATTTTTCTCACTAAGTGAGCATCCAGCAACTTGCTCTGAGTTAGTGCACCCAGTGGCATCGCCTGGAAAGGTTCTCTCTCTCGTCACAGTGAATTTTTTTGTAAAAGCATTTTTGCTCAAACTTCATTTTTTGTGATGGCCGTTTTAGGAGAACAGCGTGCAGCTGTGAAATTTTGTTTCCTGTTCGGGAAAAATGCCACAGAAATTATGGTGATGTTGAACACAGCTTACAAGGACAGCACTACGGGACAAACTCAAGTGTAGGAGTGGTTCCCTCCTTTCAAAAAAGGTAAAATGTCAATTGATGACAAACCTTGTTCTGGATGTCTGTTGACTTCCTGAACAGACAAAAATGTCAACTTGTAGTGCATTTGGAGTTCCTTCCACCAGGTCAGACTGTTAATCAAGCTTTCTATTTAGAGGTTTTGAAAAGATTGCATAACAGTGAGTCACAAAAAAGGGTTGATTTGTGGGAGACGGGAGACTGGTTTTGCTACCACAACAATGCTCCTGCTCACACAGCCATCCCAGTGCACCGGACATGAAAGGACAGCGATTGGCTGATGCAGAAGAGATAAAGAAAAAAAACGAGGGAGGTGCTGTCAACCATCCAAACAGATGAATTTGAAAAATGTTTTCAAGAATGGAATATCAGATTTGACAAATGTATTAAGTGTAATGGGGAGTACTTTGAAGGTGATAAGGTTATTTTGGAAAAAAATTAAAATACATAGCTCCCCCCACACACACACACATACTTTTCTCCCTCCACTTTCCCCCATTTCCACTTTTGTGTGTTGGAATAACATGTACATCCTTGGATTTGGTTTGTCTCCCACCCGACTACCTGAACCTCAACCTGTATAATGTAAGTGGCTTTTCTTCTATATCTACTATATCTATTATACTCACCTCAGGGAACTCATGTTGTACTTGTCCTTTTGTGATTAGCTAACTTCACTTAGCATAATTTCCTCCAACTCTTCCCTTGAGACGATGTGATTCAAATGCATAGCTTTGGAGGCAAAATTTCATTTTGAGGGGGCATCCTCTCATGTATACCCATTAACACAAAGACTCACATAATAACATTTGTGGACTACACTCACACTCACATGCATATACTTACTACATACATATAAAGCACACATACTAGTACTAAACAACAATACATTCAATACAGAAACATACACACACATTAATGTAAGGAGTAACACAAAGGAAATTACAAATACTAAGACCCAGGGGCAATATCATAATCAAAGAATTACAGACATTAATACGTATGCTATCACATATAACACACTAACCCACACAGTAATACATGCATATCAACAAAATCATACACTCATATATAGAGTAACACACACACAAACTCTAATAAGAATGTGGATGTCTCTGGTGAGACATTTTCTGTGCCGGGACAAGAAATAGTGGCTATTTTAAGGAATTATACCTAGGCTTCTTCCTGTCTTCTCTAAGTGATTCCTGGGTAATGTGCGCCCCCTGCAGCCCAGCCCTTTCCCTGCAGGGTGGCTTGTGTAGGCTTCCACTGACATTCCTTCTCTGGAGGCATCGACAAGATAACTTGACCTGAAGTGTGAATCTCTGGGCGAGAGGCAGCAGGGACAGACGCCCACAGGGAGCAGGGAGTACAGGAGGTGAATGAATAGCAAGAAATAAAGTAATTGAGGCAGCAGATGAGAGGAGAAAGAGTCAATCCAGCACTTGGGTTACCAATTACTATTGGGAGATTAGAGGGCCAAAAAACCAGGTGCTAAATTCCAAGTCATCACATCACCATTGGAAGTTTGGAAGATTCTTGATGAGAGAAGAGTGAAGAGACTCTGGAATGTGCTAGATATGAATGTTTTCTTCTGTTACAATTATGTGGATAACAGAATTATCCACATACAATTATGGGGATAACAGAATTCAGCATTAACCTTGAATTCTGTTATCCACATAATAACAGAGTTACTATCAAAATATACTCCCTTGGAAGATTGTGAGATGGAGCAAAATCTCCAGACTTTAACAGGAAACCAGCTCTGAAACAGCATCAGCACCTGCACCTGGGTCTGAGTCTTGTGTTCTGTGGGTTCTGAGCACCCCCTGGAGACCAGGACCCTCACTGCAGAGGCAGTTTGTGTTTAGGCTTTTACTGAATTCACCTGTGTGGGTTTGCATAGTAATGCACAGCCTTATCCTGGATTTTCAGGCTCTCCATTGGCAGATACAATGTGTTCTTGTCCTTGTCTCTGGAGACAGTGAATCACTCCTTCTCAGAGCCTGTGTAGAATGTTGAATCACCCTCAGGACTAATAACTGAAACTCACTCATGGCAGGCTATTCCCTGGAGCGTGGTGGACCCATTGCGTGGTACAGCTACTAAAGACTGCACACAGGAATCTGCACACAAGAGCACCCTCCCGATTGCCTCAAGTCTGCCCTAGACTCCACCAGCTGCACCGCACGCTGCATGCTTGCTGACACAGGGACATTCCTGGTCAGGAAGACCATCCACATATCCACTGTGTCTCTCACTCAAACCCACTCACACCCACTTATTAAAATTCCAACAGGAAAAACTCAGCTCTACATACAATCCATGCTGACTGATCTGTATTCAGTCCTGATCACTGAATAGAGACACTTGGGGGCTGCTCTTCCAGCACGGCATATCTGAGTCTGATCTGTGGGTTAGTCTGGGTAGACTAGAGAAACAAATCTATGTACACACATATGTGTATAAGAAAGAGATTTATATACAAGAGCAATTGAACATTGAGAAAATATCCCAGTCCAGTCCAGATCAAGTTCATAAATAGGATATTAGCCCATATGTCTGATACCAATCTAAAAAGTCCTCTTTAGACTCACAAAACACATGCAATGGCGCTGAATGTAGAAGATCACAGGCCAGTGGGTGGGAAGTCTTTGGATCCA
>NW_022111379.1:26357935-26368851 GCF_000313985.2 Echinops telfairi
CAAACAAACATCATATTTTGAGAAAGACAAGTACCATTAGGAAAAAACAAACATCAAGGCATTAAATTCGCTGGGGAAGATGCCATTGGGTGGCATTTAAACTCTATGAAGTTTAGAATAAAATGTTTAATAAATTGATGTTAACTGTGACCCATGGTCTCTTACATTCCTTCAGCTTCCACATTCCCTCAGTTTAAGTTGCAAGTACTTGTTTGCTACAAGTGTAACCAGTGTTTGATTGTGTGCATGTGTGTATATGTGAGTAATTTGTGCCTGTTTCCTACCAGGTGTTCCCTCGGAAATGCTCCCTGCCGTTTCCTAAGTAATTCGATCTCCACAGAGTCTCTTCTGACATCAACTGACTCACCACAGGATGGATTCTCCAATAAACAAGGCACCTTGGGGTTAGTTATGTTGGTTTACTAATCTTCAGAGCACATTTTCACTATAGATGTAGTGAAACTCATGAAGAACTAATTAAAGGTGCTTAGCAGGTATGCTGCCTCTGATCCCACACTCCTTTATTCCTCAACAAGCCCTTAGGACCCCGCTGAGCAAGGGAGCAGAGAATGAAAGGTACTGAAATTGGGGCGGATCATAGACCAGCCTCTGCTACATGGAAAAACAGCGGGTCCGCTTTGCTCAGTTTTGTGATTCCTGGAAAGTAAGAGACACAGGAAAATGGGGAGGAGGACCTACTCCCAGGCCAAATACCTCAGCCCTGTGTCGGTGTGTAGGACAGACCCAAGGAGGAGCGCTGTGCCCCACCTCTAAACTGTGGGGTTCAGTCCAAGAGATATTCTTCTGAGCCGTTAACCTGCCAGTAAAGGCTCACCTGATGACTTCCTAATTGGTTAAGTTGCCCAGCCTCCGGCTTCTGTTTCATTATAGGGTTCAAATAGGTACTGAACCTAGGGCTGCTTGGTCAGCATTTAACCAACCTGCTTAGAGAGCCTTGGACCATTGATGAGAACGTGTGTAGCAACTTGAGGTCTTCCCCCTATGGACTCCAAGAGGGAGTTCCTGGGCCCAAACAAAGGCTAGCATTGGGATTGACACCTTTTAAGTTTGGGCGTGAAGGTTCAGCCACCTCTTCCACTAAGTCTTAAAAAATGTTGGAGAAAAACCCTGCCCAAAGCCACTTGCTTACAGGAGTCTCAAGAAGCCATGAACGCAAATCTATTGGGGTTAACATCTCATGTGGGCAGAACGAGTAACCTAATCTTGTTTGGAGCCTCTTTCCTCGGTCTCAGGTAAAAGTGGTTTTCTACACTGGAGTAATGCAGACAATTGCTTTAATTTCAGCACTTTTCATTTACTCCCTCATCCATCACCTGTGATGTGACGGTTTTCTGGAGATATGGGGACGGAAGGGGATCAATAAGTGATTAAGCAAGTAATTACCAAATTTTTGAGTCATTACCAAATTACTTTACTTTGTTTACTATGGACTTCATCATGCCTTCATAGGGAAACTAGTGAAAGTATAATCCACAGATTAGTGAATAAATACAAAGAAGCCCACAGACATGTTGCTTAGTGGGTAAACCATGGGCCTATCTATTATTGGGTAATCCATGGGCCGGTCTAATAGCAGAAAAGATGTCTTAGGGTCCTGATTCAGTAGGTGGAGGTTCCACAGGGGCATGTGATAGCCCTTGGACATGATGTTGTGGGTCACAGGTAAACATTTAAATGGCATGCTTTAAATGGCCAAGTGCCATAAGCCAGTTGCAAATAATGTAAAAGTTCACTGAAAACAGATGATGTGTTTGTGATTCCTGGTTTTGCCTGTCTACCTCTAGCAAAACTGATGAATTGAGGTAAAAATCTGAGAGGCGATAACTCCATACACATAATTAGCAACACGAGCTTCTTGGTGGGGTAGGTTTGGGTTCCAATTTAGAGTTGTATTGTGCAAGAGTCAGAGTCTGTGCTTAAGATCAGAATGTAAGTCTAAGACTCTTGGGATCAGTCAATGGTTGTGGTCAAGGAAAACAAGGGGCTGAGTGTCATGGGTTAAGATTGAGGTGTGAGTGGGAAGATTAAAAGGGCTACAAGTTTAGGGAATTTAGTACTTAACAGGCTATATTTGGAGTTGATTAGGTTCTTATGTTTTATTAGCTATAATACTAATGGCATAGTTGGGTTGTTGTTTTTCCCTTTTCCTTTCTTCTTTTTCTACTTCCTCTAGCTAGAATATAAAGTACAATTTTAAGTATCAGAGGTGAAAGTGGACATACAGGTTTGACCTGGGTTTGATATGGGAGTGAATTTTTTTCTCTCTATTAAATGTGACATTGAGCCATCCTGGCATAGTGGTTATGCACCGAACTGCTAACAAGGTCAGCAGTTTGAAACTATCAGCGAATCTGCCCGAGAAGGATGAGGCTTTCCACTCCAATAAGTAGTTACAATCTCAGAAACCAATGACGGCAGTTCTACCCTGTCCTATAAGATGGCTATAAGTTGGAATTGACTTGACAGCAGTAAGTTTTGAGTTTGAAGTGTGGTATTTGCTGTGGCTTTTCATGAATGTATATTAGCATATTGGGTTATACCTGTTTTGTGTTAGATTTGTTGAGTGTTTTTAACATAAATTGTCTATTTTGTTTAGAATATCTTCTGTGTCTATTCAGATGATAATGTGTTTATTTTTTGTTTGGTTTGTTTTTCATGAATTAGAACATTACATTTCTTATTTCCATATGTTAATCCAGCCCTGGGACAAATATACTGTTTGACTAATTTCCCTAGTATTTTATGAAGACTTTGGCATCTATATCTAAAATCAATATTTCATTGTTGTACTGAAATTTTGTGGTTTGGTATTCTTGAAGTCTCATTACTTGGCATTGGTATGCATTTATTACTGGCCTTACAGAAAGTGTTAGTAAGTATTCCTGCACAGCAATTGTTATGTCTTCAGCTATTAACTTGAACTTAAACAAAAACAATGAATTTGTATTTATTCACACTGCCTGACTATTCTGGTCTCTAGCTACCAGAATCTTCATCTTAAGCCTGTCTTATAATTTGGCTGGAAGTTTCTCATGGAATGAGATTCCATCCATTTTAGACCTCCTGAACAGCCCCAAGCCCACTCAATTACTATATGTCCCTTTCTCTGGCTGGATCCTGCAATCTTCCAAGTGGGCCCTCAGTTCAGAGGACGAAACGATATATACTCCCTTTCCCAGGCAAATAGTTGCTCATAGCTGAGTGTGTTCTGCCCTCACACTGGAGCCCAAGCTTGGCAAAATGCTCTGGCGTATGCCATGTTGTACCAGGGTTCCTCAAACTTTTTAAACAAGGGGCCAGTTCTCTGTCTATCAGACCCGTTGGAGGGCCGGACTACAGTTTAAGAAAAATAAAAACGATGAACAAATTCCTGTACACACTGCACAGATCTTATTTGAAGTTAAAAAAAAAACAATGGTGCAAAAACACCCGGCAAGCCAGATAAGTGTCCTTGGGGGGCCGCGTGTGGCCCATGAACCTGAGTTTGAAGACGCCTTCAAGTGTAGACCTTCAACTCTCTTCCAGGAATGGTATAAATCAATGAAGCGCTGGAATCCTTTAAGGAAGTGGATATCACCTTGTTTGTTTCAATTTTTAAAACAAAAGAAACCCATTCCTTCTTTTTAAATAAGAGAACTGAAGTTCCAGGAGATGTCACAAGAGGGATTTGACATTTGATAGCATATAATTTTTTCTTAAACAAAACTGAAAACATTACTCATTTGTGCATGTCTTGGTATTGATTAGAGATTTCTGAGGATACTATCAACTTTTTGTTGTTTTCTAATTTTCCACAAGATGACATTTTTTTTTTCTGGAAGGAATTAGAAATTAAGTTTAGATTAAGAATATCACCCAAGAAGAGGCCTGGATGCCAACCTTCCTCTACAACCTGCCTGCCTCAGAGCCCTGAGACAAAATACTAGTCTTAAGACCTAGGGGAAGGCTGAGCCATACAGAAGAAATTTGCAAGATGACTAGGAATGAGGAAGGGTCTAAAATAGGTTATGCATTCTTCTACTAGGCTGACTGCAGATTCATTTTAGAAGGGGGCCTAACCTACACCCCATCCTCTCCCACCTTATCACTGCCACCTTCAAACTCCCAACATTCAGAAATTCCTTGAGGCTGCAAAAGGCAATGACTAGGATATTCTACTAACCCACTCAGTCTGATGCCTCCCTATTTTACTCCAACAATGCCGCTTCTCACCACACTCATTTAGTCTCGCTACCTCTTCAGGTTCCTGGTGGAGCTTGTTTCACAAGCTGAAGCCTGCGCATGAGTCTCTGCACCCCCACCCACGCCTCATCCCTGCTAAATAGAAGAGCAAGATTGTGGAAGGGACATCCTAGAACTTAAGCCAATACATTGTCTCCCATGGTGTTTGTTGTCTCCTACCTCTCCGCATTGCTTAGAACGTTTGGAACCAGGCTTCAGATTAGAAGCAGAGTAGTTGATAAACTCTCTTTTTCCTGAATCCATCTCTATGCATTTTGAAGCCTCTGCCCTCACCTTGGCCTTTGGCATCATCCATCTGCCTACCCATTGCCATTATCATTACCATCCCATGACCGCACAGTGCAAACTCTCATTAAAGCTGAAAAATTGGACACTCAAACTCATGAGCTGAAGAGAGTAGAAAACAAGTATCCTTCCAAGCATATTTTCTAGTTATGGGATGGTTCTTCCCTTGCCAAGGAACACAAGAGAGTGTTCCTACTTTCTGCTCCTCTGTGTCTGTCTGTCCACTTCTAAAACAAATGGGCAAAATACTCTGGGCTTATATTTGGATTCCCCCTGCCCCCACCATAGGCCTATCTTCACACACAATAGACATTGTACTGTATCCACAGGATACAAGGGGACTGGGGCAGGATAACCGTTCATGAAAAGCTCAGCATGTGCTGAGTGTAGCATGGATGAACAGGATCCAGCTTGATCACCTTAGTCAACAGCGTGGGGGCCACAGAGTGAGATGGAGGCTGGGCTTGGAAAGAACACCCTTCCTAAATTAGCCTTTGCTTCAATGATCTGTCTTGTGAAAATGAGTTTGTTATATTGAAGGAGGCTTGAGATAATCCATATTATGCAAGCTCACTCTTTATTCTAACAATACATATTATGGGTAAAGGATGTGGATTCAAGCTAGATAATGCTATTAGAAAAATTAGTAAAATTGGACACACCCCCAACCCCAGAAGAAGGCACTTCAGAGGACAGCACAAGGGCTACAACTTGGGGAGAGGGGCGTGTCGGATTAGAGCACACCGGAGAAACACAAAGGGATGGAGAGGGAGAAGACATCCTGGCCCACCAATCCCCAAGGACGATGTTCATGATCAGAGCAGACAACACAGAGGGAGGACTGTAGGGCTGGCCCCACCACGGAACACAGCATCCCTCACTGAACCATGGTGCTGCGGAGGACAGCACTGGAGACACAGTGTGGGAATAGTGCATGGAATACCAAAAATACACTTGGGAGACAGAGGGTGGCACCCATCAGACTCAACTAGAAAACACTTGTAAAGGCCAACAAACAGACCTTGAATTATTTATAGGATTTTCTTTTTGTCAGTGGCTTTCTCTTTGTTATTGTTATATTGTTCTTGCTTTCTGCTGTTGTTGCTATTGTTTTTTTTTTTTTTGCTTTCTTTTTTGTTTTATTTGGCTTTGCCTGGTTTTTACACTTATTGATGTTATCTGCATGTCTATCTAGATAAAATAGGCGGGATAAATAATTCAGAGATGAAAAGACTTGGACCAATGGTTCTGGGGGAATACAGGAGAAAGAGATGTGGGAGAAAGGAAGGGGGTGAGCCCAACTCAGGGGCAAGAGAACAACAAATGAACTAAAATAAATGAAAGGAAGGTCGTAAGATGCCTAGTGGGGCTCACTCAAGGGCAATGTAGCAGCGAGGAATTACTAAACCTAAATGAAAGCCAAACATGATGGTGGGACAAGAGGGAAGTAAAAAGGAAATAGAGGAAAGAACCAGGGGACAAAGGACATTTATAGAGGCCTAAATACTGGCATGTACAAATATATAGAAATAGAGATTGATAGATATAGATATGAGTGTGTATATATATATATATATGTGAATAGAATTATGTACTCATATCTATATGTTAAGAAGTAAGGTTGCAGATAGAAATTAGACCTCAACTCTAGTACTCCCTTAACACAAGAACACTGTGTTCTAACAATCCGGCATTCTGTGATGCTCTGCTTCCCGACATGATCACTGAAGACAAAAATGGGTGCATACACAAGTGTGGTGAGGAAACTGATGGTGCCTGGCTATCAAAAGATAGAGCGGGGTCTTAAAGGCTTGAAGATAAACAAGCGGCCACCTAGCTGAGATGCAACAAAGCCCACATGGAAGAAGCACACCAGCCTGTATGATCATGAGGTGTTGTTGGGATCAGGTATCAGGCATCTAAGATCCAGAATAAAACCATACCCAAGGTGAATGGGGAGGGGGGCATGGAGTGGAGAACCAATTCCCATCTGTAGACAATTGGATATTACTTCACAGAGGGAAGAGACAAGCCAGTCAGGATGCAGGATAGCACCAATGAAACACACAACTTTCCTCTAGTTCTTTGGGCTTCCTTTCTCCCACTATCATGACCTCAAGTCTACCTTACGAATCGCATTAGACCAGAACATGCACACTGCTACAGAAAAGAGCCCGCAACACAGGGCATCCAGGAGAGATAAACCCCTTAGTCCAACAAGGAAAGTAGAGATACCAGGAGGATGAGGGGAGGGTGAGGAGAGAAAGGGGGAATCGATCACAAGGATCAACCGAGAATCCCCTCCCAGGGGGACAAATAATGGAAAAGTGGGTGAGGGTCAATGGAGGATGATGTAAGATATGGAATAAATAATCTATAACTTATCAAGAGTTCGTGAGGGAAGGCAGGCAGGGGAGGCAGAGGGGAAAATGGGGCGTGATATCAGGGGCTCTAGTAGGAAGAGAATGTTTTGAAAATGATGGCAGCAGTATATGTGCAAATGTGCTTGACACATTGGAGGAATGTATGGATTGTGATAAGAGATGTAAGAGCCACTAATAAAAGTTTTTTTAAAAGAAAAATTAATAAAATGAAACATAATGCATAAAAATGAGCCACTGAACTCTAAATCATGCAAAAGTGAAGTGAGAGAAAATATTTATATTGAGACCAAGAAATAAGCAAAAAGGAATTGGCTAGGTCGGGTAGCAGGAAGGAAAGAAGCAGGAACAGGTGTAAGACAGCTACTTAAAATACCTATAATTAATTTTTATATATTAGTTAAATGTTTATTAAAATATTGGGAAAATATCTTTAGAAATTCTTCCAAATTTCTGGAAAACAAGTGGATCTTGCTGTCCTAGCCAGATAATCAGGGAAAAAGAAATATTAATAGGAAGAAATAATTGTTGGTGGAAAAGTACACAGGAAACAACCACAACAACAAAACACTGATCACCTGTCATAATTCTCGGAGTATTTTTAAGTACAATCCTGCAACCAGTGACAAAAATGAGTTCAATGACTTGAACTGAAAAATAAAGTATGCCTGAAATTTCATCCACACTGATAACAAATAAAAATGTGTGGATTCCTCTTGAGATCAACCTTTAAGAACACAGGTGAACTGTCAACCTAAGCATTGAACTCCAAAGTGTATGGAGTCATCCATACACTTTTTATTTTTAGAAGGCCTGGAATCCATTCCTCCTCTGGGATGAGGAAATGCCTCCTTCTATGGCTCAAAGTCAATGAAGGCGACCTGAAGGAGAGAAGCATGTGCTCCGTGACAGAGAGAACAGGTTCTACCTTTAATGCTCCATCAAATAGGAACAAGGTCTTGAGCCTTGGGGCAGGGGGCAAGGTGGTCAGTACTTAGGGCAAGAAATACAGGCCAAGAACCTGTCATGCCTTACTCAACATGGTATCCTCATCTGTTTCAGATCTTGGGGATGCCACATATAAAGACAGTCCAGGGTAGTGAGCTAGAAACCAGGGACTGTCTTACATGTCTGTGTAATCACAAGGAAGGATTTCCCCTCCTGACTGATGTATGAATCAAACTCATTCACCTGGAATAAATAATCTATAACTTATCAAGAGTTCGTGAGGGAAGGCAGGCAGGGGAGGCAGATGGGAAATGGGGAGCTGATATCAGGGGCTCAACCACTTGCGAGTGGTTCTGCTTCTTTTATTTAGAGAGTACTTAGAGTTTGACTTCAACAGACAACAGCTAGACAATGATGAGCACTACAGAGACTTAGGTTATGTATAATATGCAGTGCGGGGCTAGATATGAATTGTTGGGGGAACCTAGGACCTGAAGTATCTCCATAAGATGAAGACATGGCAGGGACAGGGACAAGGTACTAAACTTTATGAAGCATTCTCCAGCCATGCTCTTAAAGGTATATGTGATGTTTTTAAAAATCATTTTATTGGGGGCTCATACAACTCTTATCACAATCCAAACATACATCGTGTCAATCACATTTGTACATTCATTGCCATCATCATTCTCAAAATATTTGCTCTCCACTTAAGCTGTTGGTATCAGCTCCTCATTCCCTCCCCCCGCTTTCTCCCTGCTCCCACCTCCCTCATGAACCCTTGATAATTTATAAACTATTATTATTTTGTCATGTCTTACATTCTCCGACGTCTCCCTTCACCCACTTTTCTGTTGTCTGTCCCCCAAAGAGGAGGTTATATGTAGATCCTTATAATCAGTGTCCCCTTTCTACCCCACCGTCCCTCCACCCTTCGGTATTCCACTCTCACCACTGGTCCTGAAGGGATCACCTGTCCTGGATTCCCTGTGTTTCTGGCTCATATCTGTGATTTTAAGCATTGGATTTCTGTGATGACCTTCCTTTTGCGACTAAGGACTGACAACAAAAGGTGTTAGCATCCCAGTTTGGGCCTCAGTTCTTTTCGATTGACAATAGGACTTCCTGGGCAGAGTCTAAAAGCGGAACTCTGCCCAGGACTTCGAGTCCCAGGTCCTCCAGAGTCATCCTTGCTTCATAACTACAATTCAACTTTTCCACCTCAGGCACTGAAACTTTTTCTGGAGAGTTCTAAATTAGAACTTCCAGTGTTTGGGGACTGATTGCTCTCATGGCCTCATCAAAGGAATGAGCCTGGTGACAATGTGTCTAGTTCATCAGAATATGGGAGTTTCTATTAATTTTATGGATGTCATAATAGGTCCTGTAGGATCATGCCTCATCTTACTGTCCCTTTGAACAACAGAAGGCTATCCTGCCCAATCTTGCATTACCCTCCCAATGCCTGAATTATTTAAACTCATTATTGTGTTACTGTGAACATATAGTAATTGAGAGTCATTCTATTTTTGTAGATTTTTTCTTTTGTTTTTAACCAATCGTGGCCTTTTCCCTGCGTGATTCCATTCCTGTAACATATCCCATGTATGAAAGATGATACCTCACTATGCTTGATTTTTAATAGAATTTGGCCTATAATTCTTCCAAGATCCCCAAAGTCAAACAAACAAATAAAAACCTCACTGCCATTGTGTTGTTGATTTCAACTCATAGCGTTCCTAAACTACAGGGGAGAACTGTCCCTGTGGGTTTCCAAGATTGTAACTGTTTACTGGAGTAGAAAATCTCGTTTTTCTGCTGTGGAGCAGCTGCTGGCTTCAGACTTGTAGTTCACCCTGTCCATTGGGCCCTCCACCTGCATTTCTGACACAGCCCTCAAGGATCTATCCTAGTCAGGCTTCCCTCATGATGTTCAAGGTGGTTTTCTGCCACAATATCCCATTGGAATCAGTGTCCGCCTCTGAAAACAACAAAGGCTAATACAAAAATGAAGAAACCCAGGATAAATAAAGCACTATTTAAAACAAAAACAAAGTAGGGAGCCTTTTACTCTCACTCTTTAGAAATGTATTATATTGCCATGGTATTGGTATAACAATAGCTATGAAGACCAGTGGATTAAAATTGAGAACCCAGAAATATAACAAAGGACATATAGACACCTAATCTTTGACAAAGGACTAACACACAATGTGTGGGAAGACAGTCTTTTCAACAAATGGTGTTGGAAAATCTGAGTCTTCACCTGCAAAAGAATAGAACAGGATCTGTCCCTCACACCATGTACAAAAACAAACCCTAGGTAGATCAAATACTTGCATAGGAACTCCAGAAACATGAAGACCAACATTAAAAAAATAGGAACAAATTTAAGGACACTAATGAAAGGCACAAACAATCACACTTGTTTTATTAATCACTGCAATGAAACTATTGATGTAATCATTCAACTTCATAATTTGTTCTTAAATCATTGAATTCACAATGTGCAGCTTTAAAGTTTATTTTATACCTTTAAAATAGTTTCATAATTCTTGGAATCATGGAATTTGGCTCGAAAATATCTACTACATGTCCACATTTTAACAACTTGAACTTGACCATTTGTGTGTCTTGTTGTTGTTAGGTGCCACTGAGTCGGTTCTGACTCATAACAACCCCAGATATAACAAAATGTAACACTGCCCAGTCCGGTGCCACCTCACAAGTGTTGTTTCGTTTGATCCCACTGTTGAAGCCACTGTGTCAATCCATCATGTTGATGTTTTTTCTCCTTTTCACCGGCCCTCCTCTTTAGTAAGTATGATGTCCTGTACTGAGACTCTTTTCTCCCGACTACATAGCTACCGCACATGAGGAGAAGTCTGCCATGCTTGCCTCCAGTGAGCATTCTGATCCAATTTCTCCCAAGACAGATTTGTGTTCTTTTGGCAGTTCGTAATACTTTCAATATTCTTGGCTGACACTACAATTCAGACACAGTGACTCTTCTTTGGTCTTCTTTATTCCTCACTTATC
>NW_022111379.1:26369979-26385919 GCF_000313985.2 Echinops telfairi
CACATTTGCTTATCCACACATTTGTCTTCAGCAATCGTGTCGGGAAGGTGTGCATCATGGAATACCAATTTAATAGAACAAAGTGTTCTTCCATTGAGGAATATATATCATTACCTGTTGTTGCTGTGTGACATCGTGTCAATTCTGCCTTAAGTTGAGCATACACAATAGACTAGAACTTCCTGTACAGGGTTTCCTATACAGTCATCTTTTCAGGAGCTGATGGCCAGGTCCCTGATCCCTTGGAACAACTGGTGGATTCTGAGTGCACACCTTTCAGTTATCAACCCTGAGCATAACCACTGTGCCATCATGGCTCCTTTATCATAATATACAAATATCTGTGTCCGATTTTCCTATTTTTACTTTGTGTGAGTAAAGAGCGATGTTAAGCAAGGTTTTTCTTCTTGTAGTTTCTACACCCAATAAAGACAAGTTCAGAAATATTCCTTTTCCTGAGGAATAGGTAAAATATCAAGGATGTGATCTCTGTGGCTTGCATGAATATGATTTTATGGCTTTCATTTTCAAGTTTGTTTGTTACTGATACACACATCTTAGATTTATATAAGTATTTAAGCAAGATAAACCACACAGTAATTCAAAGGATGAAGTATTCTAAGCCTGTACCTCTATAAATTATGGACGTGTTTATAAAGAAAATATTAGATCAGGGCAGAAACAAATGAATCTGAAAAATTTTAAAGTATATAGGAAAATAAATAACGCAGGAAGCTGGTTCTTAAACAAATAGTAATAAAATTTATAAAGCAAACACAGGAAAAGATTGAGGAAAATCTAACAAAGGAAAAGAATTGCCAAAACAAACACTATGAAGAAGAAATGAAATGGATAATATTACAAAAGTACCAAATGAAATAAAAAATAAACACACAATATTTTGAAAATGTGATCCAACAAATTTGAAAATGTATAGGGAATGGATACTTTTGTTAAAATTCATTAAAAAAATAAAATAACTGTTGGAGAGGATGTGGAAAGATAGAAAGGAATGCTTTGACATTGCTGATGAGAGTGTAGAATTGTACAATGACTATGGAAAACAGTATAACACTTCCTGAAACAAATACAAAAACAAATACAAATACAAGTATCTATGATCTCTATTGAGTATATACCCTAAGAAATTAAGAATATGTTAATATTCTTAATTCTGATTCTAACATATTCTTAATTCTTAAAGGAAATTAAGTATATAACACGAACAGCCATATGTTTTTTGCAGCAATGTCCACAATAGCAAAAATATGACACAACCAAAAACCCCAACTATAGAGAAATGGGTAAACAAGGTCTAGTACATTCCTACTATGGGATTTTATGCATCAATTTCAAAACAATAAGAACTCTTTTAAACACCGCAAGACATGGACAAACCCAGCAAACAGTATACTTAGCAAACTGTCAATCATATGCAGATAAATATTTAATATCACCACTGTTACAGGAGAAAAGCAAACAAAGAACTTCAGTTCATACACCAATGGACAAGACTTTGATGACTATGAGGTGGCCAGGGACAGGGGTGGGAGCAGGGAGAGGGGAGAGATGGGGAGGAGACAAAAGAATAGAGGGATTAACAGAATATTGGGTTGACTTTCTTTTTCTCGGGCTGTGAAATATATAGTATATATAAAATAATAAAATTATAAATGTGGTTCTACTCTGCACACATGGGTTACAATGAGACAGAATAATCTCCAGGGAAGCTAAAGCAATGCCACCAGGGCTTGAATCTTCATTAAAACCACAAGGTTTCAAGTTCAACTTCACAAACACAGGAAAGAGACGAGACTATCTGCTTCTATAAAAGTTTCTCACTTCATAAAATCCTTTGCATAGTCAATAAACACAAGTAAACATCTTCCTGATTTTCTTTGCTTTCAGACAAGATCCATCTGACATCAGCAATAATATATTTTGTTCTACAGCCTCTTCTGAATCTGGCCTTTGTCAGCTACTTGTCAATGTACTGCTCCAATCATTGGTGAAATGATGTTCAGCAAAATTATATTTGAATGTGATATCAATCATATCAAGATTTAGGCATTCTATTGGTTTATCTTTCTTTGGAGTGAGTACAAATATGGATCACTTCCAGCAAAGAACTGTCTTCCAAATTTCTTGATAAAGACAATGAGTGCTTCCAAGTTTAATGAGCTTGCTGAACTATTTCCATTTGTATTCCATCAATTCCTGGAGCCATATTTTTGGCTAATACTTTCAGTGCAGCTTGAACTTCTTCCTTCAGTACAATTGTTTCTTGATCATATGCTAGCTCTTAAAATGGTTAAATGTCAACTAATCATTTTTTGGTAGAGTGATTGTGTATGCTTTTCATCAAAAGAATGATGTTTTCTGCATAATTCCCCATTTTGCCCCTAAAATCTTGCAAGACTGCAACTTGTGGTTTGAATTTTCCCTTTAGTTCTTTCGATTTACATATGCTGAGCATATTCTTCCTTTTAGCTTCCCAACTCTTCGTCTTGTGCATTTCACTATAGGTTTCCTTTGCCTTCTCAAAGCTTCCCTTTGAAATTTTCTGTTCGGAAGTTCTTTGATGTCACCATTTATTTCATTTGCTTTACTTTCAGACACGTATACCCTCAAATTGTGGTTATGTTGAGAAACAACAACTTCATATTTTGATATTTTATTTAATAAAACTTTCTAAACGATTTTGTAGAAACACTCTTCTTTAAATTCATATCTTCCCATGCCCAACTTTAAGTCTGATTGATAAGGCAGTTCCAGTGTCTGACATCAAGGAACAGTATGTAATGTTTGTTTGCTTTTTGAAGTGAATTAAGGTTAAACAGATGTCAACCTGGGCCCCGCAGAAGTCCCCATTCATGCTTGCTTTTACGCAAGTATAAACTGCAAATCAAACCATGTAGTCATGTAATCTTATCTGATCCAATAAAAGAGCCCACACTTATGGAAAAAAATCTACGAATGGAATAAAATGCTTTATTTTATGCTCTGAAGTTGGTGAATGCAGCAATGGGCAGGACAGAGTCCTGTAGAAAGGGTAGGATTCCCAAATAGCAGAGGCTTAAGAGAGACCAGTAAACAAAGCATAGAGACATCTATCTAAAGAGGAATTTGGACAATGTTTTCTGTCACTTGATTTAGATGTGACCTGCCCTGTGAACCACTCAGTCCGTGCTGTAATGATCCTTAAAGGGTTGTGTGACTTAAAATACACATAAGATACATTTATTAGATCCCTATTTGAAAAATTGCACACATTTTATAAGACTAAACATTTTTTTATACTACACATTGATGCATGCCCCTTGGCTACATGGAGAGCACTAACCACTGGAAACCAGGTCTTTTTATTTGCAAGATGCATGTAGGAGAACAGGGAGGCATCTACTTGTCAGAGTTAGACTTCATATATACTCTTAAAAGTGACTGTAGAAAAAGTGGTATGCGCTGTTCTAATGTTTTCTCCTCCTGCTCCTCTGATAATGCTCCCTGTGGCAGTTACATAATCTCCTGTCAACTTAAGCAAAGGGGTGGAGTCTAGCTTGTCAATCAAGTCATAGCCAATCATGCCTCTGTGTGGGTATGGCTTTGTCCTGAGGATTCTGAGAACTCCTGTCTTCCTCCCTGGAGGCAGGGCACACACTCTCTCTGCCTTCCCTTTCCTGCTGTTGAAACACTCTGAGAGCTGGAGGAGACATTTGGAGAACCACACCAGCATTGACATGCTTCCACTGCCACTGGATCCACAAGAGCTTCTATCCACTGGCCTGTGATCTTCCTGAATTTGGCATCATTGCATGTGCTAAATGAATCTAAAGAGGAATTTATGGACTAGTAGGACATATTGGCTTATAGACTTGGTCTGAACTGGGCTGGGATGTTTCCTCAATATATAATTTCTCTTTTATATAAAGCTTTTTCTTATACACATGAGTGTCTATGAATTTATTTCTCTAGTCAACCTGGACTAACACATTCCCATAGCTCATAACTGGCCACAGACTCTAGTGCACCTTTCAAAGATACTGGCTTGGTCTTTGAAACCATTTGCCTTTCACAACCACTTTTCAAAATAATTTTTGAATTACTTACTATATTGTACATACAACTCTATATATGTGTCCTATGCATTTCATATTTGACCTTTCCAATTCAATGAAAAGTGAATTTCACCTTTTTCAGTTAGAGTTTGATTCACAGATTTTACAAAGGAAGACAGAACAACTATTGTATAAAGTACTTAGTGAAATGGTTGGCACTGGCAGCCTATCTCCCCACCTTTCCAGAAATAACGTTTAAAGCTATCACTGTGATTATTTTTGCAGAGCACACATCGCCCTTCTATCAGAGGCTGAACTCCTGGGCTTATACCAGCTGAATGCACTGCAGTAGAGGCTCCTCCTGACTTTCGGCCTCTGTGTCACCTGCCTTCCCTCACTGCGTCTCAGCAGGGAACACTGTCCTGGGCACCTGATCACAGACTCTTCTTTTAAACAGTTTTATTGGCACTTCAGCAGCATATGCAATTCAATAGTTCAACCATATCAAGAAGAGTTGCAGAATCTTTGCCACAATCAATTTTAGAACATTTTGTTTTTCCCATATTCGTTGCTTTTCATGTAATTCATTTTCCATTTTGGCAAAAATATACAGAACAAAGCATCCCTAAATTCAACAACTTCTACATGTATAATTCAATGTCATTGATTATACTCATGTTGTGCAATCATTATTGTTATCCCTGTCCAAATTGTTCCACCACCATCACAATGAACTCCATGCCCACTAAGCAAAACTCTCCTTCATTCATCCAAGGTAGCCATAGGTCAAGTTTGGTTTCTTTTTGTTAGTGGTTTTCTTGATATAATATTCACGTATCATAAACTTCCATAGTTAAACCATTTCTAAAGAGAGTTGTGTATACATCATCACAATCAGCTCTAATGCTCCCTCCCCACTCCTGCATCCACTGATCGCTCCTCAATTCCCCACCCCTCCCCAATGCCCCCTCTCTCTGATAACAATTACATCAGTTATTGTCTCTCTGCATCCACTCCTTTAGTGCTTCCTAAACTGGGAGACCTAACAGAAACAATAAAACACACACACACAAAATCATACCATGGTTCAATTCACCATGAATAAATTTACAATAACCTCTCTCTGATAGAAAGCTCGTCTAGTCCCTCACCTGTGACTATAGGGGATCTGCCGGAGGCCCAATTGCACCAAACACTGCAAACGCATTTTGGGTTCCCACTGTCCTTCATAGAACTTGGCTGTTCACAATTTAAGCTCTGATACTTGTCCCTTCATTATATTTGTATGTTGTTATTTTCATCTGTGGATCGCACAGTACGATGTGTTTCTTCCATGTGGACTTAGTCGACACCTCACTAGGATGGCTGCTTAATTGAATACAGCCTTTAAGATTCCAGATACTATTGCAATTAGTAGCCGGCACAATCTGCTCTCTTCGCCACATTTGGTGTATCACCCTTATCTTCAGAGATCTCTTCGTGAAGGCGAGTGTCAAGCACTACCATGTTTTAAGAACTAACTCTTCTTGGATTAGGGCTAGAATTCCATGGGAGCCCAGAATCCATCTGCTTGTCCATGGGTTATGAATGACTCTGGTTTAATTTGGAGGTCATATTATGACAAAAACAAAAACAAAACCAGAACCAACAAAATCAATAACAACAACAACAACAAAAAAAACAACAAAATATAAAAACAACCCCAACTCTACCCCAAAACAAAAGAAGCAAAAGAGAAAAGCATTGTCAATTATCCCCTTAGGCTATAAGTCGATTGTATAAATTGTTTATTGGAGTATAGTCCACCTGCAAGCTGCAATCCATGAGATGTATACTTTGTACAGATTGAGTTCTTAATTGATTGAGTTGTTTATATTGAGCATAGGGATTAGTGCTAGGGGGAAACTTCCTGAATCAACTCTTATAACATCATTTCTTACCTCTCAGATCCAAACCTGTCATAACAATGCAAGGGGAGGGTTGAAACACCAAATTTATGGTGGTTCTGGGTCTCCTTTCACTGGACACCCACTATTCCAGGAATCCTGTTCAAGGTTCAACAACTGCCTTTTCCACAGTCTTGGGGTGGCTATCCCTTGCATCCTCTCCCATCAGGGTGTGAGATAGTTAAGGTATATTGTGCCAACCTGGCCGAAAAACACATGTGGGATTACTTTAAGGGCAGAGAGATAAATGACTCAGTGAGCCTCATCTTTCTAGTTCTCGAGTCTCTTGCTTTATGATGGTTGGACCAGGATTTGGCTGCCTTATCCAGTTCCCTGCTTCAGCTGGCAAGGCTCACTTCTTGCAAGACATCCCTGAGGAGAAGCCACATGGACCTACCCCGATGCAGCCCTGGGTGCTGGAGCAGCCGTGTGGAGACACTTGGCAGCCCTGAGATGCTTACATGCTCACTGATTTGGCTTTCCTCCTGCAGTCAGCATCATTGTATGTGTTTTGTGAGATTGAGGAGGTCTTTGTAGATTGATGTCAGACATATGGGCTGATGTTGGACTTATGGGCTTGGACAGCACTAGGTTGGGATGCTTTTTTAATGTAAACTTACCCTTTATATAAAATTCTCTCTTATACATGTAAGTTTCTGTGGACTTGCTTCCCCAGTTTGCCCAGACTAACACAGGGTATTTCAGTCTTAAATCTAAAGGAATAAGTAATTTTGAGGTAGGTTGCAGTTCACTCAGTCAAGCTTCCACGCCAAGTCCTGGTGTGATCCTTGGAGGATGCCATGATCCCTGTAAGGTTAGCATCTAAGATCGTCATAGTTCCCAGTCCATGGTACAGTTCACAGAGGGTTTGGTACAAACATATTTTAAGTGTCTACCTAAGACCATAAAACCAGGTTTATTCTCTCCTTAGGTTCCTTAAAATTATTGTTCAGCATCTATTCCTGATGTGAGGTTGGCCCTCTCCATTTACCCACCATACACATCAACAGAAACACCAGTGTCTCCTCTGAAATGTAGATGCTCCTGTCCCCTGGTCTCACCCTGACTTTCCAGTAAGGTTCCCCTCTCATTCCTGTGGAGGGCCTGATGATATGGCACAACCTTGTCTCAGTGTTATACAGCATCAAGTGGATGGTCTTCTCACTTTTCCCCCTTCTTGAAGGAGTGACCCAAGCCAATGTGAGGTCTCCTCCCTTGAGGTGGTTCTTAAGAAGTTCACATAAGGGTGGTGATATATGGTTTGTGGTCAGTAAGCAGCAGACATTCCACCCCTTTGGGAATTGGTCCCTACGATTTGACAAATTAGACTGTTCTTCTGTACAAGGGGAGTGCGATTCCCTCTGATAGGACTGATAAGGTCCCATGGTGTGTCATTCGAAATGAGATAGATGAACAGTTATTGTTCACATGAGCTAGAAGAGTCAGAAATAACATTAAAACAGCATAATAACTGAGGGGAGACTATTTTGGGGTAGACTGACCTCTTTTTACCTTTGATGAAAAAAATACAATGAATGACCCTGCTGGCTAACAGGAATTGAAATAAAAGATAACTCAGTCAAGGGTGAGAGAAGTCCCTCAGGAAACAATCTGGAGGGAGAGGAAGACCAGCGCACCTCTTCCTTGACTAAATATTGAGGTTTTCTCCCATGTTTGGTGGTCCTGACAACCCTGATAACCCATCATTCCTACTATAGGAGGTATATGTCGGGGATACCACTGAACCCTCATCACTGTGCTCAGACACAACCATGTCCTTCAAGGTCACAAATTTCAGCTGGTAGATACATCTCTGGAGATGGAGAGTCAACACTGCAGAGATGGGCACCAGGATGTATCTCCATTATAGCATATGACTGACATTCTAGTCCCTTCTATGGAGGCTCATATACCCAGGCCCAGCAGTAGGAGAGTCATTGAGCTTCTATCTCATATTACAATCAATCCCTGTAAATCCTAACGCTCCACAGATACTCACCAAAGGGAATTGTCAGAAGGCAGAAGAGGGACAACAGAGTCTGCATGGCCAGCTGGAGGAGAAAACTAACCCTGGGGTACAACTTGGGGTGGACATTTCTGTTATACACTTAGACACCTCTGCATGTAGCTCACCAGGGCGGATATAAGAGACAAAGCTTGATCTAGTCAGTTGTTCTTTCTAGTAGCTGGGGTGGGGCAATCACTAAGACTTGCCTTAGTCATGCTGTGGTGGGTGCTCCTGTTATTTGTGTAGCTACTGTTCATAGTGTCATATATGGAGGCTGTGGAGGTGATTCTGAAGGACATCAAGATAGGTCCAAGTAGCCATAGTCTCCAGCATAGTCTCTCCTGGCAAGGAATTGGAGTGACAGGGAAGGAAGTGGCTGAGTTCTCTAGAGGATATGTAGAAGAACAAGGAAGGAGGTTGAGTCACAACAATGAAGGTACCACACATAGAGGCTCCTAAGTAGCTTTTCTTGTCATCCTTTTTGGGTGATGCTGTCTTGGTGGCATAGTGGTTACATGATGTGCTACTAAGTAGTTCAAAACCAACAGCTTCTCAGCTGGAGAAAGATGAGGCTTGCTACCCCCGCAAAGAGCCATAGCCTTTGAAACCCACCATGGCAGTCCTACCCTGCCCTGTAGGGTGGCTCTGAGTCAGAATTGACCAGGTGGAAGTGAGTTTGGTTTAGTTTTATCTTGTATGTCACACCCTTGGGAACACCGAATCACTGACATAGATTGCCTTCATTAAATCTCCACAAATCTCCAGAATGTCCATCTGCTGCCTTACTACTAAACCTATAAATATATGCACGTAGATGTATTTCCCCACCATCCTATATAAATATATTTACATATGTACGTGCATGTATTTTTGTGACATTTATGTGACTAAAGTTATGCAACTTATATTTAGCTATTGAGTATTTTCGGAGTTAGATCATACTAACACATAGCTGGTTATAGTGTTTACCAAGTTTCCAGCTGGCCATGAGCTAAGAGTGTATTTTATCTTTCTACTAGTATGAAATTTTCACATGCTGCGTATGTATGTGAAATATTTAATTTTAATAGTTATATTTTGAAAACATTTTCCTTCTTCACATTTAAATTTTTCATTCTGAATTTTTTCCCAGGTGACGCTGCGATTACTCTTTGTTCTTTCCAGAGGATTTCCCTTTCATACCAAAGTCATTGCTAGCTCAATCAGGTTCATACCAAAACTTTGAAAAGTCATGTGTATCTCATACTAGATTTATAGAAGTTTTATACTATTTTATTAAATTCAGACCCTTTATAAAGTTTCTGTTATGTTATGTAGGACCCCTCATGGCATATTGGATTATGCATTGGGTTGCTAACTGAAGAGTCAATAGTTCAAAGCCATGAGCTGCTCCTCAGGAGCAAGATGAAACTGAACTTCCATAAAGCTTTACAGTTTTGGAAACCCACAAGGACAGTCTGTAGGGTCCTGTAGGGTCACTTTGAATCAGAATCAACTAAATGGCAGTGAACTTATTATGTTATCTACTAGGAGAGTTCATTATGATGAGCTTTCAATGAAATCTTAAAAATATATAATTATGAGAGAATGGATTTCTTCCAACAGCGTTTTGAAGCTCCCTCTTATGTACTGCAATTTAAAAAATCTAGATGATCTTCATAGACATGATGTAGTGGACATGGGGGTAAAATGTAGATCCTTGTGGTCCCCATAACTATATTTGTTCCTTTATCTATTGTACATTGGGACAATTTCTATTGGACCTCCCCTCAGGAACTCTATCTACATCAATAGATAATGTTAGACACTGTACCCAGCACCAAGATAAAACAATTAACTCATCCATATCAGTTCCCTACAATACTTACTGCCAACTCATTAAAAGCCACAACTAAAAATTGGCATCATGAAATCTCAGAGAGAGAGAGCAGGACAGAGCATAGGGAAGATTTCATGGTGTAGAAGGACAGCGCCTACAGTGTGTTTGAGGGGTGTCAGGGGCAGATTGATCAAGTAAACAAGGCCATCACTATGACAAGCCCTGAGAATACCATGTGCTGGCATCTGGAGGCTGCCTCTGCTCTTTCCCCAGCACAGGCCCACATTGTCTGCAGACAACCAAGTGCCTATTATTTCCCCCTGTTTCCTTTTCTCAAAAGCAGTATGGATGAAGGAAACCTTTTCTTATGAGCTGGAAGAACTTCCTATGGTGCTTCTTATCCCCTCTAGCACAGCCTTCCAGAGGAGTAACTGCAATGTGGCCCCCAAACTCATTGTGTCTCTTACTTCCATCTTCAGATTCTGAGCCAGTGACCCATTAACTTGACTTCCTAGGTCTGGACCTGTTTCTTATCCTGCAATAAATGGAGCTGAGTCTGAAGGGAAGAGGTGTCTTCGGGGACTCAAATGTATTGTGTGAGTATGGCATAGTGAAGGTGGTCTCCATATTTGAGGATCCTTTCACACACTGTAAGCTCAATAAAAAGGCAGATCGGGGTCTCTCTCTTCCTTCAATAGTTTCCTGGAAAGTTTTTCTTCTGAAGTTGTTGAGTAACATGTTTGAACTCAAAGATAAGAAGTTTTGCTAAATTTTAAATGAGGCATCCCATTGTAAGAGATAATCATCCAAAATCTTCCCGTGATGGTCAGTGAAACTCTGGGTTAAGTCTACTAAGGCAGCCAGTTTATGCTTCCTGACAGGAAAGGGTAAACCCATGTGAGTGTGAGTGTGTGTGTGTGTGTGTGTGTGTGTGTGTTGTCTTCAAATCTTTTATCTGGAATTATTGTGATTGTTGTTCCTTTCATTGGTTTTGTTCATGTTCTGTTGCTTGCTTTCTTGTGCGGCATTTAGTCACTACTATGTATTTATTTGCTGATAGATCTCAAATATTGCAACATTAGTGGTATGTCCAAATATGGGCATGAGAACCCAAATCTGTAGAGATCCTTTGAATATTGTCAGGTGGAAAGACCTGGAAGTTATGATATAAGAACCCTCTTTCTAGACGCTGTCATATAGATGCAAAGGTAGGCTAACAAAAAACAAACAAGGTGTGTTTCCGCATATCTCTGATCGGGGGATGACCGAAGATAAGTGCTCTCTTTCGTATACTTGCCTACAGATCTCTGCAGCATGTCCTCACAAAAGGGCGAATCCAGGCAGTGGCTTTGAAGAGGATCTACGCTGCCACTTAGATTTGAGGCAGAGGTCAGTTCTGGGGGTTCTGGTTACTAATTGTTTTGGGGATGGTGGTGTTGTTAAGTCATCAACAATTACCTTGGTGGTGGGGGAAAGCCTGGGAATTTATATTCATTTTTCATCACAGTGTAATTATTCATTCTTACACGGTAACAATTGCTGTCCTGTGATGGTTTTGTAGGAAACCCTCACAGTATACACTGTACAGATTTATCATCCCTTTCATACTTATATTTTTCTTCAACATTTAAAACATGAATTTAGTGCCTCGAGCATGCCCAACTGCTGTTTTGACTTGGTGTAAATCAAAGAGAGCACAAGTCATAAGGGCATACAGTCTTCAGGAATACATAGACCTATGTGTAGGGTATGTAAAGAAAGAACTTCATATAGTGATACATTTATTTAACAAAGTTTCTAATATTTTTTTGAATATATATATTCACCAATGTATATTAATACTTTTATGTTGTGAGCTTGCATTTTTTTCTTGGCTAACTTTAGGTATGGTTAGAAGGACTTAGTTTCATTAAAAGGTATCAAAGACACAGCATGTTACTTTTCATCGTTGAGCTGCATTGAAGTTTCCAAAACCCAAACTCACTGCCATCAAGTCAATGCTGTCTCATAGTGACGTCTGTGAGTTTCTGGGACTGTACGTGTTTGCAGGAGTAGAAAGCTGATTCTTTCTCTGGTGGTTTCAAACTGCAGATGATGCTGATTACAGCCCTGTGTGTAGCCATATGACACCAACAAGGCTCTTCAGATATCGGAAGACATGAGCCCTCAGTAGCTCCCACGCAATACCTGTTTAGCACAGTTATGAAATACAAATGAAACAATTTACCTGTAAACCAGCCTGTTTTTCCTCAAAACAAAACACATAACTGTTGATTACTATATTTACCCACTCTATTCACACCTCAGCCACTGATGTAATGAGTATTTAAGAATTGAGATAAATAAAAAATAAATTCAAAGCATTTATTAAATTTTGCTTGAAAATACGCATTTTACAAACTTAAGTTTTACTTCATGATGAATATTGACAGAGATCTTGGATTCCATATAGCATGCTTAACCTCTGCACCACCAGGGCTTTTCATTGATGTCTGTTTGAAAATTGTTGGCATCCTTTTATGAACAGGAAGGCTTAGTTATGTATGATATTTTTTAAGGTTAATCTTAGAATAAGGGGACTTCTGATGTTTCCAAGTCCTGCTCATCTACTCAGGTTCCCAGGCTTTCAGCTTTCAGCTGGCTTTCAGCTCATGTGCATATTTAATACAAACTGTCTTGATCATTGTGTTAGGCTGAGCTGACTAGGGAAACAAATTCCGCAACACTCATGTAAGGTTGAAAGAAAGCTTTACATTAAGAACTAATTATATATCAAGAAAACATGACAAAAGATTTCTGGGAAGATAGTGCTGAGCTAGAGTCCCCTGACTAGAACGCCTTGCGTGGCCTAGATATTGAGAGGTGAAGAGGCCAATTCTGGGAATTTAGATGCAGGACCTGGATTCTCAACACTCCAGGATTATCTCAGACCTGCCTTTCCAATGTCCACGCATGGAGAACATAGCGGAGCTCGCTGGGATCTCCTCTCACTCCTAGCCCAGTGGGGTCAGTGAGACAGTGAATGTCAGCCTCCTCCCTTCTCCCATAGTTCTATGATGCACAGGTAAACATTTGGAGACTCAACAACACACTACTGATAAAAGACTGGATAATAGCCCAAATAAGAGATGAAATTAGGAAGTTCCTAGAAACAAATGAGAATAGCACCACGTACCAAAACCCATGGGTCACAGCAAAAGCAGTTATCAGAGGTCACTTTATGCCAATTGGTGTTCACAGGAACAAGAGGAGAGAACCTCCAACAGCTAGAGCAAAGTCAACAGCATAAACTTCCCAGCAGTGAAGGAGAAGAAACCATAAAAAGTAGAGCAGAAATAAATGAACTGGAAAACAGAAAAACAATGGGGAAAAAATCACCAAAGGGAAAAATTGGTGTATTAGTCTGGGTTGACTAGTGAAACAATCCAGAGACACTCATATATGTGTGAGAGAAAGCTTTATATCAAAGAGTAAGTGCATATTAAGAAAACATTCCAGTTCAGTCCAGATCAAGTCCATAAGTCTGATATTAGCCCATATGTCCAATACTAGTCCATAAATACTTCTTCAGATGCAATGAACACATCTCTACAGGTCTGGCAGGTCTCAGGCAGCTCTCTAAGTGCCTGCCAACAGAATGGTGAAAGCAGAGAGAGGGGCTGCATGCAGGTCTCAGCAAGTTCCACCATGGCTTATCAACAGGAAGACTAACGCAGAGAGAGAGGAAGTTCCCAGAATCCTCAGGGGAAAGCCATGCCCTCAAGGAGGTTTCATCAGGCTGTGACCTGATTGACAGGCTAGACTCTACCCGTTCACTCTTGACATAATCAGGTGCCAACTTGAGACTATGAAGAGTGAAGGGTGGAGTTTAGCCTGTCAACCAGGTCACAGCTTCATGACCTCCTTTGGAGGCACTACAGAGAATAATAGCTTGCGGGATTCAGGACACAGATAAACTCCCTGCGAGACATTCCTGATGACAAGACACATGGAGCTGCGCTTGAGTCCTGGAGCTGCAAGAGCCACATGGAGACCCATTCCAGTGCTGAGATGCTTACACTGCCGCTGGCTCCACAAGACTTTCCACCCATGACTTGTGGTCTTCGTGCATTTTGCATCATTGTATGGCTGCATGAGTCTGAAGAGGAATTTATGGACTAATATTGACATATGAGGTAATATCAGACTTATGGACTTGAGCTGGACTAGGCTGGGATGTTCTCTTAATGTATAATTGCTCTTTGATATAAAGTTCTCTCTAACACACATATGTGTGTCCATGAATTTGTTTCTCTAGTCAAACTCAGACTACCACAGACCCATAGCAAAAGAAGATACAGACAAGGTCAACAAGAAACTCCCAACTAAATAAAGTCCAGGCCAAGGTGGCTTCACAGGAGAATTCTACCAAGTACTCAGAGAAGAGCTGACACCAATCCTACACAAACTCTTCCAGAATGTAGAAAGGAATAGCAAACTCCAAAATTCGTTGTGTGAAGCTAGCATAACCCTGCTACCAAAACCAGACAAAGACCCCACAAGCATAGAGAACTATAGACCGATGTCCCTCATGAACATAGGTGAAAAACTTCTCAACCAAATCTTGGCAATAGTATCCAACAACATATCCACAAAAAAAAAATAATAATGATACATCATGACCAAAAGGAAGTCATACCAGGGATGCAGAGATGGGTCAACATTTGAAAAGCAATTAATATAACCCACCACATTAACAAGAAAAAGGATAAGAACAATGTAATCATATCAGTTGATGCAGAAAAAGCATTTGACAATGCCCCACACCCATTCCTAGTAAAAGCTCTCCAGAAGATAGGATGAGAAGGGAAAATCCTCAACAAAATAAAGGCCATATATGAAAAACCAATAGCCACTATTACACTCAATGGCGAACAGCTGAAAGTATTTCCACTGAAAAGAGGAACCTCTACAGGATGTCCCCTATCCCCACTCTTATTCAACACTGTGCTGGAAGTCCTAGCCAGAACCATGAAACAATATTGAGAAAGTAAAGGAGTACAACTGGACAAAGAAGTGAAACTTTCGTTATTTGCAGACAACATGATTTTATAGAGAGAAAATCCTAAGGTTTGCACAATAGAATTATTGGAAACCAGTGAGGAGTTTAGTAGAGTAGCAGGAAACAGGATTAACAATCAGAAATCAATTGGATGCCTACATCACAAAAACAATGCCATTAACAGTAGCCACACAAAAGTTGAAATATCTAGGAATAAGCCTAACCAAAGAAACAAAACACCTGTAAAAAGAAACACAAAAAACTACAGAACATTATTACAAGAAACCAAAAGAGACCTACACATATGGAAGAATAGCCCATCTTCATGGATAGGAAGACTCAATATTGTGAAAATGTCAGTATTACCTAAAGAAATATACAAATTCAATGCAACCCTTATCCAAATTCCAACATTATTCCTTAAAGAAATGGAAAAACTGATTTCCAACTTCATATGAAGAGGGAAGAAGCCCAAGGTAAGCAAAAAAACCCTCAAAAAGAAGAAAACAGTCGGTGGTCTCACACTACCTGACCTCAAACCAGCTACACAGACACAATTGCCAAAACAGCTTGGTACTGGTATAAGGGTAGATACATTGACCAATGGAACAGAACAGGCAAGCCAGAAATAAAAACATCTGCCTACAGAAAATGAATTTCAACAACACCCAGGAAGCATTACATAGGAAGGGGTACCCTCTTATATAAATGGTGCTGGAAGAACTGGATACCCATCTGCAGAAGAATGAAAGAAGACCCATACCTCAACCCATGCACAGAAACAAACTCAACGTGGACCGAAGACCTATATGTAAAACACCAAACTATCAAAATCATCAATGAGAAAACCAGTACAAATATAAGGGCCCTACTCCAGGGCATACACAGCCTATCAGACAAAAAAAGGAAGACAAAATAGATGTATAGGGCCTATTAAAAATACCATTGAAGACAAAATAGATGTATAGGGCCTATTAAAAATACCATTGAAGACAGAATAGATGTATAGGGCCTATTAAAAATAAAACACTTGTGTTAATTGAAAGATTTCACTAAAAGACCAAAATGAGA
>NW_022111379.1:26386542-26390238 GCF_000313985.2 Echinops telfairi
GTGAAGTTAGGCAATCACAAAAGGACAAATACTGTCTGAGTCCACAGTTGTAGGGCCAAACAGCAGGACGGGCACAAGCTCAGGCTTGCAGGGCATCCCATCCGCCGACCAGGGTGGCCAGCCAGCCTGGTGGTGAGCCTGCGTGGTGCCGGTGAAGCAGACCCCGTCTTCTCTAGGTTTGTGTCTAGAAGATCACTTTGGCAGAGGGCTCCTCATGTTACCTGGGATCTAAATGTCAAGAGAGGGGAAGGGGATGTTGACGACTTAGTGGCTGTCATGCAAAGTTATGAAGAGGTCCCCCTGGACAGGTAGGCATCCCTATCGGAGGGATGAGGGCTACTGATGGGAAAGTCAAGTCCGGAGAGGCGAAAGGAAACAGACCCGTCTGGAGAACACAAGTGCCACATGGGCATGACTGTTGGTAGAAAAAGCGGGAGGACCGACCTCCAAGTGTGGGGTGAGGATGATTAAGCATACTTTTAAAGACCCTAAAGGGGTGTCCCTGGTAATATGCACATGTCCCTGGTAATAAAGCCACATTGGGCCAAGCCCTGAGTGCATCATGGGGACCAGGCAACATGCCATAGAACAGTGGGACATGGAATCCTGGATCTTCAAGGAGCATAATATGTGCCAAAGGCTGCACCAGAGAAGATGCGATGCGGAAACACCACTAGGTGAAATGAACTCTACCTCAAACACACTAGTACCCTGAGGACTTAAGACTGAAAATCCATGGTGTTTGGAGAAGCAGAAAACAGCTATGCCAAGAGTATTGAAACGTCAGTAGGTGGATAGTCATTGACTTACTCCATCAATGCCCTATATGCTATGTTAAGATATATAATATTCTGGCAAACCTGTGACTGACATCGTTTTATTAGGGGCTCATACAACTCATCACAATCCATACATACATCAGTTGTGTAAAGCACATTTGTACATTCAATGCCCTCATCATTCTCAAAACATTTGCTCTCCACTTAAGCCCCTGGTGACTATTATTGTAAATTTTTCCTGACAAACAACTTCCATTGTTTGTGTAAATATCATCCAGCCAGGAAAAGATTTATTCTGTGCAGGTGAATAGTTTAGGTATTGTGATATGTAGTTAGCCTACGTTGGCCCAATATTCTTCTCTCAATGGTGTTTTGAAAAATAGTACCATGGGTTAATCAGTGACAATATTAATGGAAGATCTTTATGCTCCAGGGAGATGATCGATAACTCTCCACCATAAATTAACAAGGAGGATTCTACACAGAGTCAAAGGCAGATGAAAAAAAAAACGTAGATCTAGGGATGGGTTTGGGTCTCACACTAAATCCTAGCTCCAGTTTAAGAGAAATTAGTTCTTACCTCATGGCCCTGCTCAATATTGGCCCTTAGGAAGGGAACACTGAAGATATGGATACTGCAGCAAAGTGTGGTAAAGAAATTAGATGGTGCTTGGCTATGAGATAAAATAGCATCTGGGGAGGATTTTTTCCAAATAAGCAGTCATCTAAGTGAGATGTTAACTAAGTACACCTGGAGGAAGCACACCAGCATCCGTGACCGGAGGCTTGTAAATCATAAGCCAAAGCCAAAGGAGGGAATAACATCAGAGCCTAAACTGTGAGATTCTGGTTTGCAGAAGACAATGGAAGCCCAAGATCTATTTGTGAGATCGACACAGGAAAAGAAGAGTCTCAGGTGATTTCCCTCTGTCCGTAACAGACGGATGGGAAGAAACTGGTACCAAACAGGGTGCATTGGAGAGACGACTATAGGAGATCAAAATGAGACACCTGACTTGAATGTTTAAAACCTTCACAGTTGATCCTGCCTCAAGTGCACATTAGGCCTGGTCTGGTTTTCAAAACTTTCTGTGGTTTTTTTGCTTTTTTTTGGTTCATTTTGGGTTTATCTCTGATGTATTTTGTCATTGGGGGAAACCCTCTTGAATTTTTGTTGTATATTTTTTCTGTTTTTCAGTATATGAAACTCATGAGTCTATAAAGACAGCGTACAGAATAAGGGTTACTGGGGGTGGGGCTGGGGTGGTAAATGGGAGCTTATATCAAGGAGTTCAATAAGGAAGAGAATGTTTGGAAACTGATTGTAGTAACAATTGTATAATAGTGCTTGATGTGATTGAGCTATGGGAATGACATTAGCGTCCGATAAAACGGGTTAAAAAAAAGAAAGAAAGAATAAATGCCAAACTAGTCTCAAGGACTTGGCGATTGAAAAAAATCCCCAAAGTCCAACACTTACATTGTTCCATTTCTCCCCCACTCCTCCCTTGAGTACATTCCCTCATGTTTCCGGTTCTACACACTGCTGCTGTGTCCCACGGAAACGCACACCATTTCAAGGAAATCTCTCTTGTCACAGTGGGTACTGTTCAGTCCAAAATCTGTAGCTCAGGTAGAGGTAAGCCAGATGCTGGGGCCAGAGGATGCATTCCACTATTGGCTCTTGCCATTGATCAGATCACTCCCCTGCTTCTCAGGAGACTAATTTATTTGCAGCAGCATGACATTCCATATACTACTCACAATTACTCACAGGTAAACCCTCTCCTTATCTCCCCCAACGCATGCAGACTCATGCAGGGAGAGGTCTTTCTGTTGAAGTTATATAGTACAATCAAATTTCGTCCCAATGTTAGAATCAGTTATAATAGTAACAGCAATCAATACTTGAATATATCTTATTTATGCATCTATGACCTGGGGCCTCTGGGAAGATGCTTCTTGCAATCTTAATCCGCAGGGCACTCCAGAAAGTTTTCTTTCTCCTGCCAGCTGTACTATATGATTACTTACAGCCTCGGTCTGTAATAGTAACTAAGATAAGCATTCAACAAATAGTGTTGTCCCATTCACGCTCTACCAAGGTCAGAATTCAATCTCATTCCTTTTCTGTTTGTTAGCAGATTTGTGTCCTCCAAAATGGTACCACAGCTACAGGTGTGTGAAATCCAGAATTATCATAAATCACATTAGAGATTATGGCTAGAAGAGCTATATTAACTGAGTATAACTCATGGAGAATGTTCAAACACAGATTAGGGCTCTCTGTGTTGAACTGTGTGGTGCACACAGGTGTGTACATAGAGTTATAATTAACTGACATTTATACATGCCTTTGTGCATTTTAGATGTGTTAATAACCAGTGGAAACACTGGAACAAAAATTTTAAAAACCCAAAACCATAAATCTAACTCAAAGTTATCAGGCGGATGTTTGCAACATCAGATTTTTTTTAACTGGGAAAATTGAGTAAACACGGAGGCACTTTTCTAACTAATGTGATGACAGAATACATGGAATAAAGTGCACTAATGGAAACACACTCTCTCAGAAGATAAATATTACCGTGCATGCTGTTGTGCACTTACACTAACACGAAGACTCACATAATAGCATTTGTGCACTAACACTCACACTAACACACATATACTTACATATACATCCATATAGAATGCTACAGACACATAAATTATACATATATAATGCTCATCACAGACATACCTATGTAATGATTATATATGTAATATTTATACATACACATGAGCACACCACTCACACTAACATACATATGCTTACTACATTCACATTACCACACATATTCACACTAGTAAACGTTCATATAAATAAACATACATACATTAGTGTAAAGATGAAGACGAATGGAAATACAAGCAC
>NW_022111379.1:26390827-26391733 GCF_000313985.2 Echinops telfairi
CTTGACCTCCTGGACAAGAAGCGGTGGGGACAGGCTCACACGGGGAGCAAGGAAAACAGGAACTGCATGAAGAGCGAAAAATAAAGTGGTTGAGGTTGCAAATGAGATGAAAAGGATTACTAACGACTCTGGGGAATGTGGGGGATTCCGGGGGCTCAGAGCAGCAGTATAGTTCCATGTCATCATGGGTGGTTGGGGAGAGTCGTGATGATAGGAATGCTGATGGGCTCCGTGGAAATCATTTGATGACATGAACAGCACACAATGAGATTGTGGGATAATGATTTTGGTGCTAAACGAGGCTTAATGGCAAAATAAACTCTATCAATGTCTTATGCTGCCTGGGAAAACTGGAACAATTGAAATTCATAGGAACCTTTTCCACAATAATCATATCCCACAATAGTAAACAAATTATAAAAGAAAACACTAAAAATGTATTGCTGATTGAAATATAAATGAAACTGTAAAAGGAAAATTATTTGGTAATTAATTTTTAGTGATAATACCAAGAGAACAAGTACATACATACATAAAATAAGTACATACATAAGTGAAGCATTATCAGAATTAAAAACATTCACTCTGAATTAAAGTCCCTACCAAGAGATGAAAGAGCTTTATGGGAGCACAGTTGCTGGAGACCCCTGGCTGCGTCCTTTTCCCTGCACAAGGGGCAAGCTGCTCTTTCTTTAAGTGTGAATGTTTCCCCTGTTACAATATAACCTTGATTTCACAGTTAACTGAAGTAACTGTGAGATGTAGAAGAATCTCTAGACCATAACAGGGAACCAGCCTGAAACTCTACTGTGCCTGCTCCTGTGTCTGAGCCGTGTGTCCATCACTGCAGGGGAATTTATGCTGCACACTCGCTGTATTTTTTCTGTGTGTTTTTAAAAAAGTAGT
>NW_022111379.1:26392498-26400046 GCF_000313985.2 Echinops telfairi
TTTCCTTATACCGCAGTGTTCCCCCACCCATGCATTCCTCTAGCCAGCTATATATATATATACTTCCCCTCTTTGTTTCCTTATACCTCAGTATTCCTCCACCCATGCATTCTTCTAGCCAGCTATATCTATATCTATATCTATCTATATCTACTTCCCCCTTTATTTCCTTATACCGCAGTGTGCCTCCACCCATGCATTCCTCTAACCAGCTCAGGTACATACCAACCTCAACAAAGAAGCAGAAATCTACAGCCAAATCAAGGTTTTGTTTTGTTTGTTTGTTTGGTTTTTTGGTGTTGTTGTGTTTTTTTTGGTCACTCTTCAGTTTTTATATTTTTCTTTAATTTTATATATATATATATTCCTCTGACTCATAAGTCCTATATCGGAATGATCCCACACCCCTACAAATGCACCCAGCTCCCAGGCAGACCCAGGTAAACAACACCCACACAGACCAGGCTGTATTCTGTGTGTTGAGCCAGTCTTTTCTCCCTGGCCCCTGAGGGCATATACTCATCAGTCCTCATGATACCATAGCAACAGAACTCCACACCCAACCCAAGCCAAGACCCTGCCTATTTTTGGTAATTCCTTATACATGCTTTACATATACATGTCTCCCTCTTCTTCAACCATCTTCTCCTTCCAACATTTCCCTTCCCACTCTATTTATCTTTCTCTTTTCTGCTTGAGCTCTATTTCACACCTGCATTCACACACAAACACAAAAAATCTCCTACTCTTCTGATTTGGTTATTTGCTTAGACTTTTCTCCTGCCACACTGACTATGTCTTTCTGCTTGCCCTCTCACTCTCCTAGTAATATATACTTCTACCAGAAATAGTAAACCTTACTGTTGTTGTTGTTTCGGTTGTTATTGTTGTTGTTAAGTGCCATCAAGTCAGCTCCAGCACTGCAGAATGAAGTATTGCACCATCCTGGGCCAACCTCACGAGTGTTTCTATGCCTGAGCCCATTGATGCAGCCACTGTATCTATCCATCTTGCCAAGGGCCTTCCACTTTTCTGCTGCCCCCTTCACTTTACGGAACATGATGTCCTGCAGAGTGTGTCCAAAATATGTAAGATGAAGTATTGTCTTCTGTGCCTCTAAGGAGCATTCTGACCTTAGTTCTTCCAATACAGATCAGCTTGTCCTTTAGCAACCCATGGTACTTTAAATATTCTTCTCTGGCACCACAATGCAAATGCATCAATTCTTTTACAGCCTTCCTCATTCAATGTCCAACTTTCATATGCAAATGACTCAATGGAGAATACCATGACTTGGGTCAACTGCACCCTAATCCTCAAAGTAACATTCTTGATCTTCAATGCTGTAAAGAGGTCTTGTGCAGCAGGTTTACCTAGTGCAATGTCTTTTGATTTCTTGACTCCTGCTTCTGTGAGCATTGATTGTGGATCAAAATAAGACAAAATCCTTGACAACTTCAATCTTTGCTCTATTAAGCTTTCTTCTTCTTACCACTCTTAAAACACATTTTCCCCACTAATGTTACAAACCTATTGGTCTATCCTAATGAACTCTTATTACTCCTACTGTTATTTTAATGTGATTTCTCCTGTCTTCACCCACCTTCCCCACCTACATATCTCTCTCCCTTTTACTTCATTTCCCCACCATATGTTTTTCAGATCCTGTTATACATCTCCTTTGTAACTGGAAAAATCCAAATAGCTAAAAATAACAAAGAGTTAGAGGAGGAACCATGAAACCATGCAAAAGAGGAAATGAACCAAATCACAAACACAGAAAAATGACAGCAACAACCGTCACATGTCAATAATAACACTGATTATCAATTAATTCAATGCACCTATCAAAAGAGTAGTAGCCTGGATTAGAAAACAAGACCCATCTAGTTGATGCCTATAAGAAACAAACTTTAAACTCAAAGGCAAAAATAGATTAAAAGTCAAAGGATGGCAAAAAAAATTTATCAAGCCAATGGCAACCATAAAAAGTCATGAATGACAATATTAGTATTTCCTAAAGTATATTTCAAGGCAAATAACATAATACAAGACAAGAATGGGAACTACATAATGATTAAAAATAACAATAGAACTGGAACACAGAGCCATAATAAGCATATACACATCCAATGGAAAATCCTTGAAATACATCAATAGAATCCTCACAGAGTTGAAGAAAGAAATAAACATCTTAACAATAGTAGTAGATTACCCCATTCTCAAAGAAAGAAAAAAAGGAAGGAAAAAAAAAAGCTCAATAAAGAAATAGAAGTGTTAAACACAATCAACCAGCTGGACTCCTGGACTCCACTATACCTGAATACAACACAGTATATATATTATTCTCCAGCACACATATTACATCCTTTACAATAGATCACAGGTGAGGCAACAAAGCAAGCCTCAATAAATTATAAAATTTTGAGATGCTACAATCCATTTTCTTGGCAAATCACACTAGAAAACAGTAAATAAACAATACAAGGACATAAAGGAAAACACACGGAGACTGAAAAATAAACCACTTAAAAATTATTGGATAATGGAACAAAATGAGAAATTCCTTGAAACAATTGAGAAGAATATCACAATGTACCAAAAAACCCTGGGACACAGCAAAAGCAGTTATCAGAGAACCATTTATAGCAATCAATGAACATATGAAAAAAAGAGAACAAACTCTAAATCAATACCTCAAAACAACACCTTCAATGACTAGGACAATAACAACTTAAACCCAACAACAAGGAAATAAATGATAAGGATTAGAGCAGAAATAAATGAACTGGAAAGCCGGTAAACATAAACAAAAAGTTGGTTCTTTGAAAAGATTAACAAAATTGACAAACCTTTGGCAAACTTAACAAAGGACGAGAAAGAGGTATGAACATCAAGAATTAGAAATGAAAAAGGCAACATCACTACAGATCCAAATAAAATAAAGAATAATAACACACTACTATGAAACACTGTACTCCAAAAGAGTTGATAATCTATAAGAAAAAATTTAAAACCTATAAATACAGCTTTTACTCAAATTAACACAGGTGAATGTAGAAAAATTCAATATATCCATAAAAAAGAGAAAATAGAAAACATCATAAGAAACCTTCCAATGAAGAAAAAAAGAACAGATTGCTTCCCAGTAGAATTCTACCAACTATTCAGTGAAGAGATAACACTAATTCTATATGTACTCTTCCAGAATATAGAAAGGGTTATCAAACTCCCAAACTCATTCTTTAAAGTAAGCATAACCCTGATACCAAACCATGCAAAGACCTAACAAAGACAGAGAACTATAAACCCATATCACTGATAATCATTCACACTAAAGTTCTCCATGAAATTCCTGTAAATAGAATCTAACAACATATAAAAATCAATAATTCACTATGATCAAGTGAGATTCTTGCCAGAGATGCAACTATGGTTCAACAATGGAAAACCAATCATAGTAATCCACCACAAAAGCAAAACAAAGAATAAGAGCTGCACAATCATATCAGTAGATATGCAGAAAAGGCATTTAACAATTTGCAGCACCTATTAAAAAATTGGAAGTAGTTTAAAATGAAGTAGAACATATGAAGATGGATATCCATAGTTCACTATGCTGGGAATGACACAATCAAGAGGAATGGCATTGCATTCATTGTCAAAAATGACATTTTAGACTCACTCTTAAAGTACAATGCCGTCTGTGATAGGATAATGTCTATTCACATACAAAGAAATACAATAAGCATAACTATTACTCAAACGCATGCACAAACCACTAAAGTTAGTGAGGAAGCAATTGAAGACTTCTACTAAATTATTTAGTCTGCAATTGATTAAATATGCAATCGAGATGCATTGGTGATTACTGGTGATTGGAATGCAAATGCTGAGAACAAAGAGGAAGGGACTCAAGTTGGAAACTATGGCCTTAGTGATAGAAATGAAACTGGAAATTTCATGATAGAATGCTGAAAGACCATGGACTTGTTCACAGCAAAAACACAAAAGGCAGCAATACACATGAACTTCTCCAGATAGAATGCACAGAAATCAAACTGACTACATCTGTGGGAAGATGATGGAGAAACTCAATTATCAGCAGGTAAAACAAGGCCAAAGCCACCTATGAAATAAACCATCAAATGTTCATATGTAAGATGAGGCTGAAGTTGAAGAAAATTAAATCAAATTCACATGAGAAAAAAATACAACCTCGAGTCTGAACATCTCAAGAATAATTGTGTTGCATTAAACTCTAGTGACAGAAGACTCAAAGCTCTGTGGTTAACAGAAAGAGCATCTTGCATGAAGAAAGCAAAAGGTCAGTAAGAAGACAGGTGATGCCAGAAAAGACTCTGAAATTTGTTATTAATTGTAAAGTATCTAAAGCAAAAGGTGGATATGATGTGGTCAAAGAGCTGAACAGAAAATGTCAAAGGGCAGCTCGAGAAGACAAAGTAAAATATTATAATGACGTGTATAAATTCTTAGAGTTGGAAAACCTAAACCATACTCAGCATATCCTAAACTGAAAGAACTCACGAAAACTTCAGTATTGAATAATTCTGTGGGAAAAGCATTGAGGGATACAGCAAGCATACCAAGAAGGTGGAAAGAATACACACAATCATTGTGCCAAAACCAACTAGTTGACATTCAACCATTTCAAGCAGTAGCACATGAACAAGAACCAATGGTACCAAAAGAAGAAATCCAAGATGCGCTAAAAGCATTAGCCAAAAACAAACTCCAGGAATTGATGAAACATCAACTGAAATGTTAACAAATGATAAAGCACTGGAAGCAGTCATTTGTCTTTAACTAGAAATTTGGAAGACAGTACTTGGCCAACTGACTGGAAGAGATTCATATTTGTACCCATTCCAGAGAAAGATAACCTAACAGGTCACTCAAATTATAGTACAGTATCTTCGATATAACATGCAAGTAAAATTTTGCCGAAGATAATCCAACCAGGGTTGGATTACTGATAGGGATCTAACAGAGGTTCAGGCCAGATTCAGAAGATGAAATGGAACAAGGGATACCATTACTGAAGCCAGGTAGATCTTGATTGAAAGCAAAGAATACTAGAAAGATGTTTCCTTGTGTTTTATTGACTAAACCAAGACATTTGATTGTATGGATCAAAACAAACTATGGATATCCTAAGGAGAAATGGAAATTGCAGAACAAGTCATTGTGGTCCTGCAGAACTTGTATATGGATCAAGATGTACTGTGCAAACAGAACAGTAGCATACTGAATGAGTTATAATTGTGAAAAGTGTGCATCAAGGTTGGATCCTGTCATCATGAACACATTTTAAAAACTCTGGTATATACACACAACGAAATACTAAGCATTATGAAAAATAGTGATGAAACGATAAAACACCTCATCTTGTGGAAAATGTTTGGTTATAATGCTGAGTGAAGTTAGCCAAGCACAAAAGGTCAAGTACTATATGAGTCCACTGATGTCAGTTCAAACAGACTTGGCGTAAGGAGAAAAGTACACAACCCTCAATCCCCAGGCTGAGGACCAGATACTCTGGCATGAGCCAGACCAAATTCAATGATTCTTATGTCATCAAAAGAAGATGCAGATAGCACCTTTGCTGAATGGCATCTTCCCCCCATTCTCATATGCCTTTTAGCTTCACAGAGTGGTGGGGAAGAAAAATGATGGCAATGGGGTTCAGGGCACTCACCCACCCAAGAGGAGGCTATTGTTTCTATCTACACAGGAAAGGTAGAGTGAGAGTAGACCGTATTTAGAAGAGCCAGTTCCAGAGGGTTACGTTCCTGCTTGGAGCTCCTTCCCAGAGATGACTGCAGGGCCAGCCTCAACTCGAGACATCCTGTCCTCTCCCTAGATGAGAGCACTACAGAGAAGAGCAAGGGAGATAGAGTTCTGGGAAAGCACCCCACAGGGATTCAAACGAAGTGGGGAATGCGACATACCAGTGACAGGAGTGAAGCAACAAAGTCCCTGGGGAATCACAATTCTACATTTCTGACTCAGTGAACAGCACCTGGCACCTCATCTGAACTGGTTGTGGGTTACTCACAAGGGCCCCACACTGAAAGTCTAAAGGTGTAACAAGGAGTCAGAGGGCACTAGACTGCTCCATCCCTGACTGCAGGAATAGCAGTGGGGACATTTAGGATGTGCGTCTTCCAGACATGAATGCTGGAGATTAAAAGGGTGTATGTGTTGTTAGGTAGGTGGGTCCTGGAATATGGAACCCTGAAAAAAGGGGGGACTTTAGTGTTGGATTATAATATGTCATTCTTGCTACTTAACAGAAAGATACTCATCTACTCTGTGTCAGGATCCCTGATAGACTTAGGACTATCTATATGGTCATTTGTGTGTGTGTGTGTGTGTGTGTGTGTGTGTGTGTTTTAACAAGATAGGCAGGATAGGCAATGCATGGAGACAGCAATTGGACCGATGGTTCCAGGGATCATGGGAAATGAGTAGTGAACCAGTATTGATGGGGTCAGGGTTCTAAAATTGGTGGCGAGGAGGGTGTAGCATTTCTGGTCATGTTGGATCAATTGAATTGTATCTGAGGGGAATTACTGAGTGGTAAATAATGGGCAAAATAATAATGGGTCCAGTGAAAATAAAAGGAGGAAAGAATAATAAGAAAAATACATATAGGAATATATAGAGAGATATGTATATATGTAAATATATGTATATAGGTATATTTGTTGATATATGTATATATACGCAAATGAAACAAGGAGAGAGATGGACTTTAGGTCTCTGTTTAAATCTTACCTTAGTACAAGAAAGTTTTTTTTTCTAATAATGTGGCATTGTATGATATTCTTCTTGACATGATTGCTGAAGACAAAATAAGAGCATAAGAAAATGTGGTAAAGAAGGTTGATGGTGCCAATCTATTAAAATATATAGCATCTGGGGTCTTAAAGGCTTGTAGTTAAACAAGTGGCCATCGGCAGGGCAGCAATAAAGCCACATGGAAGAAGCACTCCAGCCTGTGTGATCATGAGGTGTCCATGGGAAAAGGTATCAGAAGTTCAAAAACAAGCAATCAAATTGATGTAAAAGGGGTGTGGATGTAGTCTAAACCAAAAACACATCTGTAAGGTATTTGGACAGTTCTTCTCAGAAGGGTCACATGCGAGGGTTGATAAACCCAGTGTGCAGTATAGCACTGATGAAACACATAACTATCCTCTAGTTCTTCAATATTTCCACCTCTTACTATTATGCTCTTCATTTGTTTTACCTCATTAATCATGTTAGACTAGCAAATGTTCGTTATAATTAAGATAATCTGATACCTGAAAATCAAGATTAATAACCTTCCAAAACAGTAACAAGAATATGGTTCCCTGAGTATACCAGAAGAGACAGGGAGGTGAATAAAGAGAGGAAGAGGAAGCCGATAGTATTGATGAATGTATAACCCCACTCCAGGGGAGTGAACAAAGAATTGTATGTGAATGAATATATTAGATGGTGTAAGATATGGCATAATAATAATAATAATAATAATAA
>NW_022111379.1:26401011-26402126 GCF_000313985.2 Echinops telfairi
ACTCAAACATGAGACTACCACAGGGTGTAACACCAACCTGAAAACAGTACCCAAAATAATACAGAACTAGTGGAGAAACAAAGAGAATAAACTCCTCACAAACACACCGCCCAATAAAAGTAGAACGAAAAATCTAAAAAATAAATTCTATGAGATAACAGCGATGAATCTACATTTAGATTTAATTTATACTTAATTTTACGAATGTCAATGGTCTAAATGCACCAACTAAAAGAAAAAGAGTGGCAGACTGGATTAGACAACAAAATCCATCAATCTGCTGCCTTCAGGGGAGACACATAACAAAAACAGACAAAAATAGACTCAGAGTCAAAGGTTAGCGAAAATTTTTCCAACCAAGTGGCAATTAAAAAAAAAAGCAGGGGTGGCAACATTAATCTCTGATAAAATAGACCTTAAGGTACAGGTTGTAATGAAAGCTAAGAATGGGCATTACATAGTGCTCAACGGATCAATAGACCAAGAACTCATAAACATACATACACCCAATGAAAGACCCTCGAAATTCATCAACCACATCATCAAGGAGATGAAAAGTGAAATCACTGTAGGGTATTTGAATACACCATTCTCAAACAGATAGATTAACGGGTAAGAAACTTAATAAAGAAGTGGAAGTGCTGAACAGCAAACTTGACTTCATACTTATTTACAGAACTGTCCATCCAATATCAAAAAAATACACATTTTTCTTCAATGAACACAGCTCATATTCTAAAATAGATCACATGCTGGATCACAAAGCAAGCTTGAGAAAATTCAAACACATGGAGATCATTCAAGACATCTCCTCTGACCACAGCACAGTAAATCTGGAAATCAACAACAGAAAGACAAAACAAAAAAAAAAGACAAGCACTTGGAGACTCAACAACACACTTCTCTAAACAGTCTGGGTAATAGCTTAAATTAGGAAGTTCCTCAAAACTAGTGAGAATGACAACACAACATACCAAAAGCTGTGGGATGCAGAAAGGCTGTTATTAGAGTTCACTTTATTGCAATGAATGCATTCATGAAAAAACAAGAGAGAATCATGGTCAACATTTTAATACAGCACCTCCAACAATTAGCACAGGTCAACAGTATAAACC
>NW_022111379.1:26404154-26405852 GCF_000313985.2 Echinops telfairi
TAATGTAATCCTGATCCAAACCCCACCATCATTCTTCAACAAGATGGAAAAACTTATTACCAACTACATATGGAGAGGGAAGAAGCCCAGGAAAGGCAAGTTGCTCCTCAAAAAGAGCAAAGTAGGTGGTCTTGCACACCTGTTCTAAAAACCTACTACACAGCCACAGTTGTCAAAACAACCTGGTACTGTATAACTGACAAATGGATCAGAATAGTCAACCCAGAAATAAATACATCCACATACAGACAACTGATTTTTGACAAAGGCAACAACAGCAAAAAGACTAAATGGGACGCAGATACCCGCTTCAATAGATGGTTTTCGAAAAATTGGATATCCACCTGCAGAAAAATGAAACAACCCATATCACTCAATGCACAAAAAAACCCCGCAAGATGCATCAAATATCTAGATGTAAAGTCCAAAGCTATCAGGATCATCAATGAGAAAATTGGGACAAATTTATGAGCCCAAGTGCAGGGAATACACAGCTTTTAAAAATAACAAAGGACACAACCTCCGTGGAAGACAAAATAGATGAATGGGACCTGCTAAAAAGAAAGCACTTGTGTGCAGCGAAAGACTTCATTAAAAGAAAAAAAAAGAGGGCCCACAGACTGGGAGAAGATATTTAGTAACCACATAACAAAGGACTAATTACTAAAATCTACAGTAATTTTGCAAAACTACAAGAAAAAAGGCAAACAAATCTCTGAGATGGTGGACAAAGGACCTGAGCAGACAATTCACAAAGAATGACAACACTCAAATAGCTAATAAACACATGAGGAAATGCTCCTTGTCACTAGCCATACGGGAAATGCAAGTCAAAACAACAATGAGACACCTAACACCCACAACTGTGGCCCAATTAAAAGAAAACTGAGAACAACAAATTTGGAAAATGCATAGTGAGACTGGAACTCTTATCCACAGCTGGTGGACTTTTAAATACATATAGTCACTATGGAAGATAATATGGCAATACTTAAAACAGCAATTGAAATACCATATGATCTAGCAATACCATTCCTAGACATACCATATATACTAATTTATAAGCTGAGTTTTTCAGCACATTTTTTATGCCGTTTTGTGGTAAAGTTAGGTGCCTCAGCTGATATTCAGGTCAGCTTATACTAGGGTATATATGGTACATACAAAAGGAATAAGAAACAGATCAAGAGCAAACATTTTCTCCCCCATGTTCATTGCAGCACAGTTCACAGTAGTAAAAAGCTAGAAACAGCCTAAATTCCCATCAGCAGAACTATAGATAAAAACAAACAAACAAAACTGGTATATACACACAGTGGAATACTACACATCCCTGAAAAACAGCAATGAAACCATGAAATACCTCATGATATGGAGGGATTTGGAAGACATAATGCTGAGCGAAGTTAGTCAAGGACAAAAGGACGAATTCTGTATGAGTCCAATGCTATAGGAACAAGCAGTAGAACGTGTATAAGCTCAGACTTGTAGGGCATCCAGTCTTCTGGATGGGGAGAAGACAGCTTGGTAGAGAGCCTGACCAGTGCCAATGAAGCATAACCATCACTCTAGGTATTTTATAGGTCACTCTACCGGAGGGTGCTTTGTGTCAGCTGGGAACAGATGGCCAAAGAAAGGGAGAGGGATGCTGTCAGCTGAGTGGCTGTCATGTAAATCTATGATGAGGCCTCCCTGCTC
>NW_022111379.1:26405952-26407672 GCF_000313985.2 Echinops telfairi
AAAAGGAAAAAAAAGAGGGCCCACAGACTGGGAGAAGATATTTAGTAACCACATAACAAAGGACTAATTACTAAGATCTACAGTAATTTTGCAAAACTACAAGAAAAAAGGCAAACAAATCTCTGAGATGGTGGACAAAGGACCTGAGCAGACAATTCACAAAGAATGGCAACACTCAAATAGCTAATAAACACATGAGGAAATGCTCCTTGTCACTAGCCATACGGGAAATGCAAGTCAAAACAATGAGACACCTAACACCCACAACTGTGGCCCAATTAAAAGAAAACTGAGAAGAACAAATTTGGATATGGCATAGTGAGATTGGAACTCCTATCCATAGCTGGTGGACTTTTAAATACATATAGTCACTATGGAAGACAATATGGCAATACTTAAAACAGCAATTGAAATACCATATAATCTAGCAATACCATTACTGGACATACCATACATACTCATTTATAAGCTGAGTTTTTCAGCACATTTTTTATGCTGTTTTGTGGTAAAGTTAGGTGCCTCAGCTGATATTCAGGTCAGCTTATACTAGAGTATATACGGTACATCCAAAAGGAATACGAAACAGATCAAGAGCAAACAGTTTCTCCCCCATGTTCATTGCAGCACAGTTCACAGTAGTAAAAAGCTAGAAACAGCCTAAATTCCCATCAGCAGAACTATAGATTAAAAACAAGCAAACAAACAAACAAACAAAACTGGTATATACACACAGTGGAATACTACACATCCCTGAAAAACAGCAATGAAATCATGAAATACCTCATGATATGGAGGGATTTGGAAGACATAATGCTGAGCGAAGTTAGTCAAGTACAAAAGGACGAATGCTGTATGAGTCCAATGCTATAGGAACAAGCAGTAGAACGTGTATAAGCTCAGACTTGTAGGGCATCCAGTCTTCTGGATGGGGAGCAGACAGCTTGGTAGAGAGCCTGACCAGTGCCAATGAAGCATAACCATCACTCTAGGTATTTTATAGGTCACTCTACCGGAGGGTGCTTTGTGTCAGCTGGGAACAGATGGCCAAAGAAAGGGAGAGGGATGCTGTCAGCTGAGTGGCTGTCATGTAAATCTATGATGAGGCCTCCCTGCTCCTGGGCATGAAGAAAGCCCTATTAGAGGGATGAAGAAGACAGATGGGAAAGACAACAAAACAGGGTTGAAAGGGAGCAAACACCTCTAGGCGAACACAAAAGCATATCTGTTCGTCAGAAAAGAGGGAAGACTGATCCTCAGGTGGTGGCAGGGAAGTATGACTTAAAATGCTTTGGGGGACACTAGCATGAGGTGGAGGAGTGACTTTGGTAGCATGCAACAAATGGGTCACATTGAACTCAGGAGTCTGGGGGAATCATGGGGACCCAGGCCGGGTGCTGTAGAACACTGGGTCACTGAATCTCGGATCTTCAAGGCACATGACATGGTCCATGAGATCCCAAGCAGGAGCTCGACTGGGTGAACTGGACTCTACCTCAGACACACCTGAAACCTGAAGACTGAAGTTGGAAAATACATGGTGTCTGAGGAAGCAGAAGACAGCTGTATCAAGAGCAGTGAATTGTTGGTAGGTGGACAATCAAGGTCCTGCTTCATCAACACCCTATATGCTTTATTAAGATATGTATTATTCTGGCAGGTAGGTGATGGACATTCTGTTTCATTTTGTTTATGCTTGTTCATAGTAAGGTGTATCTCAGAG
>NW_022111379.1:26407772-26410742 GCF_000313985.2 Echinops telfairi
AGAGGGATGCTGTCAGCTGAGTGGCTGTCATGTAAATCTATGATGAGGCCTCCCTGCCCATGGGCATGAAGAAAGCCCTATTAGAGGGATGAAGAAGACAGATGGGAAAGACAACAAAACAGGGTTGAAAGGGAGCAAACACCTCTAGGCGAACACAAAAGCATATCTGTTCGTCAGAAAAGAGGGAAGACTGATCCTCAGGTGGTGGCAGGGAAGTATGACTTAAAATGCTTTGGGGGACACTAGCATGAGGTGGAGGAGTGACTTTGGTAGCATGCAACAAATGGGTCACATTGAACTCAGGAGTCTGGGGGAATCATGGGGACCCAGGCCGGGTGCTGTAGAACACTGGGTCACTGAATCTCGGATCTTCAAGGCACATGACATGGTCCATGAGATCCCAAGCAGGAGCTCGACTGGGTGAACTGGACTCTACCTCAGACACACCTGAAACCTGAAGACTGAAGTTGGAAAATACATGGTGTCTGAGGAAGCAGAAGACAGCTGTATCAAGAGCAGTGAATTGTTGGTAGGTGGACAATCAAGGTCCTGCTTCATCAACACCCTATATGCTTTATTAAGATATGTATTATTCTGGCAGGTAGGTGATGGACATTCTGTTTCATTTTGTTTATGCTTGTTCATAGTAAGGTGTATCTCAGAGGTGCTATGTCATTGAGGGGGGTGATAGGTAGGTTTACTGTGCCAACCTGGCTAATAATAACATGCGGGATTGATCAATGAGGTCGCAGTTTGATTGGAGGGCAAAGAGATAAATGGCTCAGCAAGGCTCAACTCCTCACTCTCTTGCTTGCTGGTGATCAGACCACTATGAAGCTGCTTTAGCTAGTTCTCTGCCTCAACTTGTGAGCTACACTACCTGTGGGACAGCCAACCCATGGATCATGTCACTAGAACTTGGGGTTCCTTCGAGACCTGCTTCACTATGCTGCTGGTGTAAACATTGCTTGAGCTTGAGGCTGGTGGATCCTGTCATCTTGCATTGCTTGAGGTTGATATCCCATCTGGACCTGCTTTACTCTTCTGTTGGCTGTCCGTGGGCAGACTTTGCCTGCATTGCCCAAGGGAAGACTCAGATGTCTGCTTCCTTGACTTGGAACTGCAGCCCTCATGAGTTGAAGGACTTCCAGTATATTAACTGTTCCATGGAAGTGAGTTGAACTGAGCCCTCTATATTGCTGTGTTGACTAATTAGCTGTCATAGTCCTTTGTGCTATATAAATCTATACATATGTATATACTCATAAGTGTTCTGGTTTTGTTTCTCTGGAGAACCCTGCCTAACACAGGGGTTCACCCTATGGAAGTTGTGTCTTTTTTTTTTTCCTTGCTGGTAAATTAAACCTAGAATTGATGATGAGTCAATAGGGACAGCAAGTAGAACAAGAGTCTAGGGGTGGGGGGAGGTAAAAGGGAGATGATATCAAGGAGACCAGGAAGGAAAAGTATGTTTGGAAACTGTTTATGGAAGCTATTGTACAATTCTGTTTGACTAGAACGAACTATGTATTAATTCCCAAGTAATAACAAATTAAAAGAATAAAACAAAAACAAAAGCATCAATCAAGAAATGGGTTTGGGACTTGCAGTAAATCCTAGCTCCAACTTAAGAACAATTAGTTCTTACATCATAACCCTGCTCAATATTCATCCTCAGGAAGAAAACCCAGAAGAAATGGATGCAGTAGCAAAATACAGTGAAGAATGTAGATGATGCCTGGCTAGCAGACAAAATAGCATCTGGGGTTTTAAAGGGTTGTTTCTAAACAAGCAGCCATCTAAGGGAGATGTCAACTAAGTTACATGGAAGAATCACACCACCATCAGTGGTGAAAGGATGGTAAACCATATATGCCATACACACTCGAGTATAAGCCGACCTGAATATCAACTGAGGCACCTAATTTTACCACAAAGACTACATTAAAAATGTGCTGAAAAACTCAGCTTATACATGAGTATATACGGTAATCCGAAGTCAAAGAAGGGAATAGTATCAGAGCCTAAGTGTGAGAATCCAGCGTACAGAAAGCTACGGTTGACAGTGGAAGCCCAAGATTCATTTGTGGAACCATGTAAGAAATAAGTCTACAGAGAACTCCCTCTATCTACAACTGAAGAAAGTGGTTACTAAGCAGAGAGCTTTGGAGAGATGAGCATAGAAGATCAAAGGTGTAAATATGACTTGAACACAAGTTAAGATCTTGTCAGCAGATGCTCCCTTTGATGCATGCTGGAGCTGATCTTGTTTCCCAAATTTTCTGTATTTTTGGTTTGCATTGTTTGGTTTGGTTTCTGTTTGTTCATATTAGGGGGTATCTCAGAAGTATCATGTCATTGGGGGTCACCCTCTTGAAATTGCGTTACATGTTTTTCCATTTTTTGATATATGAAACCCAAGACTGATGAGCCTATAGAGACAGCAAGTAGAAAAAGGGTTTCGGAAGGAGGGAGTACAATGATGGAGAGGGGGACAAGGGGAGATAATGTCAAGGAGTCCATGTAGAAAAAGAAAGTTTGGAAACTGATTGTGGTAGCAATTGTACAATTCTGCTCGACATGATTGAACTATGGAGTGATATGATATATATTAAACAAATATATGTTTAAAACATCAAGCGACTGTAATCTTTTGAGATCACAATGTTAAAAAGTTTGTTATCAATAATAGGATGATCAATGAAAAAATTCCAATTACATGTAAATTGAACAGCTCTTTATTTAAAACCACTAAATAAGCAAAAAACTAAAGAGTATAATTTTAAAATTCCTTCAAACAATTGAAAACAAAAAATATAATATGCCATTCTTTGAGACACAACAAAAGCAGTACTCAGAAGGGCAATTTAAACAGTAAGTGCAAACATGAAAAAGGAAGTATTAAATATAAACATTCTAGCACAACATCTACATGTATTACAATAAGATCAGTAAAACAGACTCTCAGAC
>NW_022111379.1:26410842-26412284 GCF_000313985.2 Echinops telfairi
TGGGTTTGGGACTTGCAGTAAATCCTAGCTCCAACTTAAGAACAATTAGTTCTTACATCATAACCCTGCTCAATATTCATCCTCAGGAAGAAAACTCAGAAGAAATGGATGCAGTAGCAAAATATGGTGAAGAATGTAGATGATGCCTGGCTGGCAGACAAAATAGCATCTGTGGTCTTAAAGGGTTGCTTCTAAACAAGCAGCCATCTAAGGGAGATGTCAACTAAGTCACATGGAAGAAGCACACCACCATCAGTGATGAAAGGATGGTAAACCATATATGCCATACACACTCGAGTATAAGCTGACCTGAATATCAACTGAGGCACCTAATTTTACCACAAAGACTGCATTAAAAATGTGCTGAAAAACTCAGCTTATACACGAGTATATACGGTAATCCGAAGTTAAAGAAGGGAATAGTATCAGAGCCTAAGTGTGAAATTCCAGTGTACAGAAAGCTACAGTTGACAGTGGAAGCCCAAGATTCATTTGTGGAACCATGTAAGAAATAAATCTGCAGAGAACTCCCTCTATCTACAACTGAGCGATGGGAAGAAAGTGGTTACTAAGCAGAGAGCTTTGGAGAGATAAGCATAGAAGATCAAAGGTGTAAATATGACTTGAACACAAGTTAAAATCTTGTCAGCAGATGCTCCCTTTGATGCATGCTGGAGCTGACCTTGCTTCCCAAATTTTCTGTATTTTTTGGTTTGCATTGTTTGGTTTGGTTTCTGTTTGTTCATATTAGGGGGTATCTCAAAAGCATCATGTCACCGGGGGTCACCCTCTTGAAATTGCGTTATATGTTTTTCCATTTTTTGATATATGAAACCCAAGACTGATGAGCCTATAGAGACAGCAAGTAGAAAAAGGGTTTCGGAAGGAGGGAGTACAGTGATGGAGAGGGGGACAAGGGGAGATAATGTTAAGGAGTCCATGTAGAAAAAGAAAGTTTGGAAACTGATTGTGGTAGCAATTGTACAATTCTGCTGGACATGATTGAACTATGGAGTGATATGATATATATTAAACAAATATATGTTTAAAACATCAAGTGACTATAATCTTTTGAAATCACAATGTTAAAAAGTTTGTTATCAATAATAGGATGATCAATTTAAAACAATCCAATTACATGTACATTGAACAGCTCTTTATTTAAAACCACTAAATAAGCAAAAAACTAAAGAGTATAATTTTAAAATTCCTTCAAGCAATTGAAAACAAAAAATATAATATGCCATTCTTTGAGACACAACAAAAGCAGTACTCAGAAGGGCAATTTAAACAGTAAGTGCAAACATGAAAAAGGAAGTATTAAATATAAACATTCTAGCACAACATCTACATGTATTACAATAAGATCAGTAAAACAGACTCTCAGACAGTAGAAGAAAAGAAATAATAAAAATTACAGCAGAAATAAATGAATCAAAAAA
>NW_022111379.1:26413972-26415695 GCF_000313985.2 Echinops telfairi
TGAGTTTGTTTTGGTTTTGGTTTATTATCCAGCCACAGTAAACAAAACTGTTTGGCATTGACCCAATGATACATAGTAGAACAATGCATCAGAACAGAGAACCCAGAAAAAAACCAAGCACTTACACACATAAGATTTTAAATAAAGCACTAAAACACATTACATGGGGAAGAGGTACCCCAGGTGGAGGGATTGGTGCGATTGGAACACTCATACACTTTTGGTGGAATTGGAAATCTGTACAGCCAATATGGAAAACATAATGGAGCTTCCTCAAACAAATGTGAGTAGAAATATAATGTGAGTAGTCAATCTCTCTACTTGATATAAACAAAGAACAAAACACAAATAGATGTACATACACACATATTTACCACAGCAATTTCTATAATAGCAAAAAATAGAAACCAAAACCGTGGTGGTGGAATACTTGATAAAAACGCAGGTATATATATATATACACACACACACACACACACACAATGGAATATTATGCATTTTATCAAGTATATATGTATATATATATACATACACACACAATGGAATATTATGCATCTTTATAAAACAATGTTGAGACTGTCAAACACTCCATGGTATGGACAAAATTACAAGTCATTATGCTTAGTGAAATCAGTCAATCTCATAAAGATAAATACTTCATGACACCATTATTATAAAGGGAAAAAAAGTAAAAACAAGAAAAACTGCTTTTCATACCAGAGGAAAAGACTTTGAAGCTTATAATGAGACCAGGCATGAGAAGAGGGTGGAGAGTGGGAAGAGACAACGTGAGAAGGAGGGAAGGGTGAGTTAGCAAAGACAAAGATGAGGAGAAAGAGAAACCCATCGACATAGGCAGTTTACGGAGATACTGTCACTGTTCTGATGTGCGGGGTGGTTCAACCTCTTTCAGCAAGTGTTTCTGTGTATGCATTATACTCCACAAATAGAAGGGGTGGGGGAGAAACAATAATAGATTTAGATATTTGTAGTATTTTGAAAAAGAGTTAGGAAGCCCACAGCCTTAATTAAATATAACAAAACAACTCCAGTTTTCTTAGTCATCAACTCTAAACACTGGTCTGAGTGTATGTTATAAAAGGAAGAAAAATAACATTGAAACTGACTTCAATTTTTTTGTAACAACAAATTTCAAGAAAAGGAAATATATAATATATAATATATAATTATATAATATATAATTTGGAAAAGGAAAAACAAACTATTCCTGTTAGAAGTCAATATAAATATATATATAAAGGATTAACAAAACACTTCTCCAACTAGTAAACAAGTGTAGCAAGGCTGCAAGGTAGAAGGTTAACAAAAAACACTCTCCTATATTATAGTAATTAGGAAATGGAACTTTGAAATTAAAAATTATTCTACTTATAGTGTGTTAGGCAAGGTTCTCTAGAGATACAAAACCAGGCCACTTATGGATGTGTGTGTGTGTGTGTAGGTTTATATAGGGAAAGGAATACAATAGCAAATTAGTCCACACAGCACTTCACAGAGCTAGTCCAGCTTACTTTTGTGGGACAGTTAACAGACTGAAGGTCTTCCTAACTCACCTGGCCACTGGCTCAAGGTCAAGGAAGCAGACAGTGGGAAACTGAAATGGCGATGTGTAGCAGAAGCCAGTAGCACTGTGTGGTGAAGCAAGTCTCAGTGGAGCCTTATGATGAGCCTCACAATGTAGAGATGCAAAATGTTGGTCTGG
>NW_022111379.1:26417260-26419015 GCF_000313985.2 Echinops telfairi
CATCTCCGAAGGAAAACCAGTAAAAATATGCTCAGATTTCCCAGCAGCAACTATGCAGGAAAGATGAGAGTGGAATGACATATATAAGACATTGAAGGAAAAAACTGCTAACTAAGGGTCTTATATACAGCAAAATTACCCCTCAAATGTGAGGGAGAAATAAGGGTATTTCCTCAGACCAGGAGAAGTTAAAAGAATTTGTGAAAACATGACCAGAATTACAAAAAATACTAAGGGAAGTACTTTGGACCGATAATCATCAATAACAATAGATAAACTTGAGTTCAACATCCAAGACAACTTTACACAGAAATCAACACCCTCAAAGCATTATTTTTGCTATTGTGAATAAATTGACAATGAATAAAGGAATGCAAACAAATAAACACATAAACAAAATGGCACAAGAATAGAGAAAGAACAAAGAAAACAATACCATAAAAATCCCACACAAATAAAGGACAGCAACACATCCACACGTCAGTAAGAACACAATATGTTAATAGCTTAAACATACATGTCATTAGACAGAGAGTACAAGACTGGATAAGAAACAAGACCCAACAATATTCTACTTGCAAGCAACACATTTTAAACACAAATACAAATATAGACTAAAAATCAAAGGATTGGAAAACATGTATCAAGTAAATGGCATTCAAAACAAGCAGAAGTGGTCATATTAATTCCTGCTAAAATTAACTTAAAGGAAAAACCCACAATGTGAGGCAAAGAAGGGCACTACATGATTATTAAAGACAATAGAATTGGAATACATAACCATAATAAATATATCACTTAATCAATGGCCCTGAAACACAAAGATCAATTTCATTCCTATATGCTAATGAAGACAGCTCTGAAAGTGAAATCAAGAGAAATTCCATTTACAATAGCCACACAAAAAATTAAGTAAGAATATATCCAAGTAGAGAACCTAAAACTTGCACAAGGACAACGACAATATTACTACAAGAAAACAAGAGATACCTCAACAAGAAAAAAAAGATGAATATCCCAATTAACAAATGAATGTAAATGAAAACCATTCCATGTTCATGGGAAGGAAGGCTTAATAATGTAAAAATTTCAATAGTACCCCAAACAATCAAATACAATGTCATTCTGATTCACATCCCAACTCTGTTCTTTAAAGAACTAAAAAACCTAACTACTATCTACTTATAGTGTGTTAGGCAGGGTTCTCTAGAGATACAAAACCAGACCACTTATGGATGTGTGTGTGTGTGTGTGTGTGTAGGTTTATATAGGGAAAGGAATACAATAGCAAATTAGTCCACACAGCACTTCACAGAGCTAGTCCAGCTTACTTTTGTGGGACAGTTAACAGACTGAAGGTCTTCCTAACTCACCTGGCCACTGGCTCAAGGTCAAGGAAGCAGACAGTGGGAAACTGAAATGGCGATGTGTAGCAGAAGCCAGTAGCACTGTGTGGTGAAGCAAGTCTCAGTGGAGCCTTATGATGAGCCTCACAATGTAGAGATGCAAAATGTTGGTCTGGCGGTGCGGTGTCAGCACACAGGCAGCAGACATGGCAGGGTGCTGCAGTGGGGCGGCGTCTCTGGCATGTAGCAGCATAGCACAGCAAAGTGGTTTACACAGTTCACAGGTTGCCTTGGCCAGGTGGAACTGAGAACTGATCAGCCCACAGGTAGCAAAGCACACGGTTGAGTAGAAGCAGCCCACTTGGGCAGCACACTGGTCTGATCTCCAGGGAGAGAGACAAAAAGTCAG
>NW_022111379.1:26419999-26421537 GCF_000313985.2 Echinops telfairi
CAGCAGGAAGGTGAAGGCAGAGCGAGAAGGGGAGGTTTCCAGGCCCTCCTTATGAGAAGACTTCCTGCACGAAGGGGCCCCATCTGGCTGTGACTTGATTGACAGGTTGAATGCCACCCCAACCCTTTGATATATCTTCAAGTTGACATGAAATCATGTAACTACTGCACAAGATCAAGACTTTCACAACAAAGGAAACAGACTTTGGAGATTCCCAAGAAGCAGGGGTGAGGCTGAGGAAAGGGCAGGAAGATCACAGTGGACTCGATGTTTCATGCGTGAACTTGGGTGCAATGGAAGATAGAAGCCCACAAGAGAGAGAAGAGACATCAAGGGGCAGGTGAAGGGAGGGTTTATCTGTAGTTTAAAGTATTGAACACAGAGTTGATTATCTGAATTATAAATTCCCACCTAATTTACCATGAGACTTTTTAATCAAATGTTTAAAAAAGAGTAATGTAAGGATTTCCAAACCAGTGATATTATGACAAAAGTCTCGTTATTGGCCCAATATTACTTTCCCAAAGACTTTCTAAAGTTTCACTAGATTGTCCAGAGCATATAAATACTTAAGGAAAATGGAAATAAAATGGTTAAGAATTATTCTGCACAAGAGAAGAAACAATTTATTAAAATTTAAAGCAACAAAAAAATCTGTTTTTCTCAAGTCAAGATCCAAAGGCAGAGTAGAAATGACCCCATTTTGTAATTCCTTTTAAAGCTGATGGTAACCTCTTTCTCCTGTGGAGAGTTGCCACCCAAAAAATAATGTAAACTCACTGCCATCTTTAGCACGCCCCGATGGGTTTCTGGTGCTGTATCTGTTTACAGAGCCCAAAGTCCAGTCTTTCTCCTGTGGAGCTGCTGGTGGTTTCAAACTGGTGACCGCAACCACTCCACGACCAGCGAGAGGCTAGTCGGTCCAAAATGCTAGTAGTTTGGTAGGCAATCAATTACGTTAAGTCTACAAGAGGGCTTCTTATATCCACCTAGTAAGAGGAATGTATTTGGCATTTTCTACTAAATGCTAGGTATATTTCTCGTTTAGTATGAAGATCTACTGCCATTGCCACACTCTAACATTTAGAAAATTCCATAAAATCATCTAACTACCACAATTGTGTAATTGAAAAATATTACTTTTAAACACAGGAGATAGTGTTAATTAAAATTAGCATATGAAACCCATTTGTGTGCTAAAAATGTGTATAGGACTGTGGCAGTCAGATGATTTTTTATCAACTAGACATTCCTGGCTAGAGTAGAGTCAACCTATCCATCAGGCCATAGGTGGATGCTGTCTCCTTGGGGGTGTGGCCTTCTATGTTTGGGAACACTGGGCCCACCCTCTCTGTCTCTCCCACTTCACCTTCCTGCTTGCTGGCCACCATGGGAGTTGTCAGAGCCTTGCCATGTTTCTACCGATCTTGATCCACATGACTTTGGATCCACACCTTAGACCCACCAGCCTGTGATCGACTAGTATCCGACTAATGGACTCCAGTTGGACTAGGCTTGAACACTTTCTTGATACATAG
>NW_022111379.1:26426001-26427382 GCF_000313985.2 Echinops telfairi
CTATCTATCTATCTATCTATCTATCTATCTATCTATCTATCTATCTACCTATCTATATTGAATATATACATATATATATCCTTGTGCTATCAGTTCAGAGGGCCTAGAAGCAACAACATCCCAGAAGCATAAACAGATATAGAACCACTTGTCTGTCAGTTTCTTGTACTGTGGTGGCTTGCATGGTACTATGGTGCTGGAAACGATATCATTGGTATTTCAAACACCAACAAGGTTGCTCATGGTGAACAGGTTTCAGAAGAGCTTCCAGAATAAGAGCAGACTATGAAGAAGGAATGGCTGTCATCTCTGAAGAAGTAGTCACTGAAACCTTTTTCGAATAGCAGGGAAACATTGTCAGACGTCGTACAGAATGATGAGGCCCTCAGATCAGAAAGCTCTCAAAAGACAATGTGGGAAGATCTGCTTCCTCAAAATAGAGTACCATAATAATGTGATAGAACACTGCTTTGTGGGGGTCTGCATTTGCTGATAGAATATGATTCAAAATGGCAGGAAACAACTAAAAATTTCACTAATAATAAGTACATGGGAAATACAATGTATAAATGTAGGAAAATTGAAATTAAAAAATAAAATGGATCTCAAACTATTATATTGTAAACATGAGTGAACTTAAATTGACTCCTATTGTTGTGTTGTTCAGCGTCATTGACTTAACTCCATTCCATAGCAGCCCTATGTATAACAGAACGAAACATTGTGAGCCATCTGCACCATTGCCCCTGTGCCTGAGCCAATTGTTGTAGTCACTGTGTTAAACCATCTCATTGAGGGCCTTCCTCCTTGTTGCTGCCCCTCCACTTTGCCAAACATGAGGTTCTTCTCCAGCGACTAGTCTCCCCTGACAATGTGTCCAAAGTATGTAAGACAGAGTTTTGCCATCTTTGCGTCTAAGGAGCACGCTGGCCTTACTTCCTTCTTTACAGATCGGTTTGTCCTTTCAGCTGTCCAATGTACTTTCTATATTTTTCTCCAGCACCATAATTCAAATGCATCTATTCTTCTACAGAGTCGAAATATGACCTTGAGTCTATTCCACCTGAATTTTCAGAACATCTCAAGATGTTGATGCATTGAATACTAATGACAGAAGACCTGATGACCTGTGAGAGGATATCAAGACCATTATTCGTGAAGAAAGCAAATCATTAAAAAGACAGGAAATAAAGAAAAGATCAAAGTTGATGTCAGAAGAGACTCTGAAACTTGGTCTTAATCATAGAGTAGCTAAAGAAAATGAAAAAAAGGATGAAGTCAAGAGGATGAATAGAACATTTTAAAGGACAGCTTGAGAAGACAGTCAAATATTATAACAAATGTGCAAGGAGTTAGAAGTAGAAAACAAAAGGGAAGAACA
>NW_022111379.1:26428622-26430074 GCF_000313985.2 Echinops telfairi
AAAACAAGGAAGATCATAGAAGAATAGATGTGTTTGAATTGTGGTGCTGGACTCCTATTGGCTATTTAAAATCAGGCAGATATTGGGTTTACTATACTGAGAATGGCAAATTCAAGAGGGATGGCATCACATTCATTGTCCAAATAGAATATTTTAACGTCGATTTTGAAGTTCAATGCTGTCTGTGAAATGATAATATGTATACAAGAAAAGCCAGTTAATATAAATATTTTCATTTATATACCAACCACTAAAGCTAGTGATGCGTAAAGTGAAGAATTCTAACAACTTCTTTAGTCTGAAACATATAATCAAGATGCATTGATAATTATTGGTGATTCCATTGCAAAAGTTGGAAACAAACTGGAAGGAACCGTAGCTATAAAATGTGGCCATGATGATAGAAATGAAGCTGGAGATTGCGTGGGAGAATTTTTTGAGACTAACATCTTCTTCATTGCAAACCCTTTTTTTTTGGGGGGGTGCTGTTTCAACATTTTATATAACATCATGTATTTTTACTTTAATAGTTTTATTGATATATAATTCATGTACCATATAGTTCAATAATTTAAACATATTAAAAAGAACTATGCAATCATCATCCTAGTCAGTTTTGGAATAATTTAAACAATACGAACAGGGACTGTACACATGAACCTTCCTAGGTGGAAGACACAGGAATCAAATTGACTACAAATATGGTCAATTTTAAAGTATTAAAGAGCAAGGATTTCAGTTTGAGAACTAAGGTCCTCCTTTATCACCACATATGCATGTGAAATTTGAACATTAAATAAAGAAGAGTGAATGAGTATTTATGCATTTGAATTGAGGTGGTGGTGAAGAATGTAAACCATACCATGGACTGCCTGAAGAGCAAGCCATATTATCTTGGAAGAAATGCAGCCAAAATGTTCCTTCGTAGTAAAGATGGTGGGACTTCATCTCATGTACTTTGAACATATTACCAAGACAGACATGTCCCTGGAGAAGGACATCATGCTTGGTAAAGTAGAAAGGCAGTGAAAAGGGGGAAGACTTTTTGACAAGAGGGATTGACACTGTGACAGTAAAAATGGGCTCAAGCATAATAACAATTTTGAGCATGGTGCAGGACTGGGCAGTACTTTGTTCAGTCTGACATCATGTCCCTATGAGTCGCAACAGACTCAATAGCACGTAACAGCAACAATAATGAGAATATCTTTGGGAAGAGATGATGGGAAAGCTCAGTGTGAGCAGCCCATATGAGGTGAGGGGCCAATTGTGGAACAGATTATCAATTGCTCATATGTAAGTTCAATTTGAAGTTGAAAACAATTAAAACAAGTCCATCAGAGCCAAACTATGATCTTGAGTATATTCTACCTGAATGTCAAGATCAGATCTGACACATTTAGCATTAATGCTAGAGGAGCTGACCATCAAGGACATCAGACATCAAGAAAG
>NW_022111379.1:26431646-26433385 GCF_000313985.2 Echinops telfairi
AAAAAAGAACCAATTAGCACTCAACACTTCAAGAGGTAGAATATGGCCAAGAACTGATAGTTCTGAACCAGGACGTCTAAATACCACTGAAAACTTTAGTGACAAACAGGCCCTAAGAATTGACAGAATACTAAATGAAATATTTCAACAAGCTGACAAAGCACTGGAAATGCTCACACATCTGTGCAAAAAATTTTTGAAGACAGCTACCTGGTCAACTGACAGGAAGACATCCATATTTGTACTCATCCCAAAGAAAGGTGACCCAAAGAGTGTGGCAATGATCTAACAATATCATTCGTATCACACAAAGGAAATTTATGTTGAAGGTAATTCAGTAAAAGGGGCAGCAGTTCATGGACAGGGAGCCTCTAGATTCAAGAGGACATGGTGCAAGGAATATCAATGGTGATGTCACGTGGATCTTGGCTAAAAGAAGAAAATATCACATAGTTTATTGTCTCTTATTGATTACGCAAAGGCATTCAACTAGGTGGAGAGGAATGGGATTCCAAACATTTAATTGTGCTCATGTAGAATCTGTTCACTGAGCTAAAGGAAGTCCCGAGAAGACCACAAGAGACTCTCCTGTGTGGTGTGCAATCAGGAAAGGAATGTGTCAGGGTTGTTTCCTTTCACCACAAGTATTCAATCTGTGTGCTGAGAAAATAATCACAAGAAGTGGGCTCTGGGAGAAGAATGCAGCAACCGGATTGGAGGAAGCTTCAGTAACAACCTGCAGATCACACACAATCATTTGCTGAAAGTCAGGGACAAGTGAAGAATGTTCTCATGAAGATCAAAGATTGCAGGCTTCCCTAGGGATTACAAACAGAAAATCCTCACAACTGGGCCAATAGACAACATAGTAATGGATGGAGGAAAGATTGAAGTTGCCAAGGATTTCATTTTGTTTGACCCACAATCACATCTCCTAGAAACGGGAGTCAAGGAGTCAAAGGATGGATTGCACAGGGCAAATCGGCCGCACAAGACATCTTTAAAGTCTGAAAAGCAAGAATGTCACTTTAAGAACTACGGTGCCCCTGACCAGGGCATGGTGTTTTCAATCAGATCATATGCATGTCAAATTTGGATAATGAGTAAGGAAAACAGGAAAATAATTTAAATTGTGTCATGAGGGAAGGATATTGTGAGCTGCCAGAAAAACCAGCAAATCTGTCTTTGAAGAAATATGGCCGGTATACTCCTTAGAAGACAGGATGGTGAGACTTTGTCTCACACGTTTTAAATCTGTTGTCAAAAGAGACCAGTCCCTGGAGACTGACATCAAGCTTGGAAAAGTAGAGATGCAGAGAAAATGAGGAAGGCTCGGGACAGGATGGATTGACACAGTGGTTGGAACAATGGGCTCAAACATAAGAACAATTGTGAGGCTGACACAGAACTGGTCAGTGTTTTCTTTAGGGTGGCTATAAGTCAGAACTAACTCGGTACCTAACAATACAACAACAAACATCAACACCTAAACGTAACAGTAGAACCCAGATACTGGTTTCTAATGGGACTCTTCAAGAAAAGAAAGCATGGCTTTTTGCAAAATGGCTGATTTTTGTACTGAGACAGAAAATACTAACTATGAGCATGAAGCATCTTGTACTATCAGAAAATAAGAAAATGCTCAAAACACCCAATCTGATGAGAATATGTCAAAGCGTTACAGTAGCCAATTGAAAGAGCTCCCTTTAATCAAAGCAAGAATGTTTGAATAACAAAAT
>NW_022111379.1:26435202-26436753 GCF_000313985.2 Echinops telfairi
CTGTGACCTTATTTAGAAATCAGTTATTTACAGATGTAATCAAGTTGAGTTCATTAGGATGTACCTTACTCCAATATTGCTAGTTCCTTATAAAAAGAAAAGGTGACCCAGAGATATAAAGAGATGGCAACAGAAGTAGAGCTTGAATGCTTCCTCTACAATTCAAGGAATTAATAAAATTGTGGAAGACCATCAGAAGCTAGGATAGAAGTGCAGTGCATAGGGTTTATCTTTAGCTGGCTCTGGTTTTATAGTTCTATTAAGATGATATGCAGGACCATGAACTGGCAAATAAATTGAGCAATTTACTATGCCAAAAAAAAAAGTATGTGAAAACCTCAGCAGGATTGGATAGTTTACTATATGAACAAGGTATTTAAAGCCATGGGGGGACTGAATGAGGCCTACCAAAGGAATTGGTCAGTTTATGATCTTGATGGGAAAAGTAGTTTGTAAAAGGATTAACTCCGCAAAGGCTAAGGGGGACCTTACTACTGTCAAGAAGAGGCAGGAGCTGAGCAGGTCCTTTGGAAGTCTGTAGTCCCCTCCTCTGAGAACCTTTTACATCCAGGAGACAGAGAAAGCTGTTACACTGGAGGTCACATGGGATAGCATTGGCCATAAGCACTAACCAGAACCATAAGCATTAGCCATAAGCACTTAGCCCACAGAGAAAGAGAGCTGAGATACTGGGGACTTGGGCCTTGCTGGTGGAGTATGGTGCTTTAAGGTAAAAAAGTATTCCCCAAACTCAAATACAATTTAAGAATACCATCCATCCAGATGAGGGAGGCCGTTAGCATAAGGCCATAATAGAGTCCAAGAGTTTGCACAGATTCAGGGACTTAAAAAGAAGACTGGATGGCAAAGAAAACTGCCACAAAAGCATGAGTGGAGGAGACCAATATGCCACAGTCAGAGGTGGGACTACAGAAGCAGGAACAGGACAGTGATTAGGACACATGCATTATTTTAGATGAGCTTACAAAAATTGATCCAGAGCCCTCGAAAATAAGCAGTCAGGGCATGGTTTATGAATGTGACCCCAACATGGCCGTCCCCATCAAGTATTCACCCAGGCAAGCTACAAAGGGAGACTGCTCCTGCCTCAGCTGGTTAGGAGGGTGGAGGTAATCTACTTTCTTCTATAAAAACCGTTTTATTAGCACATCATCCACATCTAATTCAATAATTCAACATTATCAAAAAGAGTTGCAACAATTGTCACCATATTCAATTCTAGACATATTCTTCTTCCTTGTGCTCATCATTATTCATGTAATTATATATCTTTTCTAATTGTGGCAAAAATATACACAACAAAACATTCTCCAATTCCACAACTTCTAACTGTATAATTCAGTGACATTGACTATACTCTTCATGCTGTAAAACCTTTGTCTATATCCTTTTCCAAATTACTACACCACCATTGACAGAAACGCAATGCCCTCTAAGCCACAACTCTTTCCCCTCCACCCATGGTACCTGTTGGCCAGGGATCATCCTTACTGATCGGTAGGCGCTGGGAGCCTGAAGAACAGACCATGA
>NW_022111379.1:26437839-26467808 GCF_000313985.2 Echinops telfairi
TATACTGCTTGGCCGTCATCTTATTCTCAAGTAATGTACTCTACCTGAAGGTAAGACTATTCACAATCCTGGTTAATGGTCAGAAGGAATTTAACAGAAGATTTAATCCACCTGGGGACTCTGCAAATGGCTTTTGTGTTACACTGTCATCTATAGCCTTTGCAAACCCATTGCTCAGAATTTAAGCTCTAATACAGGTGTGTTTGGGCATTTGTGGGCTAAACTACAGAGCTGTAATACTTGCCTATGTAACCCAGAGGCCAAGAGGAAGTAAAAATGGTAGAGAGACGGGCCTGCTAGATCAACCTAAAAGAGATTTTAGACTTCTAATCTCTAAAACTCTGAAAAAATACATTTATTTTATTCTAATGTACTCCTGGTAGGTACTGTCTAGTTAGTTCCAAGTCATTGCCATCCTATGAACAACAGAACAAAGCACCACCCAGTCCTGCATCATCCTCACACTTGTTCTTATGTTTGAGTCTCTGCTTGCAGCCACTGTTTCAATCCATCTTGTTGAGGAACTTCCTCCTTTTCTCGGCTGCTCTGCTTTACCAAGCATAATGTCCTTCTCCGAGGACTAGCCCCTCCTGACAACATGAGACCAGTATCTCCTAACAAAGTGCACGAGACCACGTCTCACCAACCTTGACTCTAAGGAGCATTCTGGTTGTATTTCTTTCAAGACAGGTTTGTTTCTTTGTTTTTTGGCAGTCCATGATACTTTGATTATTCTTCACCACCACTATAGTCTGTAAGTCTTCCTTATTCAATGTCAAACTATTATATGCATATGAGACTTTTGGGAAATACTCATTGCCACTAAGGTGACTCCGGCCCACCTTAGTCTTCAAAGTAACACCCTTGGTTTTCAACATACGTGCAGATTTGCCTAATTCAATGTGTCATTTTGAACTCTTAATTGCTGTTTCTATGAGAGTAGATTATGCATCCAAGAAAGATTAAATCCTTGACAACTACAATCTTTTCTCTGTTTACCATGATGTTACATATTGGTCCAGTTGTGAGGATTTTGGGTTTTTTAACATTGAGTTGTGATCTATAATGACATAGCTTCAAGCATCACAGAAACTCACAAGCCGCCACAGTATGACAGACAGACAAGTGGTGAAATTTACTCTGCTGGTAATTTCTTCCAGCAGCTCAAGAAACTAACAAGCCACTAAACTGCCAAAAGAATTATTAATTCATAAAAACATGGTTGAATCTCAAAGACATAACAGTAAATGAAAAAATCTAGTTTCAAAATCTGAGGGACGTGCCAGGAACAGGGATCATCCTTACTGATCGGTAGGCGCTGGGAGCCTGAAGAACAGACCATGAGTCAATCTGGAAGACATGGACTTTATTATTAATGGGACAGTTACTTATGGAAATGTAGAACTGTGACCCTGGGATGGCCAGCAGGGCCAGGGGTTGGTCCGCACTATCCTCCAGGCAAGTGCCTGCTTTTATATTGCTAAGGTTGGGAATGGGAGGGTCAGGGGGTTGTGGGACAGGCCCAGAGTAGCTGCGCTGGCTGTGGGCACGGCATTAGCACTTTGGGACCTGCTCTCCAAGGCCATCCTATGATCACTGTCTTGAAACAGCCTTGATGATTACATGTTCTTGATGATCTGCTCTGGTATGCTTTGAATGGGAGGGGTCGTCTGTGAGGAGGCCATGGACAGGAGAGATGAGGGTGCTCTTTGGTCCTACACTTCAGCCTAGTGCACCCCCACAGCCCATACAATCTTACTACCAATCTTCCACATTACCCCTCGGACTTGGTTGCTGGAGATTTGCAGCCATGGGTCACAAAAACAAAATCCCATAATGAATGACCAGTCCGAGGCAAAGAGAATGGTTAGCTTAAAAGGGGGGAAGAAGGGAATGACCTCCAGTCTGAATTTGCTCCAACAAGCCAGTAGGCACACCCAGGACTGGCACTGGCTGTGGCAACTCTCCATAGCAGGCTGACAGCAGATGTTAGTTAGCCTGTATCCACCATCTAATTGATTTTTTTTACCTCAGCAATCATTATGGCTCAACTGGTAGGAAAAAAGCCTTATTGGAAACACTAGGGGTGAAAAGACAGAGAAGGGAGAAACACTAATCACGGGTAAATCATGACAATCAAGCAAAATACACACAGTGGTTGGCGACATAAACCACCTATAAAATTCTAACTTTAGTCCTTTTCAACAAGGGGTTAAAATATCCCTCTCTCCGGGCAGAGAGAAGATGGTCTCCCAAACACTGCTGCTGGGGCAGCAGCAATAGGAGATTGTTGGAGTTTCCAGGCAGAGGCAAGAGGCATCCTTCATCTCTGCCAGATGCTTGAATTCTCAAGCTCTTCTGCAGACTGTTGCGAACCGTTGGCAGTAGCTTGGGCCATTGCTTGTGTAGTGGGTTCCCCGATTGCTGTGAATGTCTGTTAGGGTGTTTGCATGGTGTATTTTGCATGGTTGCTGGAAGGACAGGCTTGCACTTTCCTGGTGGGCAACAGGGGTCCTGCAAGTCTCTCTGATTTGATTCATAGAAAGAGACAGTCTTGTTTCTTTCTCAGTAACTCACAGGATCTGAGAGATGGTTTATGGGCAAAAGGTCCAATTTTGGCACTGGCTTAATTCACTGGACCAGGAGCAGGGCACGGAAATGTAGCCAAGACAGCGTTGGCACGCAAAAGTTGGGGACACTTAAGAAGAGTGAGCAGGGAAGCAAGAAATAAAAAAGATGCTTGCATACATACAGTCACAGGTAGGCCACGAAGCTGTGGTCTTTAACAACCTGACCATCTCTGGTAGAAATACAGATCGCTGGCTACACCTGGGGAGAGAGATAAACCTTTCACCTCTCCAAAGATTGACACTCTTTGTGACCCATGGGGGAAGGTCTACTCTGTCCTACACAGTTGGTCCCTTGGACTCAACTGGATGGCAGTGGGTTTGAGGACACATCTGAAGCAGAGACCCTGGCAACTCAGGAGCAAAGGAGAAGGCAGCGTGGACGCGCGCTCCTAGGCCAACCCAGGGGCGGAGTTGGGGCAATGGCGTCATGCGGAGGCAGGGAGCGGCTGCGCGCATGACGTCAGAGCCGGGAGGCGGGGCGCGCCCTCCTTCGTGGGGCGAGCGGGAGGTGGGCGCAGCCCCGTGGCGCAGGCGGAGCGCAGGCCACTGAGGGCGGAGCACGACGCGCGGGTGGAGGCGGGAGAGGAGAGGCCCGGACCCTGAGCAGCTGTTGGAGCCCAAGCTGGACTCCAACAGCTGAGCCGGTTTGCCTTAAAACCCAGAAAAATGGAAGTCGGGTAGCGGTGACGGCCATGGCTGCGGGCTAGCGGAGCTGCGAGGCGACGCGGCAGGTGAGACCCCGCCGCCGCGGTGCTGCGGGGCCGGCGGCGAGCGGGCTGGGCAGGGAGCCGGCAGGTGCGCTGTCCGAGTGCTGCTCGCGCCCGGGGTTCGCGGAGACAGGCAGGCGCTGAGGCGGCTGACTGCGGCCTTGGCTGGAAGGCAACCGGCCCCACGCGAGTCTGCATTGCGGGCTCCGTCCCGGACCCCGTGGGTGCCGTGGCCACTGGCTCTGGCTGGCATTTTGCGCGTCTCGCAGGTCTGAGCGGAGGTGGCCCTGGGCCCCTAGGCTGCCCGCACTGGAACGTGATGCTAGCGTGGGAAGTCCACCCCTTGGTCCATGGTAGGTTCCCACCGCGCGCCGGCAGACCCTGCGCATGCGGCGGCACCAGCGCCGCGCTTGAGGCCACCCTCCCGGTGCTCCGCTCAAGCTGCTTGGGTGGCCGAGCACCGCTGCTCCTTCTTTGGCTTCTCTGGGTCTGACTGGACAGTGCTAGCCACGACTGTAATTTGACTGTAAAGCGGCAGACTTTATTGAGTCTTTTCTTACTGGAGGGGGGGAAATGGCACCTGTCGTTTTTTTAAGTGCTCCTTTAAATTTGGGAGATGTCAATGATGTCATCATTAACCAAAACTTTCCTTTATTGGACAATTATTCAATTGTACCCTCCTCCCAGTGCAGTGGTTTCAACCTTAGAAAATCCCTAAAATGAAATGGTTTTGCTCCTGCTTTCTAAATTCAGCCGCAGACAACTGAAATTAACACGTATTTTAACTTAGTATCTTATGGAGCCCTAGTTAGTCGTTGGGCTAACTGCAAGGTCAGCAATTTGAAACCACCAACCGCCCTCAGGGAGAAAGATGAGGCTTTCTACTTCCATCAAGAAACCCACTGGGGCAGTTCTACCCTGTCTTAGAGGGTCTCTGTGAGTCGGAATCATGAGGTGCTTTGTTTTGTTTTAAAGTCCATTTATAGATGAAGAGATATAAGACAGGCTGAAAGGAACTTGTGAAATTCCCATACATCTGAGGATATCTTCATCCATGGCACAAGGATCCAGAGGAAAGCCATGTATAACGCCTACATGCTCACTGTTTTGCCTTATTCTGTACATGCAGACGAGCCATACAACAAACAAACAAAATCACTAAGATGATAACTTTTTTGTGCTGGATTGTGTGTCCAGGAGGTGGTCCAAGTCAAAACCGAACTCACTGCCATTGAGTCGATGCCAACTCATAGGCAGAATTGGGAAGAATCGTCCCCTGCCTTTCTGAATCTGTAAGGGGACTAGAAAGCCCTATCTTTTCCCTACAGAGTATTTAGTGGTTTTGAACCTTGCCCTTAGCAGCTCAATGCATAACCTTGATCCCAAAAGAGTTCCTAGGAGATGGTCAGTGTAGCCTAAATCTTTATAAGCCTTGCTTGTTCCAGGAGAACAAACTAAAATCCCCATTCTGTTTGCAGGGTGCATCTGGAGAAGTGGCAGCAATGCCCGCTTCTCCCCTTTCGTTTCCTTACCTCTTGTCCAAGAGACAAGGGAGTACAAAAGCTAGAGAGCAGCATAGTGCACCAAATTCCGGGGAGAATTTTTCACTAACTAAAAGAAACATGCCATCATTATGGCATGCGAGTGTACCTTTAGTGTCAATCATTATGGGAATAATAATAAGCACATCTAAGGAAAGTTTAACTATCTACTTAAATGCACCATATTGAAAGGATATTGAAAAAGGAACTAAAGTATTGACATTTTTGTATTTAATAATTAATGACATTGCCTAATTGGTTGAAATAGCATGCCTTAAATTATTAGTGCAATCGTACTTGGTCTGCTAGGAATTTAATACCATATGATATGCAGAAGTTTGAGTTTGATTATGAATGTGAATCTTTTCAACACTGAATTGATTTGAAGCCTTTGGGGGAAGAAATGACTTACTTAATTTCTTAACATAATGTGAGTGACAGTTTATGAGAACCATCATTTTGGGTAGTCTTGATAAGTGTGTGTCTTGTTGTTTCAGTTCAAATCTTGGTGTCAGATGCTCTCCTCAGAAGTTAACCATAAGACTCCCAGCCTTCGTGGAAAATCAACCATAGGATAATCAAGGAGAGCAGTCTGTTTTCCCTTTCTGGGGGAGGGAGAGCACCTTTCCCCAAGGGAGCAGTGGCCTCTCAGATCTTGATGATCCACATTTATTCACATCTATCCAAGTTGGGAAGCAAGCCTTGTGGTGCACTTCAGCTACTAATTGAAAGGTTGATGGTTTGCAAGCAGCAGTGCCTCCACTAGAAAAGACATGACAATCTGTCCATAAATCTGGACCGTCTTGGAGGTTCAATGGGGAAGACTTATTCTGCCATATAGGATTGAGTTGAGTCAGAATTTAATCCATGGAAGTGGGTTGGTTTTGACCCAAGCCTGGATGAAGTGTGGTATGTCTTAGCAGAACTGACTCCAAATATGTCACTTTTCAATGTCTTTGCTGCATGTTTCAATGATATTACTGTATATAGTGCTTTACAACTTGAGCTCCTGTGTTGTGGCTTTGATTCTTCCAGAATTGAAGTAGACTCAATTATATCTAGACTGGTTTTTAAGGATCTGAATTGTCCATTCTCTAGAAATGAGTCTGTGAAAACTGTGACCACAGATCCATTTTTGTGAAATATTCATCATAATGTACTAGAGTAATTTTTAAAAGTTTTACCATAAAATAATAGAAACTTTTATTAAAATAATATCAAAATATGAAGTTATTATTTCTCAACATATCTACTATCTGTGTCTACATATACTTCTGACAATAGTGTTTCCATTTCTATAATCCTGCCATAAAAAATTCTGCACTCTTCAATTTGTATAGCAATTTTGACACCATTGAGTGGTAATATTGTGTTCCATTTTAATGCTCTTGGAGTTTTTTGCTTGTTCATTCAGGTACCAGTGCCCTTTAATTTTGTTTTGTTTTTTAATTTAATAAAAGTTAAACTTTTTTCTGTGAATTGGATGGTCTATAAAACAAATCAGTTTTCCATTCAATAATTCATACATATTTATTTCATGTCTTTGTCTGCAGTCCCAACAATGTAATGTCACTTATCCCATTTCCTCCCATTGTTTCCATTTCCTTCCCTCCTCTTTTCCTAACCCTTCCTGCTTTCTGAACTTAGTACTTGGGCAAATGCTCTTCTTTTGATCTCAAGTGGTTGATTGATCTAAGTAAGTAGTGCATACTGCCTTAATGTTATTGTTCCCTTCATAGCTTTATTAGGCTAAATATTGAGCCATAGGTGTGAGTTCAGTTCCAGGCCTGGAAGGTGACTAAAGGCCATAGATTCCAGAGTTCCATCAGTCTCGATCTGACCAGTAAGCCTTCTCTTTTTATTATTTGGAATTTCATTCAACATGCTTTTCCACTTTATTCAGGACCTTCTAACGCATTAGAACCCCTTTCATCATTGTTGATATTAATAGCTAGTCACCATGTAGTATTTATGGTCTCAAAGCCATGGAGGCTGATGGTTGCATCGTTCAAGAGTCCAGTGGACCAATTGTTCCCACGTGTCTTTGACTTTCATAATTCTTTTTTCTGGACAAGGGAGATGCCAATAGTTGTATTGGAGATGGCTGCTTAGAGACTATTAAGACCGTAGTTTCTATTGGCCCAATTATTATGTAAAAACATTGTTAACTTTGTCGTGCCAATTGATCTCGAGACCCCAGGCTCAGTAACGTATTCCTTCAAGGTGTTTGGTTATATCTAAAATATTCGCATAAAGTTTCCCTCTGTGTGCTTTTCTATATTCATGTGTATATTTGTATCATATGTAAATATATATGCAGAAATAGCCTCTGTTGACTGATACATATTTATGGGTATAGTACCATGCATCTTCCCACACCTCTTTTGCTGCATTTCTATGTATTCATTATTGTAATTACTGCTACTGTAGCATCGTGTGGTTTTACTTTTTTTGCCTTTAAATCTTGTACTTCTCCTAGTGTCTTTCTTAGCATATATTTATATAAATTTGACCTCACCTTTATTGTATATCACCTTTCTCTTCATCCAAGTTAATGTACATACAATGAGTATCCCCCAAACACCCAGAATTGCATTGGGTGGAGTGGAGCTTTCATAGTACACATTTTTCCTGCTAGGTGAGCATCAAGAAACTCACTCTGAGTTAGTACACCAGTGGCATCGCCTGGGAAGGTTCTTTCTGGTCGCAGTGATTTTTTTCATAGAAACGGTTTCACTTGAACCTCATTTTTTTGTGATGGCCAATTTAAGACACAACATGTGGCTGTGAAATTTTACTTCCTGCTTGAGAAAAATGCCATAGAAACTGTTGTGATGTTGAGCATAGCTTATAAGGACAGTGCTATGGGAAAACCCCTCATATATGAGTGGTTTTCTTGTTTCAAAAAAGGTGAAATGTTGCTTGATGAGAAACCTGTCTGTCAACTTCCTGAATGGATGAAAATGTTATTTTGTAGTGCATTTGGACTTCATTCCACCAGGTCAGACTGTTAATCACGCTTTCCATTTAGATGTTGTGAAAAGATTGTATAACAGTGTGCGACAAAAGAGGGCTGATTTGTGGCCGATGGGGGACTGGTTTTCCCACCATGACAATGCACCTGCTCGCTCAGCCATCTCAGTGCTCCAGATTTTGGCAAAAAACAACATTCCTCTTTCCCCTGTACACCTTACTCACCTGATCTCACTCTGTGCGACTTCTTTTGTTTCCACAAATGAAACTGGGCATGAAATGACAGCGATTTGACAATGTAGTAGAGGTGAAGAAAAAATGAGAGAGGTGCTGTCAGCCATTCTAACAGATGAGTTTGAAAAATGTTTCCAAGAATGGAATTTCAGATTTGACACATGTATTAAGTGTAATGGAGAGTACTTTGGAGGTGATAAGGTTGTTTCATTAAAAAAAATTTTAAATACATAGCTTTGGAAAAAAAATTGCCTTTTTTGAGGGGAGTACCCCCTATGTGTTAGTCTGGGTACTTTAGAGAAACAAATCCAGAAAAACTCATGTATAAGTGAGATTTTTATATAAAGGTTAAGTGCTCATCACGAAAACATCCCAACCCAGTGCTGCCCAAACCCACAAGTCCAACATTAACCCATATGTCTGACACCAATTGACAAGGTCCTCCTCCATCTCATCTCACAAAAACTATTACGCCAACTGCAGGAGGAAAGCCGAATCAGTGAATGTGTAAACATTTCAGTGCTGGCAGGGGTCTCCACACGGCTGCTCCAGCACCCAGGGCTGCATCAGGGTAGGTCCATGTGGCTTCTCCTCAGAGATGTCTTGCAGGAAGTGAGCCTTGCCAGCTGAAGCAGGGAACTGGCTAAGGTAGCTGCACCCTGGTCTGACCATCACACAGCAAGAGACCCGAGAACTCTCTTTGCTCTAGTTAGTGATGTTAGCTGGTGTTAATGGTTTCTCCCACCTGGATGTTCCTTATCTATGCTCTAATTAGTGATTTACCACCCTTTGCTTTGATAGTTAGGTTTTGTGTCAACTTGATTGGGGCAGGATTCTCAGTAGTTGGGTGGTTGAGGCTCCCTTCCCAACCTGCTATATGACCTAACAACTTATTCAGCTCCATGACGGGATCTGCTATGAGCCCTCAAGCAGTTGTGGGAAGATAAAATGGAGTACAATCTCTTATTCAGGTTACATCCCTGACAATATTTTCTTAGAGTGTGGCCTTCTTGATATATGACTAGACACAGCAGAGAATGTCTTCACTTCTTGCTGGTCTGAATCCTGCTTTGGGCTCATCCATCTCTGTTTCTTTGGACTTGACCCAATGGCCCACCACACTGCTTGCTGACCTTGGGAATCATCAGAGCCTGCCATCTGGTCTGCCAGCCTTGGATTCATCCACCTCTGCATCCTCCAGCCTTGGTCTTCCTGCTTCATTTCACAACTTTGTCTTCCTGCTTCCTAGTTCGCTATCCCTGGCAGCTAAATGAATCAGGCAAAGTCTTTACCTTATCATCAGACTGATGGACTTGAACTGAGCTAGATTTGTCAGCTTCTATAAATGTGTGAGCTATTTTCTTGATGTAAATTTTATATATATGATATACATATATCATATATATATGAAATTATATATCATTTTGTTTTTCTTTAGAGAAACCAGCCTAACACATTTGTCCCCCCACCTGGTAACCATGCACAAAATGCTTCTTTTTTGTGTAAAAATTTTTCTTGACTTTTTATAATTGTGGTCTTCTTTTACGACTGACTAAATGAACTAAGCATAATGTCCTCCAGGCTCATGTGTATTATGAGGTATTGCAAAGATTCATTACTATTATTTAACATTGCATAATAGACACTTAGGTTCTTTACATCTTTTTGCTATTGTGACTATGCTGTGATGAACATGAGTGTCACATATATATTCATATAATGTCTCTTGTTTCTCTAGGATATAGATAGTGGTGGGATTGCTGGACCTTATGGTTTTCCAGTTCATTAAGGCAGTGTCATATTGTTTGCCACAGTGGTTGTGCCATGTTATAATTCCACTAGCAGTATATAAGGGGTCCAGTTTCTCCACACCCTTTCCAGCAATTTTTATTGTCTGTTTTTTCGAACTTTGTTGTTCATGCTAGGGTGAGATACTATCTCATTGTTGTTTTTGTTCACATCTCTCTATTGACTAACAAAAATCAACCCTGGTGGTTCTGTCAGTTCAGTGTTGAACTGCTAACTGCAAGGTCGGCAATTCAAAGCTGCTCCTTGGGAGAAAGATAAGTCTATCTGCTCACCTAAAGCTTTACAGCTTAAAACGCTATAAATGATTTCTGCGAGTCACCATGGAGTCAGTGGCATTGGGTTTGGTTTGGGTTATAATTTCGATGGCTACTGACCATGAGCAATTTCAGCACATGCATGTTGGTTGCCTGAAGGTCCTCTTTGTTGCAGTGTCTGTTCACACCTCTGCCCACTTAATTAAAAATTGGGTTATTTAAGTTTTTGTTGTTGGGGTTCAAAGTTCTTTAAGTTTGGGGAACAAAAAGGAATCTGAAGGAGCAAGATCAGGGCTGTAAGGTGAATGATGAAACGTGCAACAACACAATTCTTGTAGGACAGTCATTGAAAGATGAGCAGATGATGGGGGGAAATGCCTTTGAACAATTTCTTGATCCTTTCCTCACTTGTGCAGTTGTCACTTTTCTTAAAATTTCTTCATAATAAGTCCCCTTGATCATAGTGTGTTCTTAAAGAAAATCCATCAAGATCACCCCCCTGGAGTACAGATGGTCTCTTTAAGAAATTGTGCTGGTGAACTGAATATCCATTTACAGAAAAATTAAACAGCATCCATATCTGACACCATATATAATAGCTAACTCAAAGTAGACCAAAGACCTAAATATAAAACCTAGAACTATCAATACCATCAATGGAAAAATAAGGGTAAATGTAGAGGCCATAACAGACGCATAAATACGCTATCAAACATAACCGAAAACACGCAACCAACAGAAGACAAACTAGATGGCGGAGACCTCCTAAATCAGATACTTATTTGCATCAAAAGATTTCACCAAAAGAGTAAAAAGAAGACCCATGGATTAGGAATTGTCCTTTCTTATTGCAACAACATGTAGGACAAGGGACTAATATCATAAAATTTTAGAAAACTCCGTATTACATGCCAACCCTGTGAACCATCAAGGAAATCCAATTATTAAATGGGTAAAGAGCACGAATAGACACCACCAATGAAGACAATCATGTAGCCAGCAAACATACGGGGAAAGACTTGTTATCATTAGCCCTTCCAAACCCCAAACCAAGCTAAATGCTGCAGAGTCTATTTCAACTCAGTGCAAGTCTCTGTAGAGTTTCAGAGACGGTAAGTCTTTACGGGAGTAGATAGCCTATTTGTTCTCTCACAGAGTGGTGAGTAGGCTTGAATTACTGACCTTGTTGATAACAGTCCAGCACCAAACACACAGAACCATCCCAGACAACAGCGAGATTTTATCTCACCCCAGCATTAATAGCAAAGTTCAAACACATAGATAACAACAAATCCTGGCAAGGTTGTGGAGGGACTATAAAATGATGCATGCACTGTGGAAAATAGTTTGGTGTGTCCTTAAAAATCTGGAAATCGAAATACCATGTTACCTAGTAATCTCTCTATGTGGTATATATCTTAGAGAAATAAAGGCCATGACACAGATAGATGTACACACAGGTTTTCACAGTGCTAGTCACAAAAGGAAAAAGATGGAAATAACCTAAATACGCACCAGTGGAAGTATGAATAAACATAGTGGAAGGATGGATAAACAAACTATGGTACATACACACAGTGGGATACTATGCAAAAGGATAACAAAGTATTATGGATAAACCTGGCCACATTGTACTGAGTGAAGTTAGTCAATCACACAAGGACAGATATTGCATGAAAACACTAATGCAAAACGTCAAGAAAAAGGTTTTCACAATAAAAATAAATATTCTTTAATGGTTAACATATTGAGTGATGGAGGAAAGATCAAGAGAAGATGGAAAGAATATACAGTCACTATACCAAAAAGAACTCTGTTGGCATAGGGGTTACACATTGGTCCTCTATTCTCAAAGTCAGCAGTTCAAAACCACCATGTACTCTGTTAGCTAAAGATGGGGCTTTCTACTCCCATAAACAGTTAGAGTCCAATGCCTTGGCACAGTTAATAAAAGATAAGTAAACCTCTTTATTATATTTTTTGCTTTCAGCCAAGACACATCTTACATAAGCATTGACGTCCTTGTTCTTTGTCCTCTTTTGAATCTGCCCTGAACCTCTGGCATCTTTTGGTCAATGGACTGCTACAACCATTGTTGGATGATCTTACATTTTTTAACTTCCACGTGACACCAATGATATTGTTCTATAGTTTGTGCGTTCTTTTGGTTCACCTCTCATTTAAATGGGTACAAATATAGATATTTTTCAGTCAGTTGGGCAAATAGCTGTCTTTCACATTTCGTGGCAGAGAATAGTGCTTCTAGTACTTAATCTGCCTTTTGAAATATTTCAATTGCTATTCCATCCATTCCGGAAGCCTTGTTTTTGCCTAATGCTTCCAGAGCAGTTCGAACTTTTCCTTCAACACCATTGGTTCTTTCTCACATGCTACCTCCTGAAATGGTGGAATGTTGACTAGTTCTTTTTGGTACAGTGACTCTGTGTATTATTTCCATCTTCTTTTGATACTTCCTGCATCATATAATATTTTGCCTATAGAATCTGTAAATATTGGAACTCAAGGCTTGAACTTTTTCATGAGTTCTTTCAGTTTAAGATGTGCTGAATATGTTCTTTCCTTTTAGTGTTATAATTCTAGGCCCTTGCACATTTATTATATTTGACTTTGTCTTCTCAAGCTGCCCTTTGAAAATTTAGATTCAGCCCTTGACTTCATCCTTTCTTCCACTTGTTTTAGCTTCTCTATGATTAATAGCAAGTTTCAGTCTTTTGTGACATCCATTTTGATATTTTCTTTATATACTGTCTTTTTAGTGATTTTGCTTTCTTTATGACGTGATGTCCTCCCACCATTAATAAGGTCATCTATCATTAGCGTTCAGTGCATCAAATCTGTTCTTGAGATGTTCTAGAAATTCAGGTGGTATAGACTCAAGGTCGTATATTGGCTCTCTTGGAGTTGTTTTAATTTTCTACAATTTTAACCTACACTTATATATGCACAATTAATGATCTATTCCCCAGTCAGCCTTCATCCTTATTTTAGGTGCTCATACTCAGCCTCTCCATTGTATTTTCCCATAGATGTAGTCAATTGATTTCTGTGTATTCCATATGGAGAAGTCCATGTGTATAGTCATCCTTTTAGAATACTACTAAAATTTTTTCAACAGGCTGAGGAAGCACTGGAAGTACCCACTTGTCTGTGCCAGCGAATTTGGAAGACTGCTACTTGGCCAACTGGATGAGATCCATATTTGTACCCATTCTAAGAAAGGTGACCCAACAGAATGCAGAAATTATGGAACAACATCACTGATAGCACATGCAAGTAAAATTTCGATGATCATCTAACAAAAGCTGCAGCAGTGCATTGACAGGGAGCTGCCAGAGGTTCAGGGCCGATTCAGAAGAGGACATAGAACAATGGACATGGTTGCTGATGTTAGATGTGTCTTGACTGAAAGCAGAGAATACCAAAGAGTTGTATACTTGTATTTCACCACCTATACCAAGAAATTTGAATGTGTGGATCATAAAAAACTATGAATAGGCTTGTGAAGAATAGACATTCCAGAATACATGTGCTTATGCAAAACCTGTTGAATAAGTCTGGGTACATTAGAGAAACAAATCCACAGAAAAGCATATGTATAGGAGAGAGTTTTATATAAAGGATAAGTGTATGTTAAGAAAGCATCCCAACCCAGTGCCGCCCAAACCTATGAGTCCAACATTAGCCCATATGTCTGAAACCAATCTACAAAATCCTCCTCCATCTCACAAAACAGACACAATGATGTTGACTGCAGGAGGAAAGCCGAATCAATGAGAGTGTAAGCATCTTGGGACTGGCAGGGGTATCCACGTGGCTGCTCCAGCACCCAGGGCTGCATCCAAGTAGGTCCATGCGGCTTCTCCTCAGGGATGCCTCGCAGGAAGTGAGCCTTGCCAGCTAAAGCAAGGAACTGGCTAAGGCAGCTACATCCTGGTCCAACCCTCAGAAAGCAAGAGACCCGAGAACTAGAAAGGTAAGGCTCACTGAGCCATTTATCTCTCCACCCTTCAACTAACCCCACATGTATTTATTGGCCAAGTTGGCACAATAAACCTTAACTATCTCACCTGTATATACATCAGGAAAGTGTGTGTTGGGATTGTATCTTCTCACTATTCAATCTGTATACTGAGCAAATCATCAGAGAAACTAGATTATGTGAAAAATGTGGCATCAGGATTGGAGGAAGACTTATTTAAATATATTTATGTGTGTGTCACAACTTACTTGCTGAAAGTGAGGACTTGAAGCTCTTGCTGATGAAGATCAAGTATTACAGCCTTCAGTGTGGATTACAACTCATTGTTAAGACAACTAGAAACCTCACAACTAGTCCAATAATTGTAAACAGAGAAAAGATAGAAGCTGTCAAGGATTACATTTTTCTTGGATTCACAATCCGTATTCTTGGAACCATCAGTGAAGAGATCAAACAATGCATTGCATTGAGTAAATCTGCTCACAAGACCTCTTTTAAGTGTTGAAAAGCAAGGATGTCACTTTAAGAACTAAGGTGTGCCTAATTCAAGCCTTGGTATTTTCAATTGGCTCATATACATGTGAAAGTTGGACATTGGATAAGGAAAACTGAAGAAGAATCAATGCTTTTGAAGTATAATGCTGGCAAAAAAAATATTCAACGTATCCTGGACTGTCAAAGGAACAAACAACTCTCTCTTGGAGGAAGTACATCGAGAATGCTCTTTAGAGGCAAACATGGTAGGACTTTGCCTCATATTGTTTGGACATGTTATTAGGAGAGATCAGAGCCTGAAGGACATCATGCCTGGTAAAGTAAATGGACAATGTAAAAGAAGAGATCCTTGACAAGGTGTATTGACACAGTGGATGCAGAAATGGACTAAAGCAGAAGAAAAATTGTGAGGGTGGCACAGGACTTAGTGTTGTTTCATTTTGTTGTATATAGATTATTATGAGTTGGAACTGACTTAAAGGCTCCTAATAACAACAGTATTAAGAGGGGCAGGGAGACTAAATTACTGGTTAGTGGGTCTACACTGTTAACTTGGTTGAAGAGGAAAGCAGCATACAATAAGAGGGAAGCCTAATATGATGGAGACAGGGGAAGATACTAAGATTGCAAGAGTTAAAGGCAACAGAAGTATTGTTATATATACACAATCCTTTGATTATGGAAATCTACAAATAAATGTGTAGATAAACATGTAAGCTTTGGAGAGAGAGTGGGTTTTTACATATAAATATATAAAGGTTTGAGAGAATATATTTCTGTGTATGTATTTACATATGCTTTAAGTATATTCATGAATATAGCACAGCACATAGGAGGAAACGTTATGAAAACTTCTTAGACATAAGTACCTTGAGGGAATGGATTACTGGGCTTGGGGCTCAGGACCCTACTCTCAGAGGACACCAAGGTCAATTAGCATAACATAGTTCATAAAAACAATATTCTACAGACTACTTTGAAGAGTAGCAACTGATTGGGGTCTTAATAGCTTATGGGCAGCCATGTGAGGTGCAACTATTGTTTTTTCCATGATTAGAGGAAAGAAAAGTGGAAATGGGGAAAACACAGCAATTGAGAGACAGGTTGATTCTGGACACTGATATGTGTGGATCTCACAGGGACTAGAGAAAAATGAGAACAGGCTGGCTGGTATGACATTAAAAGAGTTGCATGGAACTTAAGTCTTTGAATAGGTGAAGGGACCAGGGGTCTGAGATGAATGGAGTCATACAGAGACTTCTTAGCTTCCTATGAAAAGCATCAACCTATTTTGGAATGGCTAGGACTGAGTTGACCAGAACCTTAGGAGATTGTGCATATCAGTAGTTGATTTGCTGGATGACTTGAGTTTGCTTATAGATGCAGACAAAAGTTTCCAAGTGGGATGAAGATTCTCCACATCAAAGACCATGTTTGTCTCCTCAAAGCACTGGACTGATAGAAATGGGCAGTTTATAAATTGGATACCCAAATTGAGGAAAGATAAAGGCATGAAGTAGCTAATACCAGAACGATGTGATATGGAAACTCTGCTAGGTGAACTGGTCTCTAGCTCCAACATACCTGTAACCTGAGGACTTAAGACTGAAACTATATGGTGTATGAAGCAGAAAGCAGCTGTACCAAGAACATTAAACTATGGGTGGGTGGACTTATATTTATTTACTACTTTAATACCCTACTTGTTGTATTAAGATATGCATTATTATGGCAGAGCTGTGCCTGACGTTAACAATGCATATTATTGTAAGTTTTGCCTGACCACCAACTCCCATGGTTTGTGCAAATAGCATCAAGTCACGTAAAGATTTAGTCTGTACAAGTGAATAATCCTTGTATTGTGATATGTATGTAGTAAGCCTACACTTGTTCAATCTCCCTTTCTCAATAGTGTTTTACAATTATTACCACGGGCTAATCAATGACACTATAAACAGAATATCCTTATGCTCCAAGGAGCTAATCAATAAGATTCTTTACCATAAATTAACAAGGATTTCTTTAAGGTGAACCAGAGGCAGATAAAAAATATAGATTCAGGAATGGATTTTGGACTCACACTTAATCTTAGCACCAATGTAAAAACAATTAGTCCTATGACATGGCCCTGCTCAATACTTGGCCTCATAAAGGAAAATCAGAAGTTATGGGTGCTATACCAAAGTGTGGTGAAGGAATTAGATGGTGCCCAGCTAACAGAAAGCATAGCATCTGAGGTCTGACAGGTTTGTTTTCAAACAGACAGCCATCTAAGTGAGAACTCAAGTAAGCCTACATGGAAGAAGTACGTCAGCATACCTGACCCAAGATCACAAATTATATAATCCAAATGTGAAGAAGGCAATGGTATCAGAGTTTAAATTGTAAGATTCTGGTGTGCAGAAGGCTATGGATGATAGTGAAAGCCCCAAATTTGCAGGATCTACACAGGGAATAGGCCTCTGGTGATTTTGCTCTAACCACAATTAAGGGATGAAAATTACCTGGTTATCAGACAGAGAATATTGGAGAGATGACCATTGTAGATTAAAATGATAAATCTGACTTGAACTGTTAAAACCTTGTCACTTGATCTCCCTTTGGATACACTTTGTGCTTAATGTGGGTTTTAAGGTTTTCTGGTTTTTTTCTCCATATTGGGGTTTGTCTCTGTTGTATTTTGTCATTGTTGGTAGCCTTCTTGACTCCCTGTTCTGTTTTTTTCTATGCTTTTCAGTATATAAAACCAGGCTAGGTAAGTCTATAGAGACAATAACTAGAATAAGGGTTCCTAGGGGTACGGTGGGGGAGGGGGAAAGAGATATTGATATAATTATGGGGTTAAAGATGTAGGGGTTCACAAAACTGCAGTTGTTAGGCATGGAATATTTTTCTTCTGTTCACTTGTCAAATATATTTAGATGGGGCTGGTGTATTTTCAGTTGTACCAATTTTAGTCTTACACTGTTTTGTGTGAACATGATTTTATCATTGTCTTTGTTTAAATATTATGTATGGTTATAGAATTATTTACAGGTGTCTAGTTGACAAGGGGTGGTGGGTGGCAATTAGATTTTATGTCAACTTGAACTTGTATGAATGTGTAGGGGCAGAGCCCAACCTGTCAATCAACTGGTAACCTGATGGCACTTCCTTGGATCTATGGCCTTTTTTATAAAAGAAGAGACCTTGGGAACTTCTTTTCCCTCTCTGGAATGTTGCCTTCCTCCTCACTGAAACTTTACTGAGACTCTGTTTACTAGACTCTTTACTGGCATCCTACAGGAATGCCCTCATATGGGCTGCCCAGTCTATGGGCTATCAGCGCCCTGCCATGTTTCCACTGATTTAGCATCCATCAGGCCTGTGATCTCCTGCATGTCGCTTCACTTTTCTGTGTATTGGCCTGCAGCTAGGCGAGTCTGAAGAGGGCCACAGCTTTCATCAGACTTAATGACTTAAGTTGGATTGTGCTGAGATGCCTTCTTGGTATTATATTTCTTCTTGGTGTAAAGTTCTTTTTGATACAGACATGGGTGTCACTGGTTTTGCTTCTCTAGACAACCCAGCCTTAGACCTCGCCCGAAGGCATACTAATGAAAGTAAGATAAAGGTAATCCTTTGAGAAATGTCTGCAGTTATCCATTAATCACTTAGACATGCTTCAACACAATTTGTTTGGAATAACTTTAGTAGCAATTGAACAATACAAATGTAAGAGTACTTCCACTACTTTAAAAACATTATACTTTTAACATTATACTACTCCCTCAACACAACTAATCCGCCATTCTGTGAGGCTCACCTTCCCGACATGATCACTGAAGACAAAATGGGTGCATAAGCAAATGTGGCAAAGAAAGCTGATGGTTCCCAGCTATCAAAAGATATAGCATCTGGGGACTTAACGGCTTAAGGATAAACAAGTGGTCATCTAGTGGGGGAGCAACAAAACCCACATGGAAGAAGCACACCAGCCTGTGTGATCATGAGGTGTCAATGGAATCAGATATCAGGCATCTAAGACCCAGAATAAAATCATACCAATGTGAATGGGAGTGTGGGGTGTGGAGTTGAGACCCAAAGCCCATCTGTAGACAGTTGGACATCCTCTTACAGAGGGCCACAAGGAAGAGACGAGCCAGTCAGGGTGCAGTATAGCACCAATGAAACATAAAACTTTCCTCTAGTTCTTTAATGCTTCCTCCCCCTCACTATCATGACCTCATTTCTACCTTACCAATCGGATTAGACCAGAATGTGCACACTGCTACAGATAAGTGCCCACAACACCGGGAATCCAGGATAGATAAACTCCTTAGGACCAACAATGAGATTAGAGATACCAGGAGGCTAAAGGAAAGGTGTGGGGAAAAAGGGGGAATCAATTACAAGGATCAACATATAACCCTTTCCCAGAGGACCAACAACAGAAAAGTGGGTGAAGGGTGACAGGGGATGATGTGAGATATGAAAATAATAATCTAATAATAATATTAAGTTATAACTTATCAAGGGTTCATTAGGGAGGGAGGGGGAAATGAGGAGCTGATATAAAGGGCTCAAATAAAAAGAAAATGTTCTGAAAAGGATGATGGCAACGTATGTACAAATGTGCTTGACACAATGGATGAATGTATGGATTATGATAAGAGATGTAAGAGCCCCCAATAAAAGTATTTAATAAAAAAACGTATAAAACATTAAGGAAACACTAAAAAACAAACAAGAACAAAAAACCATAAACACACTGCTGTAGAGACAAATATGACTCATTTTCATTCTTTCATGTTTAGAATATCATACTTCCCATTTATAAGAAGCCAAAATTGCCTTGACTTTCCTTTGGAATGTTGTTGTTGTAAGTACCATTGAGGTCATTCCAACCCATAGTGATACTATGCACAATAGAATGAAACACTGCCTGGTCCCGTGTCACCTTCACAATAATTCCCATGCTTGAGCCGATGATGCAGCCACGTGTCAATCCATGTCATCCAGGGCCTTCCTTTTCTTCACAGCCCCTGTACTCTACCAAGCATGATGTCCTTCTCCAGGGGCTGATCTCTGCTGACAATCTGTCTAAAACATGCAAGATGAAATATTGCCATCTTGCCTCTTAGAAACATTCTAAGACAGTTTTTTTGCCCCTTTGGACAGTACTGTTTGCCAGCATCACTGTTCAAATGCATCAATTCTTCTTTTGTTTTCCTTATTCAATGTCCAATTTTCATATGAATATGAAGCAGTTGAAACAAAATGGCATGGGTCAGGCACACCTTGGTCTGCAAAGAAATATCAAATTCTTGCTTTTCAACACATGAAAGATTTTGTGCAACACAGCACAAAATGCAGCACATCTTTTGTTCTCTTGACTGCTGGTTCCATGAACGTTGATTGGGGATCCAAGCAAGAAAAAAAATCCTTCACAACTTCAGCCTTTCCACCATTTATCATGGCATTACTCATTTGTCCAGTGGTGAGGATTTTGGTCTACTTTCCATTGATTTATAATCCATATTGAAGCCTGTAGTCCTTGATCTTCATCAGCAAGTGATTCAAGTCCTCTTCACTTTAAGTAATCATGGCTGTGTCATCTGCATGTCACAGGTTGATAATAAAACTTCTTCTAATCCTGATGCCGCATCGGATCTTAAGGGTGTTAAGTCATGACAGTGTTCTGTTGTTCATAGGGTTATTATGAATCCGAACCATCTTGGAGGCACGTTAACGACAACAGTAATCATGTTTTACCCATTGTCATTAAGCTAATTCTCACCCATAGACACCCTAGAGGATTGAGAACAGTGTTTAGGGTTTCTAAAACTAGTATTTATGGGAGCAGAAAGCATCCTCTTTCTACTGTGGAACAGCTGATGGGTGTGAACCACTGAGCTTGTAGGACAACAATCCAGCACTTAACCTCCGGTACCCACAAGGGTCCTTAATCATATCTTAGGTCTATAGAATATAGGCTAGCTCAGCTCCAAAGTGGCCAGCCAAAGCTGTGTTCAAAGTGACCAGACAAGTCATGACCATTGCTGCCCTGGAAGAGAATGTCAGGGGGTTTGGGGTGTGTCTGTACACGTGCACATGTGCATATATTTGTCATGTCTTCTGAAGACAGAGATCCAATTTTGCCAGCACTACTAGTTGAAGAGACAGTCTCTCCCTCATTTAATATGTTTTGGCCCTTTGTCAAAAATAAATTGTCTATAGATAGATTAATTTAGTCCTGGGTTCCCAATTCTGTTCTATCGGTCTATGTGAATATCATTGTACCACTACCAGGCTGTTTTGACAACCATTTTTGTGTAGTAGATTTTGAGATTGGGAAGTGAAACAACTCATATTTCGTTCTTCTTATTTAGTAGTGCTTTGCTTGTCCTTGACTTCTTTCCTTTTGATATAAAATAGACAATTAATTTTCCATTTTTTTAAAGAATGATGTTGGGATATGGATCAGGATTGCATTATATTTATAGATCACTTGAGCTAGTGTGCTTGGCTGGGTAGACTAAAGAAGCAGATCCAGTGATAGTCATGTACGTACAAGAAAGAGTTTTGTGTAAAGAAGTAATTATATATCAAGGAGGCATGTTAGGCCAGTCCAACTCAAGTTCATAAGTCCAATACTAGTCCATGTGTCCCTCTTCAGGCTCACAAAGCCACAGGCAATGATGCAAAGTGCAGGAAGATCACAGGCTCCTGTGTACAGTCATGTGAATCCAAGGTGGGTAGACACATGGCAAGGTTCCAGTGGCTCTCAGGGTGGCCAACCAACAGGAAGGCAAAGAGAGAAAAAGAGGGACAGTATTATAGGGTCCCCACCTCTCAGAAGGCCACACCCCAAGGACAAAGCATCATGCTGTGGTCTGATTAATAGGGTTGATTCTACCCCTAGCCAGATGTGCCTAGTTGACATAAAATCATCTGACTACCATAGGTAGTATCGACACTTTCACAATGTTGTCTTCCTAAACATGAACATGGTATATTCTTCCATTTATGTAGGTCTCTTTTTGTTTCTTGTAGTAATGTTTTGTAGTTTTATTTGTGCAAGCCTTTTGTTTCTTTTGCTATATTTATTCCTAACTATTCAATTGTTTGGTTAGCTATTGCAAATGGTATTGTTTTCTTAATTCCTTGTCAGAGCTCTCTTTGTTCATATACAGGAAGCTGACTGATTGTTGTATGTTGATCTGGTATCCTGCCACGTTACTGAATTTTTCCTTTAGATCCAATAATTTCCTTTTGAGCCTTTGAGGTTGTCTATTGAGAGATTAATACCATCTGCAAATAGAATTTTACTTCTTTTCCCACTTGGAGGCCTTTCGTTTCCCTTTGTTGCCTCATAACTCTGGCTAAGACTTCCAGCACACTATTGAACAGGAGTGGTGATAAAGGACATCTTTATCTGGTTCTGTTCATAAATATAATGCTCTCAGTTCTTTTCCATTGAGTCAGATGTTAACGATTGGCTTTGCCTATTTACCCTTCATTATGTTGAAGAATTTGCCTTCCTTTCCTGTTTTGTTGTTTTGGTTTTTTTAATAGTTTTATTGGGGTCTCTTGCATCTCTTATCACAACCCATACATTCATCCAGTATGTCAAGCACCTTTGCACATATGCTGCCATAATCATTTAAAAAGTATTCTCTTCCCACTTGAGCCCCTGATATCCACTCCCCATTTCTTCCCCTCCCTCCCCCACCCACCCTCCTTCATGAACACTTGATAAGTTATAGATTATTTTTTCCATATCTTACATCGTTCTCTGTCTCTCCTCTCCCACTTTTCAGTTATTTTTCACTCTGGGAGGGGGTTCTAGGTTGATCCTTGTGATCAGTTCCCCTTTTCTCCCCCCACCCTCTCCTAATCGTCCTGGTATCTCTACTCCTTTTGTTGACCCTGAGGGGTTTGTCTATCCTGGATTCCCTGTGTTCAGGGCTCTTATCTGTAGCAGTGTGCATGTTCTGGTCTAATCTAATTTGTAAGGTAGAATTGAGGTCATGATAAAGGGGTGAAGGAAGCACCAAATAGCTAAAGGAAAGTTGTAGGTTTCAGCAGTGCTATACTGCACCCTGACTGGCTCATCTCTTCCCTGTGACCCCTCTGTGAGAGCATGTCCAATTGTCTACTGATGGGCATTGGGTCGCCACTCCATACCCCCACCCCCCATTCACCTTGGGTATGGTTTTATTCTGGGTCTTAGATGCCTGATACCTTGATACCTGATCCCATCGATACCTCATGATCACACAGGCTGGTGTGCTTCTTCCATGTGGGATTTGTTTCCTCCCTACTAGATGGCTGCTTGTTTATCTTCAAACCTTTAAGACTCCAGATATTATACTTTTGATAGCCGGCCACCATCAGCTCTCTTCACCACATTTGCTTATGCCCCCATTTTGTCTTCAGCAATCGTGTAGGGAAAGGTGAGCCTCACAGAATGCCGATTGTTAGAACAAAGTGTTCTTGTTTTAAGGGAGTACTTGAGTTGAAGCCCAATGTCCATGTGCAACCTTAATTCTTAACATATATATATGAGTACATAGTTCTATTCCCCTCTCATTATATATATATTTACATATGTACACACTTGTATTAAAGCCTCTATAAATATCCTTTGCCTCCTGGTTCTTTCCTCTATTTCCTTTTTACTTCCTTCTTTTCCCATCATGTTCGGCCTTCATTCAGGTTTAGAAATTCCTCGCTGATACATTACCCTTGATTGATCCCCACTAGGCATCCTATGACCTTCCTTCCATTGATTTTAGTTCACTTGTTGTTCCCTTGCCCCTGGGTTAGTCCCCCCTCCTCTTCCTTTGTCCCTTCTCCCCTTCTCCCATACCCAACCCCGGAACCATTGGTCCCATTCTTTTCATCTCCGAATTATTTATCCCACCTATCTTATCTAGATAGATATGCAGATACGTTAATAAGAGCAAAAACCAGGCAAAGCCAAATAAAACAACAAAAGAAGTCAAAACCAAAAAAGCAATAACAACAGCAGCAAAAAAACAAACATAAAATAACAATTACAAAAAGAAAGCTACTGACAAAAATGGAAAAGCTTATAAATAGTTCAAAGTCTGTTTTTTGGCCTTTGCAAGTGTTTTCCAGTTGAGTCTGATGGGGTACCACACTCTGTCTCCCAAGTCTATTTTTTGTATTCCCCGGAGGTTTCATCAGTTGTTCCCCCTGCTGCTCTGCTGCATTCCTGCAGTGCCTCGCCCCAGCGTGAGGGGGCCAGACCGTGCACTATTACCACACTGTGTCTTGAGTGCTGCCCCCCTCAGCATCATGGTTCAGTGTGGGATGTCGTGTCCCATGGTGGGCCAGCCCTATGGTCCTCCTTGTGCGTTGTCTGCTCTGGGTGTTTTTTGTCAAATCCCTTTTCAGTGTCAATCATGTGATTTATTTTTTTTAATGATAGATTACAGCGATGGCTTTACTAATGTTGAACTATCCTTGCCTACCTAGCATGAACCCTAGTTGGTCATGATGTATTATTTTTCTGATATTTTGTTGGGTTCTATTAGCTATGATTTTGTTGAGAATGTTTGCTTGTTCATAATTGATACTGGTCTTTGTATTTCTATTCTGGTGATGTCTTTCCCGTGTTTTTCACAACAGGGTTTTGCTTGCTTTCTAGAATGAAATAGGGTGTTGGCCACCCCTGCCTATCTTCTAAAATAGTTTGTTTAAGTAGAATTTGGTGTCAATTCTTCTCTGAATGTTTGGTAGTATCACCAGTGATGCCATCTGATCTCTGACTCTTTTTTGGGGGGGAGATTTTTAATTGTTTGATCAATTATTTCTTTTGTTGCTGGTCTGTTCAGGTTTTCTGAATTAATCTACATTAACTTAAATAGCTAATTAGTTCATTTAAGTAGGTTCCTAGAAATTCATCTATTTCTTCTAGGTTTTAAAATTTGTACAAGTACAGTCCTTCATAGTATTTTGCTATTATATTTTTTATTTAAGTTGTTTCCATTGCACTGTTGCCCATTTAGTTTCTTATTCAAGATATTTTCATTTTCTCCTTTGTAAAGTTTGCTGTGGATCTTCAATTTTGTTAGTGCTTTCAAAGCACCAACTTCTTGTCTTGCTGATTCTTTATATCAATTTTCTGTTTTCTGATTCACTTATTTCTTCTCTAATGTATATTATTTTGTTTTCTTGTGGTGGCTTAAAATTTGTTTAGCTGTGCTTGAATTTTGAGATGTTGGTGTTGATCTTGGGTTTTTCTTATTTTTTTAAATATGCATTGTGCAGTAAACTGCCCTCCGAGAACTGCTTTTGCTGTGTCTCAAAGGTTTTGATATGGTGCACTTTAATTCTCATTTGTTTTAAGAATTAAAATTTTTTCATTCCTTATTTCTTTAATTACTCATTGTTTTTAAGCATGGTGATTTTCTGTTTTCATATATTTAATATTTTTCCTTTGATGTTCTCATTGGAGATTGTTAAATTGTATGATGTTGTGATCTGAAAAGATTCTTTGCTTATCTTGAAAATTCTAAATTTATTAGACTTGCTGTATGGGCTGACATCTGTTATATTCTGGAACATTTTGCCGAATGTTCCATGTGCACTGGAAAGAAGGTATAGTGTATTATTGTTGAGTTGGTCTACAAGATTAAGTGCATTGATTGTGTTGTTTAGTTCTTCCGTGTGTTTGTTGTTTTTTTTTTTCTAATTGTTCCATCCTTCATTGAGAGTTGTTGTAGAATTGTGTATTTCTCTCTTCAAATCTATGAAACTTTTATTACTGTATTTTTAAGGCCTTTCATTGAGGGTAGAGATATTAGATTATGGTTATATTCTTGTTCAATTTACTCTTTGTCTCTAATGGTTAATTGAGCAAGGGCATGCTACATGGTTTTAAAACAGGCAAGGTGTGTATCAGCCTGGTATCCTTGCACCATACTTATTCTATCTGTATGTTGAGAAAGTTCTCAGAGAAGCTGGGTTACATGAAAAAGAATGTGGCATCAGGATTGAAGGAAATACTTAACCTGTGATATGCAGATGACACAACTTTGCTTAGTGCCAGTGAGGAAAACTTGCTGATGAAGATCAAGAATTGCAGTCTTCAATACGGATTACAACTCAATATAAAGAAAACCAGAATTCTCACAACTTGACCAGTAGGTAACATCATGATAAACAAAGAAAAGATTGACATTTTCAAGGATATCATCTTTCTTGGACCCACAATCAATGCTCATGGAAGTAGGTAGCAGTCAAGTGATCAAAAGATGCATTGCATTGGGCAAATCTAATATACAAGACCTCTTTAGAGTATTGAAAAGCAAAGATGTTGCTTTGAAGATAGGTAGGTTTGACTCAAGCCATAGTATTTTCAGTCTCTTCATATGCATGTGAATTTGGATGTTGAATACATAAGACTGATGAAGAATTGATGCATTTGAATTATGGTGCTGGTGAAGAATATTGAAAGTATCATAGATTGCCCAAAGTACAGATAACCTGGACAATGAATAAGGAAGACTGAAGAAGAATTGATGCCTTTTAATTATTGTGTTAGAAAAGAACATCAACTGCTAGAAGAATGAACAATTGTTGGAAGAAGTACAACCAGAGTGGTCTTTAGAAAATTGAGGATTGTGTAACTTCCTCTTATGTATTTTGTATGTTATCAGGCAGGATCAGGTCATGAAGAGGGCCATTTTGCTTGGTAAAATAGAGAGTCAGGTAAAAAGACGATCCTCAACGAGGCAGCTGCATCAATGGATTCAGTCATGGTAACCACCGTAGGCTGGTGGAGGACCAGACCATATTTTGTTGGATGGTTATAAGGTGGAGCCAACTGGATGGCATCTGACAACAACATGCAAAATTAAAATATGTTTCTCTTGGCTTTAGCATGTAATTCTTAAGTAAAATTAAGGCTTGAAGAAATGTGCATTTCTTCTCCTAGGAGTATATTATATGTTTGAATTTAGTTATTGTAAATAAAAATTCGTGTCATATTGAATATACACAATTAGGATGAAGTATGGATAACTATATATTGAAGCACCATAGATTTTTGAAAGATATTTCTTTTTTTGTTGTTGTTCATTACTGCACTAGTTTGTTTTATTAGATTTCTATAGCGTTTCACATGATGTCTGAACAAATCTTAACCCTTATCTCTCCAGGACAGAATAGTAAGTATCCCAGTTACTGAGACAAGAATTTCAGCACTAGTTATAGAAGTGGCTTCCAGAGAGTAGGGAAACCATCTCAGGCACTGCCCCTGCCAGTCCTACCCCAGCTACATTTGAGAAGCCCCAACCCACTACATCTGGAGACTGACAGATTAATTCTGGAAGATCTTACCCAGACTCTCTTTTTCTATTTTAGGCATTGTCTCTGACTTTGGGCTTTCCTTATTCTTAATTAAGCTCAGGGTTGGCCTGCCGAGTCTTTGTTTTAGAAGAGAATTTAGGAAGCTCATTGCATGATGGTATATTTCTACCATGGATTCTAGTTTAGTGCCCTTTGATTTGATAGGTACCAGAGACTAGGGATAACTCCAGTGAGGTTTACTTTGGAGAAGTGAAGAAATCTTTATTACTGAAGTATGATATACTTACTATACATTACTGTAATTTTATTTATCTTAAAAAACCCTTTTTTTAATCATTCAGCATATACATAGGTACCTTTTTATTTGTTTGATGTACGAACTAGAATGTGTTTTATGGGTCTTGTAAATAATATCATTCCTTCTCTTGAAATAATTATCACTTGTCGTTGTTGCTAAGTGCCGTGGAGTCAGTTCTGACTCAAAGTGGCTCTACAAACATCAGAACAAAACACGACACACGACCCACTTCTATGCCATCCTCACAATTTTTCCTACGCCTGAGCCCATCTTTGTAGTCACAGTGTCCATCCATCTTTTGAAGGGCTTTCTTCTTTTGCAGGAGGGCCAGCAGCTAGTGCTAGACTTGGATGGAAAATAGTCAAGGTTCTCTATCATTAAGCCACGGGTAATTTTTGAAGGACTGAGTATACCTGAGGCTGGCATCCTCCTTCTAAGGGTCTGTTCAAACCCTGCTCATGGGTTCTGGACTGGGTAAGTTGTGAGGAGCTTTGTTTCCAAGCTCTGCCTTTCTGGTATTGTCTGTTTCCTTGTCTTGAGCCCTTCTCCACAGTACTTAGCAGAGACAGGCTGCCAGATTGACTCCATACCATACTTGGACCTTTTGGGAGAAGGGTCTGATGTGGCCTGGCCCAGGCCTGGTTCTATGCCTACCCTGACAGCTGGGATGCCTGCCATGCCTTTGCATTTGTTTTCTCTGCCCACTCCTGTGAGGCTCAGGTTCCCCATAATCAATATTAGACCATTGTTGAAAATCTCACCCACCCCCACCATGGGCATCTCTCTGGGGTGCCCTAAATAAGGGTGTGCACACCTGAGTGGCACCTGGACAGGGCGAGCGTGAGGAGCTGGGAACCAGGCTGAGTCATGGCACTGCTACAGTTGGACCCTGGTGTAACACTCAGACTACATTCCTCCTAGTGAGGACTACGAGGTCAATTGTAGGATAAATTGCTTGGATAAAAATCACTCTGAAAGTGCTTCTTTGTTACCAGCAGGCCCAGGTGAGAGGCTACTGGAGCCATTCTCTGGGTAGCTGCTCTTCATTAGCTCCTATGATCCTGTAGGACACAAAATAAGTCTGTACAGCAGGCAAGACTCTTGAGCCTTTGACAATGTACCTGCATTTACTTGCACTTACTTTCCATTTGAGAAAGTGAAGCAAAGTATTGTTATGACTTTTGTCCAATGTGCTGTTATCTTTCAATTGATTATTGATGAGTTTAATTAGTAGGTATCACAGGGAAGGATTGGGTTTGAGAAGATAAAGTTCCAGAAACAGTTCATTTGCATTTTCAATCTCTTTGGTAAACTCAGTTTCCGCAGTTATTTTGTCTTCATGCTATATTTAAATGGATTCTAGTGTCATTTTTTGAAATAACTGCAGCATCATTCTTTTAACAGTAATTCTAAAGAACAGAATCCTGAGAGCTGTTAATTTAACATTTGGCTATAACTGTGTGGAGTTTATCTGTCTCTTTTAATCCCTCTCTCTGTTTTTCCTTGACCGCTTTCAAAATTATATGTGGCACCCATTTGGAGAATTTTTATAAACTTGAAAAAATCTTGCCCTCTTTTAGAACTGAGTGTTAACTGTGGAGAAGTTTGAAGTTGATTTATTTTCTACCTATATACAGATAATTCACTTTAGTACTTTTTCACCAGGTTGTAGCTGTAGCTTGATAATGATCTTTCCGTCTCTCTTTTTAATCTATAAACATCCCCTTTCAATTGACAGTGTCAAGCCCCTCTATTTCAAAAGTTTTCCTCTACTAGATCATCTATTTTTTGTTACCAATTAAATTAATTGCATATATGTTATTTCTTCTGTATATTGTATTTATTAACTCTTTGTTATACTCAGTATTTCATGACTTTTTCCATTTTATTTGTTCATCTATTTGATTTATTCTGCTATTTGTTTTTTATTATTTGTTTTCTTCCATCTTCTGTTAGTTTCAATTCTTATTTCTTTCTTCCCTGAACTCAAATTGTCTTTCTAGTAGTTTATAATACTGTTGATTTTTTCCCCTTATTTTCTTTTTTTGAAGAAGAAGAGCATGACAGGCAAAATGCCAACACCCTAAAAATGCCTGCATCCTAATCATGGTAAACTGTAAATGTTTTATCTACATGGCAATCCTAACATTTCAGATGTGGTTCAATTAGGGGTCTTAATATGGGCAGGTTATCCTTGATTGTGCCGGTGGACCTCATATAATCACAAAGATCCTTACAAGTGAAAGAGGGACACAAAAAGTTCAGAGTAAAAGAACCTGAGGAGACAGGACACACAGGTGACAACAGAAGCGGAGGTTGCAGTGCTATGATTGATGATTTGGAGATGGAGGAGGCCATGAACCAAGGAATGTAGGTGGCCTACAGAAACTTGAAAAGTCAATGAGCAAGATGATCCCCTAGAGTCTGAAAGGCTTGTTTCCAAACAAGCAGTCATCTAAATGAGACATCACCTAAGCCCATATGGAAGAAGCACACCAACATCCATGAGCCAAGAATTATAAATTATATAATCCAAGTCAGAAGGAGGGAATAGTATCAGAGCTTAAATTATGAGATTCTGGTGTGCAAAAGGCTTTGGATGTCCGTGGAAGCCCAAAATACATTTGCAGAATCTATGCAGGGAATCACTGGTTTCCCTCTAACCATAATTGGAGGGATGGAAATAACCTGATCATCAGGCAGT
>NW_022111379.1:26469017-26475108 GCF_000313985.2 Echinops telfairi
GGTAAGGGGAGTAAGGGTTCCTGTGGGGTATGCTGGGAGAAGCGGGGGCAGAGGGTAAGGGGAGTAAGGGTTCCTGTGGGGTATGCTGGGAGAAGTGGGGGCAGAGGGCAAGGGGAGTAAGGGTTCCTATGGAGTATTCTGGGAGAAGCGGGGGCAGAGGGTAAGGGGGAGCTGATATCAAGGAGTTAAAGAAGGAAGAAAATGTTTTGAAACTGATGTGGGTAGCAAATGTACAAAACTGCTTGATCTGATTGGAGTATGGAATGGCATTATGTCTGGATTAGCTCCTAATAAAATGGTTTTGGAGAAAAAAGATTCTCCCCTAGAGCCTCTGGGAGAAACAAAGCTGTACTGACACCTTGAATTTAATTCAGTGAGACACATTTTAGGCTCTGACCTTCAGAACTGTGGAATAAATTTCTTGTCGAAGCTGTCAAGCTTGTGGTAATTTATTAAAGCAGTCATGGGAACCATAGAATATAGCAAATACTTTATAAAACTACTACGTTGAGCATAAATATTTTTCCATGATTCTGCAAGATACTTCTTCTCCATCCCCATTTCTATGTCCAAGACCCTTATTGATTACTTTGTTATTTTAATCATTTGGATGTGGACAGTTTTATTGGAAAAAAGAGTAGGGAATGAAGTCAAAGCAAGGCATACACTTGATTTAGGTTTTATCAGAATTGCTCAAAAGGAATCTTAGTGATCCTCGAGTTTTAGTGTCCCCCAGGTTTTAGTGTTTAAACCTAAACACTAAATTAAACACTAACTTTGGTTTGTTGCTCAGTGTTAATGTTTTTGTCTTGCATTTGCTGAGTGTATTCAGTGGTCATACGTCATGATCACATGACATTTCATATCTAGACAGAACCAGGGGAAGGCTTTTTCCCCACTTCCTGAAGTGAGGTCTGGCTCTTCCTTTTTGGAGTTAGAAACTAAGTTTCTGAACTTGGCTCATCATGGAATCACCTTGATATTTGGTATATAAATCCCTGTACTCTACTTACAGCCTAATGAGAATCAGAATCTCTAGGAAGAAAAGTCCAGGGATCTGTGGTTCTACCAGATCCCCAAGTGATCCCAATGATCAGTCGAGTTTGGGAAGCTAGGGATTATAAGGTCAGTGATGGTTGACTCTGTCCATTACCTTTTAATTTGATCTGCTACCTTTTAATTTGATCTCAGTGGTAACGGTTGGTGGTTGTGTCTGTCTCATGACTCATTGGCGATGGAACATGTCTGTCTGCCATCTCTAGCTCATTTCTTCTTTCCCTGTTGTTACTGGGAGTTTTGGGGGCAGGTGGAAGAATAAATCACTCCCTAGAAGCTGGGAAGCTAATGTGAAGAGCTGTATGGATGCGGAGGGATTTCCCTATCATCTCTGTGTACCCCTTGTGTTTTGGGAAAGAACACCAGGCTGCTCTTTTCCATAGAATCAGGGAATCGTTTATAATTTACATCTTTACGTAATTTGTAACTTGCATTTTTTTCTGAGAAGAGTTTTGTTTTACTCTAGGATATGTTTCCATAAAAGGTCTTCTGTTAAATTAGACAAGCGGTTGTATTAGAGATTTGGCAACTGTGTTGGGCTGGTTTCTCTATTGAAACAAGACCAATGACCCATATATGTGTATGTAGAGAAATAAATTTTCATCAAGAAAGTGGCTTTCGTGGTTATAGAAGTGAGTAAGTTCAGTCTCATTCAAGTCAGTGGGTCAGAGGGAGGCTTTTCTCGGCTCATATTGCTGTTGGGGCTGACATACTAGGAAGCATGAAGCAGACAGGATGAATTGAAATCAGTAGCTCAGGTTCCTAGCTTCAGTGTCAATCCAATCCAATCCAAGTCAGCCTGCAATATGATGGGCCATTGATTTAAGTCTAAGGAACCAGATGTTGACGAGGCAAGAGCTGGACAGGACAACAAGGAAAGATAAGCCTTCCCACACAGTCTGTTTAAATAGGAGTAAGCCTCACCCTTGATGAAATTTCCTTCCAGTTATATCAGGATTCTGGCCTATTAAGAGGGTATCACTCCACCGTAATTTCCCCACAAAATTGGTTGCTCCCATCATAGAGTTGGTTACCATCTGTTAGATCACATCATGGGGGAGAGGCTTCAACTGCCAAACTACTGAGATGCCTGGGTCTGTTAGGCTGACCAGAAAACCAACTATCACAGCAACCCCACGGGACATCCAGCCCTTCTGTGCACAGCAGCCTTTGGGGAAGAAGAGGCAGATAAACACTGAATACTTCATCCTCCTCTGCAGTTTGATCTTGCACTGAATCCTGGTAATCTCTGAGTGGCTTTCTGTAGCTCCACAGACTACCTGACTTTGGGGCATTTTTAATGAATATTTTCCACTTTAATCTCTAATGACTATTAACTTAATGTCATAACCCTAAACAAAAAAGTGGTGTCACAGGTTACTAGGAGATTTACATATATTATTTAGCTTACATTTTCAAAATTACTCTCTAAGGAGTAATACATCCTACTTTATACACAAGCAATCCAAAGTGTACAGATTGAGTAATTACATAGTTCATAAAGCACAAAATACCTTCATAAACATCTGAGTTAATGCTTTATACAAGGTAAGTGTGAAGGTACTTGGTGAGTTGATTAGATGCTCAAGTGCACTGTTATAAGCACGTTAAAGAGCCCTGGTGGTACTGTGATTTAAGCATTGTGCTTCTAACTGTAAGGTTGGCAGTTAAAACCAGCCATTCCATAGGAGGAAGATGAAGCTGTGTGCTCCCATAATCTTTGACAGTCTTGGAAACCCTATAGAGGGTTTCTGTGAGTGAGAATCAGCTTGCTTACATTTGGTTTGATTTTGGATAAGAATTTTGCATGCACATCCATTGACCTAGACTTAAATTTGGAAAAATTTACTTATAGAAATATATGTTTCTATGTCTAAATATGCACTTAGAAACATAGTTGTGTGTGGATGGACCTTATTTTTGCATTTTTCAAAGCCATAGCAGCTGGAAAGTGAGAATTTCTGAATCTTGAGAAAGGATTTCATTCTTGCTGGTTTACCATGGGCCAATCCTCCACCTGCTACGCCTTGGATGCCTGCCAGGCAAATGGCACAGAAGGGAAAGAACAATTATCCTTGCTGTCTTACATCACTAACATGTTACTCACCATGCATTAAATAGATAATAAATTTATGCTTTAAGATATTTTTCTTCTTTCGCTGCCAGACTGCCCATTTGTGGACTGCATAGGGCTTGTCAGTCATGGAAATGGATGACTGGTGGATTTTGGCTTTTCGAACTCCATAGGACTGGGGTCCAGTAGTCCTGTGTATCAGGAGTGATACCCAAGGAGCAACTTGGCATGATTAACACCATTACTTTGCTGTTACCAATGTTGAGAAAGGTATTCCGGAAAGACTACATCCTAAGGACACCTGTGCAGTCAGAATGCGTGTGGTTTTGGAAAGCGTAGCCCTCTAAATGCTTCCATGGACTTTGGAAAGGTAAGAGTAAAGCATTCAGAAGTCAGCTTCTTGTGGATTCCTGAAGTAGAGGATTCACCATCAATTCTAACATTATTTGTTATTATCTCTTCAGATATCACCTGTAATTTTTTTCGCCTTTTCTAATTAGTCGTATACTGGCATTTTTAATCCTCTTGTTATTAACCATACTTGCACATTATTCATTCCTCTAGAAATTTGGACATTTTCTCAGCTCCGCCTTCCATTTATCTAATTTTTTTAAAAAATCTAATTGCTGTCATATCACCATAAAAGTCACCTGCTGGCTTTTAATGTATGTGATTATAGTACTCACTTCAGATAGCCTTTTTATTTTTCATATCTCCCTGTTCTTTTGGTGATACACAAAACAAGACAAAGAAAATTTCAAGAAGTATGCATGCTCAGTTGCAAAGACTGAAAATTCTGTTGATAATAAGCTGAGTATTTATGAAAGACTATGAGGACCTGTGTTTTTTGCTGGGGACACACCCAAGTTCAGTGAGTGGATTATTTCAGCGCAGTTGCAGAATACAAGTGAGTTCACTGTTGTTCTTGGCTATTCTGACTCCTGAATTTGGTGGTCAGAGTTCTCACTCAATTCTTGTCCTTCAGGATTTTTAGTGGCTTCTTTGCAATTTAATGTTCTGCTTTGTTCTCTTAACTTAGTCTTTGAAACTCGGCATCATAGTCACATTCTTCCACTCCATCTTCTACCATAAAAATGTTTTAAGGTGATTAGTTCTAGGCCTTAGATTCTCCCAATACTTTTTGGTATGTAACCTGACATGTAGGGTGCCTCCCTATCCTCATCATAGCCTCTGCCAAGGAGATGCTCAGGCAGCTCCCCCTGGCACTTACAGTACTGTAACTCTGTGCCCGAGAACCAGATTTTCCCAGACTGCCCTCAGGGTCAAAATTGGCTAGTGGCCTGATTTAATGTCTAGGGTTATGAGCTTTGCCTGGCCAGAAAAAAAGTGGTGGTAATCCAGAGATTAGGGGGGGAAAAGTTAGGTTTGAAAATGTGATAGAAATTGGGCAACTGGGGATGGAATCAGAAACTACAAGGCTGGAATAGGGAAAACAGCAGGCAGTAGACTAGCTGTGCAGAAGCCAGTTCCCTGCTTCTTTCCCTTCTGTCTGTGCCTCTCCCTGCCAGAGATGGCCTCTAACTTCTGCTCCCACAACCTGACAGCTCTTATCTGCTCTTAGGATTTGGACACAGCAAGGGAAGGGAGGAGCGGTTGGAGCGGAGGCCTGTGTTTCACAGTAGTCTGCTATTGCATAGTCCTCATGAGATATGACATTGTTTCCTAGGGTTTGTATAACAAGATGTCACAAAGTAGGTGGCATCAGAAAACAGACATTCTCTTACAATTCTGGAGAGTAGGATATAAATCATGATAGATGGAGAAAAACAATTAAGTGGTTGAGAATTTCATCTTCCTTGAATCCATAATCAATGTGGTTGGAAGAAGCAGTTGAGAAATCAGATGATGTGTTGCGTTGGGCACCTCTGCTGTCCTTTCAAGATTTCTTGAAAATTTTGAAGAGCAAGAATGTCACTTTGAGGGCTAAGGTGCCCCTGGCACAAGGCATGGTATTTTGAACCACCTCATATATATGTGAGAATTGGACATTGAATAAAAAAGCAGAAGAAGAATTGATGCATTTAAATTGTGGTGTTGCTGAAGAACATGTATGTTGGATATGTTATCTGGAGATACCAGGAACTGGAAAAAAGATCATTATTGATGGATTGACACAGTGGCTGCAATAATGGGCTCAAACATAATTGTGTGGATGATGCAAGACCGGGCAGTGTTTTGTTCTGTTGGACATAAGGTCATTATGAATTGGAACTGCATTGATGCACTTAACTACAGGAAGGAAAACACAGAATACATATCAGGATGCTGGTCATGCTGATTCCTCCCGAGGACGTTGAGAAAGGACCTGCCCCCCTCTCGCATCCCTTTCTCCTAGCTGCTGGCATCATTAGTGTTCTTTGACTTACAGAGACTTCTTTGCCTAGCATCCTCCCTTGTGTATGTGAGCCTGGTTTAGTGTTTGCTCTTCCCTTTTACAAGACACCCCTCAGAATAGATTTGGTTTAATACTCATCTGGGTACTGTGGCCCTGTTTCTAAACAACTACAAGTGTTAGGGCTGTTACCAGAATTCAAGTTCCTGTTTTACTGAAAGAAAGATTTACTTTGGGATGATAGGGCATCAAAAGAGAATTTTATTAAACTAACTCCTAAGAGGAAGAAACCATTTTAGCCAGTGCAATAGTTACATAATCTATTGTCAATTTGAGATTTAAGAGTGAAAGGATGTGTTTAGCCTGTCAATCAGGTCATAGCTTGATGACCTCATTTGGAGGTGCTAAGGAGATAAATTGCTCTCTGGAGTTGGGACACAGGCTCACTCCCTGCGAGACATGTTTGCTGACAAGACACATGGAGCTACACTAGTGCCCTGAGCTGGATAAGCCACCTGGAGACCCCTGCCAGTGCTGAAATGCCTCTACCATACCACAGGATCCACAGGACTTCCCACCCACTGGCCTGTGATCTTCCTGCATTTGGC
>NW_022111379.1:26477140-26478684 GCF_000313985.2 Echinops telfairi
TAGCAAAATTACACTTATGAAGTAGCAACAAAAATAATTTTATGGTTGGGGGGTCAGCACAACATGAGGAACTGTATTAAAGGGTCATGGTTTTAGGAAGGTTGAGAACCACGGCTCTATTATATGTCAGGTAGCAGTGAAGTATAATACTATGGAATGCAGATAGAATTATCACTATCTCTTGTAAAGTTGACCTACCTCTTGTGCCTACTCTTGATGGTAGCTAATCAAATAAGTCTGATGTCTGTAGGACTGTTATAGTGTGTAGCTCTGTGGCCCATTGCCTAATTGTGTATATGCCTTTTTTCCACCACCTTTGGTTTACCTACCTTTATGCTAGAAGGAGTATTAACTACGATGCAGACTGTCATGCTGAGCTAGTAAAATTAAGTCTGAGAGCAGTTTAGCCAAAGAGTTTGAGCATTGCTTCTATGTTCACATTCCTAAGTTGCTTTATCTGCTATTTGTCCCATGGTGTTTGATAAATTTCTTAAAGACTGTCTCAACTTAACTATAACATAGCTAGCAGTTAAAATTCTCAAAATATGATCAACTTCAACATTAGTGTTGGACTAAGAGATTTCTGTCTTGCTCTCATTTTGTAACATGCAATGCTGCAGTTTCAAATAGATGTCATAACTTTTTTGGTACCACTCATCTAAATCTTAAAGAAAGGCTTGGTACAAGACATCTACTTTCCTGAAAGGCAAGTGAGGATATTGTTTTAGCAACTGTGTGTCACACATGTAATCATTTAATGACTTTAAATGAGGTTAAAACACGGTACTTTTAGAGGTAGCCAGCGTACTGGAGAGTAGTCCATAATTTAACCTTAATTGCACCAGGTAAAAGTTTGTAAACATTTAAATTGGGAGGCAGAATGAAATTATAGTTAAAAATAGGGGTTCTTGTGACAAATTTAACACTCCATAAAATTACCAGCACTGCTAGGAGTTTTGACAGTTCACTAGAAGCATTCTTTTTTTTCCCCCCCAAAACCATTTTATTAGGAGCGAATCCAGACACAATGCCATTTCATAGTTCAATCATAACACACAGTGTTGTACAATTGCTATAAAAATCTGTTTCAAAACATTTTCTTCCTTCTTGAATCCAAGCATTTATCCCCTAAAAGGCAAAAGATAACTGGACAGGTAATTAACATAATTTTAGATTAAAAAATATAACAAGTAAGCACATGTGGGGAAAATCAAATTTTTCGTGCATGTGAGTCCCCCTTCCTCCCATCAGGTTGATTTAGGAGGCACATATTCCAAGTTCTGTCCTCTAGCCAGTCTGGCTGCAAATCAGCCAGTAGGAGTTCTTTAGGTGATAAAGACGTACCTAAAGTTTGATGCACAGTAATTTTGCAGCATTTTAGACTTTTTGTCCTTATCCACTAAGGTAAACATAGCCTGCTAGAATAGGGCCAGAAAATGATAAGAATTATAATAACAGGTGGCAAATATAGAGCCAAACTCAGAGATATTGGGCATCTATTAGAAATTCAAAATGTCCAATGCCTTTAGAAGATTTTGGAATTT
>NW_022111379.1:26479115-26487489 GCF_000313985.2 Echinops telfairi
TTTGTTTGTTTTTTAAATCTGTAAGGAGCTGGTATAATGACAAACAGGCAACATTTTATTAAATGTTTTTCTTGTGGGCAGACCACTCCCATTTTCTCAAGAGATCGATAGGATTATTATTAAAGAGATCTATAGGATTGCTGAACTTATCCCTAGCTCTTATCATTTCTTCTTGATATCTAAGAGCAGATCTATAAACTGGGGGTAGAGTGATAAACTTATCTCTTAATGTTAATTTTCCTATGTGATTCTTAGGATCCAAGTTAGTAGGTGTGTGTTAGTCTGGGTAGACTAGAGAAACAAAATCATAGACACTCACGTGTATAGGAAAGTGCTTTATATACAAGAGGAATTGTACATTAAGAAAACATCCCAGCCCAGTCCAGATCAAGTCCAAAAGTCCAATATTAGCCCTTGTGTCCAATATGAGTTCCTAAATTACTCATTAGACTCACACAGCCATGCAATAATGGCGAATTCAGGAGGATTACAGGCCAGTGGGTGGAAAGTCTTGTGGATCCAGTGGCAATAGAGGCATCTCAGTACTGGCAGGGGTCTCCACATGGCTCTTCCAGCTCAGTGCACTAGTGTAGCTCCATGTCTCACTGGAAGTGAGCCTGTATCCCACCTCCAGTTAGCTATTTATCTCCTTAGTGCCTCCAAATGAGGTAATCAAGCGGCGACCTGATTGATAGGCTAGACTCCACCCCTTTATTCTTAAGTCTCAAATTGACAACAGATTATGTAACTACCACAGAAGGCTTTATTAAAGCTTCTTCTAACTTTTAAAAGGCCATCAGGTTCTCTTGAGAGCCTTGGCTAATGGTAACTAGTTTGTTATTATCATGTAGACTACTGTTTTCAGGCCACATTTTCAATGCCTAACTTATTACAAGAATATTAGTTTTTCTTTAGGGTCTGAAGATTAAACTTGTCCCACTTCTTAAGGAGATATCCCAGAGGTGTGTCTTGAAGTATTAACCCTTGGCTTTCCTTCTGATGAGAGAGTAGATGAGATCATGACAGCGCTTGAGCGTCCCTTCCTGTCTTCCATGTTAAAAAAACTGGGAAGCATGAACTCCATCCTAACCTGGATTTTCAGGATTAACCAGCTTTTACTGTGTAGACCTCCATTAGCTCACACCTTTTCTGGTGAGCCCTAAATTAGTCTAATACACTCTCCTTCCTAACAAGAACTAAAGGTTTTAGTTTGAAGTAATGCTAAATTCCTTGAAGGCACAGGAGTCAGCTAAGGGAGATGGCAGAGCAAAAAAACACGGTGCTTTAATTTTTTTTTTAATTTTAATAAATCAGCTTTTATAACAATCCATACATCAGTTGTATGAACCACATTTATACATATGCTGCCTTTATCATTTCCAAAACATTTTCTTTCTTCTTGAGCCCTTGGTATCAGCTCCTCTTTTTCCCTTCCCTCCCCCAACTTCCCACCATCATTAACCCTTGATAATGTATAAATTGTTTTTATTTTCATATATTAAAACATCCACTGTCTGCCTTCACCCCCATTTCTGTTGTTCATCCTCCTGGGGTCGGGGGATGTATGTCAGTCATTGTGATCGGTTCCCCCTTTCTCCCCCTTCTCCTCCTACCTTCCCCCTACCCTCCTGGTATTGCTACTCTTATTATTGGTCCTGAAGGGTTTATCTGTCTTGGATTCTGTATGTCCAGAGCTCTTATCTGTACCAGTGTACATGCTCTGGTCTAGCCAGATTTTTAAGATAAAACTGGGATCATGATAGGGAGCAGGGGAGGGGGCTGGAAAGCATTGAAGAACTAGAGGAATTTTTTGTGGTTCGTCATTGATGCTATACTGCACCCTGGCTGGCTTGTCCCTTCCTTGTGACCCTTCTGTGAGAGGATTTCCAATTGTCTGTAGATGGGCTTTGGGGCTCCATCCGACCCCGCTGTTTGCATGACATCTGGAATTTATAAAATGTGTTGACCATGTAAAGATGATCGTTTGAGGGTTGGAAATTTCTCTTAAGGCCAATAAAGTAAAACAACACTTTTGGCTCTATCTATCCTAAAACTGGTGGGGGGGAAGTGGCCTGATATGTAAAACTACTTTTATTACCTAATGGCTCCTGGCTCCTGCCACCAAGGTCTGACTCACAGCTACACCACAGGGCAAGTAAGATCAACCAGTAAATGGTCTTGAGGGTAGAAAGCCTCATCTGTTTTCTCATGGAACAGCTGATGGTTTTGAACTGACGACTGTGCACTTAGCAGCTCACGGCATAACACTTATGCAACCAAAGCTTCTTTAATAAATTGGTTGCCATCTTTGGGCTAGAGTCTGATTCAAATGTTGAAAAGGAGTTTTGATATGCTAATTAATCTCTGGTCTTCTGAGCCTTTTTAGATATAAATGACCTCGATCTAAGAATTTTAACAGATTCACCAGCCTTTTTTATTTTAGGACTGAATCCACCAAAATCTAGCTAATGTCAATTTTTTAAAAGTTTTCATTATTTTAAACAGCTCTTATAATAATCCTTTAAGTATAAGATCAAAGGCAAAAATCTGACTTGAACAGTCACAACTTTGTCAGTTGATTCAATTGATCCCCTGCATGATCTGATGCATGCTAGACCTGATCTGGTTTTCAAAACATTTTCCATATTTTTCTTTTGTTTTTGTTCATTCATATTAGAGTGTGTCTCAGAGGTGTTATGTCATCAGAGGTCACCGTCTTGAAGTTGTGTTCTGTATTTTTTGCATTTCTGTATATGAAACTCGGGATTGATAAACCTATAGGGGCAGCAAGTAGAATAAAGGTTTCAGGGGGTGGGGACAGTGATGGTGGGGTAAAGGGAGATGCTGTCAAGGAGTCCAGGAAGAAAAAGAATTTTTGGAAACTGATTATGGTGGCAATTGTACAATTCTGCTTGATGTGATTGACTATATAATGATATGATGTATTAATTCCCAATTAATAATAAATTATAAAAATAAACATACTATTTAGCAGACCTGAATATAGATATATATTTTCTTTGACAAGGTATGTGAACTTCCAATTACAGCAAACATTTTTAACTCAGTTTAACATTACGAAATAACTAAAGTCTTACTCTTAAAGCTGTTTTATATATACAGCAATTAAAATAATTGGTACACTCTTTAGAAGGACTGTCCTATTAAAAACACATAGAGTTGTTTATTAGCTAGAAAAAAAGAACTTGGAAAATGATTTTAAAGTCAGAAGTGATTTCAAAATGAGGCTTATTTACCTTGGGAGGTTGCACTGTGGCATCCTGGTAGTTGCCGTCTTAGGTAAAGGGCCAAACCCATGTTTTCCAGAAATTAAACAGGTGACACTTATTACCTGCTTTTCCCTACACTCAAGGATACAGTTGACTAAATTCATTTTAAAACACTCAAATCCAGTATTATCTTGTCTATATCAAACTCACAACAAATGTATTCTGAAGCTATTTTCTATTTTAGGATATATGCTCTGCCCAAATCTCCACCTTTTCTCCATTGCTCTGTCTCAGGACTTGACTTATTTTTTAGGTGATCAGAGTACAGTCCAGAACAGAGGCACAAGACATTGTATATAATGTATCCAGAGTTATTGGTATAAGTAGGCTAATGGCATCTAGTGAGTGGGAGAGGATCCTGGTACTGTTGCTGGTAAGAAGGTTAATGTATCAAAGAAGCTTGCCTTTAAAGAAACAGATTCTGGATTTTGTTGTTGTTGTTGTTGTTTGCTTGCTTGCTTGTTGTTGTTGTTTGCTTGCTTGCTTGTTTGTTTCTTTGTTCACTTTAGAAAAAGTAGTAAAATGGAACTGGAAAATGTTTATTTGGCAAGAACCCTGCTTATTTATGGGATCTCGTGGGATCCACTCACTAATGCCCTACAAAATAGGACTATAGCCACAAGAAGATGAAATTCAGCATTATAATATATCACCTAAGGGATTATGGCTGGAAGGGCCATAATAATTGAGTCTAACTCACCTGGTCAGTTCTGATCTGCCTCAAGGGTGACTATAGGAGGAGGTGTTACTTTAACATTTTAAACAATTTCTTGTTTGCCAACAGGCTTCTGGATTGTCCAGTTAGACCACCCCACATTGACAATACAGGGTTACGGTGACTCCTGTATGTAGGAGCTTGGTTGACGCTTCTAACAAGACAAAATGAAAAATAAGATGAAGACCCTCTCATTATCATAGATGCCTTTAAAACAAACGTGTCAGATACTGTATCCGAGTACTGGAGTAAGAAGAGTCAGTTTTGAGGCAATGCGGGTCAGGTCCTTATTCCCTTCTGGGAGGGAATGGGGAAGTTCTCTCCACATGGGTATCAGTAAAGGTTATTCTGGCGAGTGTTAACCAGGAGTAAATTGTAAGGAAAACATCAAAGGAGTCAGTTAACTTTATCCCAGGCTGATGTCCGAGGTGTTACTTCTTCCAGATCTTGAGAAACACTCGGTCTCCTGGGCAATATCTGTGAGTGGGGCTCATCAATAGGGGGGGATCGTCCAAAACACTATTGGTTAATACGTGGGATCCTTTGGCTAACATATTGCACCCATTTTCTGTGCTCCACCTTGATTAATACTGAGGAATGGAAAGTTAATCTTTCAAGGAAGGACCCATTTCATAAGGGGTGCACTCATCTACCTCAGAAGACTGAAGGCACGAAGGGTGGGGTGATTTCTAAGTATGTTTAGCTCCCACAGTACCATTCTAATATTCAGCATCCCACAATGAACACACTGATGATTGATACTCACCCACCACACAGTCCTAGACAGGTAAAAATTTAATGGAGGTTACGTGAGCTTCCTCAGACAGTTTAGCACTCACCTTCTACATCTTTTCCATTTTCCCAGTAGCCTGGGGTGTCTAGGACGAGTGAGGCTTCCAGATCATGCCACGTGCTTTATTGATTTCTTATCTGAGCCTTGCAACAAAACTCCTCCATTATCACTCTATACAAAGGGAGTCCAAATCTCAGGCTAAATACTGTTAAAAGCACGTTGGCTACTTCTATAGGCTGTTCATTTGGCTAGGCAAAGCTTCTACCCATCCAGAATAAGTATCTAGCAAAAAAACAAACAAAAAAACAAAGGTCCCGGGAGGGGGAAGATAGTGACACTTCCCCAGGGCCTTGGGCATAACATTAAAATCTATTTGCCAGTCTTCCCCCAAGTCTGTCCCTCAGTTGCATCCAAGAGTTAATAGATTTGGGTCTTAACCAGGGTTATTCTCAGTTCGTAAGTAACACTTACTAGTAACTTCTTGGATCTATCTGGCCAGCCCAGGGCCTAGTATTCCCTGCTGAAACCAAGTCATGCTTGAATTTCTCTCTAGGTGTGAACTATTGCGTAGAGCAGGGGTCCTCAAACTTATAAAACAGGGGGTCAGTTCACTGTCCCTCAGACTGTTGGAGGGCTGGACTATAGTTCAAAAAGAAAAACTATGAACAAATTCCTATGCACACTGCACATATCTTATTTTGAAGTAAAAAACCAAAATGGTAGCAAATACAATATTTAAAATGAAGAACAAGTAAAATTAAATCAACAAACTTACCAGTATTTCAATGGGAACTATGGCCCTGCTTTTTGTTAATGAGGTGGTCAGTGTCTGGTTCCATATTTGTCACTGCTAGTCCTAACAAGTGATGCAAGTGTGTATCAGTTAGTCTAGACCTGGTTGGAGATTTCAGAGGTTTCATTCTGGAAAAAGTCTGTTCTCAGACATACGTGCTGCCAAAGATGTTTGCCATTTTGAGTTCATGGTTCCTGAGGTTAGGGTATGTCTCAGAGGGGAGAGATGCGTAGAAATTAGGAAGGCTGCTGGACTTGAATGCGTCTTTCAGAGTCACAATTCTGCAGTTCAGCCAGTTCCATTTGGTAAATTGATTCCACAATTTCAATGTCAATAGAAAATTGGTTACAGAAACGCTGTATGTCCTGTTCATGGAGAGGAAGCGCTTTACGTCTAAATTGGAATTCCTTTTGCAACTTTTCCAGTGAATCCACAAATGTTTTGTTTGGGAATGCAACCAATGGTTTTTCCGCTAACAGATTTTGAGTTGTGGGGAGATGGCAGAAATTTTCCTCCTTCACTTGTTTGATGAGGAGGCCTAATTTTACTTCAAATGCTTTCACATGTGATTGCATATCACAGATGAGCTTCCCCTTTCCTTGAAGTTGCACATTGAAACTGTTGAGTAGCTCTGTTACATCTGTCAGAAAGGCAAGGTGCCGTTTCCATTCTGCATCATTGAGCTCTGGTACTGCTTTGTTTTTTGAAAGCAGGAAAGCTGTAATCTGTGGAAGTAAGTCATAGAAATGTCTCAAAACTCTCCCTTGACTCAGCCAATGGACTTATGTGTGGTACCCAACACCTTCATAGGCAACATTTAGCTCAGACAGAAATTCCTGAAATTGTCTATGGTTTAGTGCAGTAGCTCTAATGAAGTTAACACAAGATACCACAATTTTCATAACAGAGTCCCACTTCAGTGATATACTACACAGCGCTTGTTGGTGGATGAGGCAGTGTATGGCTTTTGGATGAGAATGGTTATGTTTGTCCATCTCTTGGTTAACCATTCTAGGAGCACCATCAGTTGTCACACTGGCTAGTTTAGCCCAGTCCAGCTCCAAACCATTCACAGTTTGGCAAACCTTTTCTTAGGTATCCTCTCCTGTAGTTGTTCCTTTGATGCTTTGCAGTACAGCAAGCTCTTCTGTGACTTTGAAATAATCATTCGTGAAATAATCATGAATAATAATTATATAATAATAATAATATTCTAATAATCATGAATAAAAATTAGAAGTTGTGCAGAATCACGAACATCATTACTTTCGTTGGGTGCCAAGGAAAAATAGGAAAGTTTTTTTTCCGGAGTTTTGCAAATGTTGATGCAAATTGTCTCCCATTTCTTCAATCCTTCATGTAATTGTAGGACCTAAAAGACTCACTGTACTAAATAAATCGGCCTTCTCTGCACACATCTCTTTGGCAACAGAAAGAAGACATTCATTTACAAATTCTTCCTCCACGAATGGTCTGCTAGTGCACGTTATTAGCTTGGCAACTTGAAAATTTGCTCACAGTGATGAAATATTTAGCTGCTCCTGCTTCATATAAGTATTTTGCTGAGTTGTCAATGTATTTTTCAGTTTTAATATTTTATCTTTTCTCACTTCTCTGGCCAAACAATCATATTTATCTTTATGTTGAGTTTGATAGTGTCGATGCAAATTGTATTCTTTGAACACAGACGCTATATTCTGGCATATCAAACACACAGCTCTTTCCTTGTACTCCATGAAAAAGTAATCATAAGTCCACTGTTCTTTGAATATCCTACACCCCGAGTCAATTTTTCTCTTTCTTGATATCATTGTTTCCTAGGGATTCCAAATTGCTATTAGTAAAATACATGTGTATATATATATATATATATACTGTGCTACAAAAACAACATACCAAAAATATTTTTTCCCACACAGAGACATATAGATTGCACTGCCCATTAATGCAGTCTGATCAGTGCTCATCAATGCAGTCTGATCAGTGTCCATCAATGCAGCTTTGCCAGTCCACATCATTTCAGCCTCACCAGTGTCCATATTGGTGGAACTCCACTTTTACCTCAGACTCACACTGGTGTGGTGCGTGAACTGGCACAATTACAGAGCCAGTTCCTCCACCACCTTTCCAATTCACACTACCCTGTGTGAACCGCATTGCAATCTGTGAACTCACACAGGAATCTGATCGCATGGGTGAGAAGACTCATGCAATCAGATTCCACTGCAGGAAAAAAGAAGGTATGTGTGCCTTTTCCTTCTGAATCTAATGCCATATACTTATATGGCTGAACTCGCACTGCTCAGAGATCGCAACAGTGTGAACCAGGGCTAACACAGTACACAACATACAACATCATACGCAACTGAATAGCGATCAGAATATAAATGCACTTACTGTCAATTAAATTGGGTTTCCTACTCCTTGGCTGTCTGCAGAGCCAGATTAAGTTCCCATGGGGCCCTCGGCAGATTACCAGTTTGGTGGCCCCAGGCGATAACACTGAGCACTGACCATTTACATTAACACTGACCACTGACAATTTGCATTAATACTGAACACTGACCATTTGCGTTAACACTGAGCACTTACAATTATCATTGCCACTGAGCCCTGACTATTTGCATTAATCTGAGCAGTGACAATTTGCATTAGCACTGAGCGCTAATTGCGTTATCACTGTGATGCAACCGCCCTAGAAACCACCCCCAACCAACTAACCAACTTTAAAAAAAAGACCTCCTAACTTCAGAAAAAAAGGCCCCCCTTAACCGCAAAAAAAA
>NW_022111379.1:26487752-26488785 GCF_000313985.2 Echinops telfairi
AATAATATTTTAGTAAACTCTCCCATCAGGTACCAGGAAAATCCCTTCTTCATTTGAATACCAAGGCAATATTGCTCAGAACTGGAAACCCCACTCGACAACTCATTCTAATCTCTTATAGAGTATTCTGGAGGACACTTCCTGTAAGCTCAAATGAAGGGTTAAAGGAAAAGCTCTAGCCCCTCCTCCCATGGCTGCTCATTTGGCTTCACCATCTGCTTTATGATTCCCCCTCATCTCTGATGATTCCCTCTTTTAATGCACTGGATAGTATGTGACGGTAACCTGGGAAGGGTCTTGACTGTCTTCATGGCCTCCAAGATTTGGAGGACATGTTTTATTTCCTTGCTAGTTGAGGAAAAGAGCCATCTATGTTAAGACATTTTCCTTTGCCAAGCCATAACCATCACCCTAGGATAGTCAGTCGGCCCCTTGGGGCAGATGTCTGCAAGAAGGGACCTTGAGTGATTACTGCATATGCTGTCTTTCAGAAGCCCTGCTGGATGTAGCTACTCCCATTCATGTACTGCTCAACTTCAAGATTGTCAAGTGTTAGATCATTAAGGTCAAGCCCCCTAGAGTTCAATTTGAACAGGCCCAGAATCACCCTCTGGCAATGATGTGGCAGGATTTAAGGTGGAGATGGCCTTCAATGTAAAATCTGGGTTGTCCGACAACATGCCCTAGTGTTTTCCCAGTCTTCCTGCTGTTGACCCAAAGCCCCATTTTGGTTTAAGAGGAGTAGTACCTTATGAGGCGTCTTTAGATGAATATTTTGTATCCCAGTGTAAACTGTTCTGCTTCCTACAACAGATCACATGTGGCTGCCACAGCCTTCTAGCATGGAGACCACCTATAGACTACATTATCTGTTTCGAAAAGCAAGCCAGCCACCAAAGCAGGTCCTGAGCATCTGGGTCAAAAAAACCCCCAACAAACCAAACTCAGGCATCAAGTCGACGCTGACTCATAGCACCCCCTGTGGGTTTCCGAGACTGTAACTGTTTATGGAAGCAGAAAGCCCCACCATCTT
>NW_022111379.1:26489126-26510540 GCF_000313985.2 Echinops telfairi
CACTGTCCCTCAGACGTGTTGGAAGGCCGGACTATAGTTTTTTAAAAAACTACGAACAAATTCTTATGCATACAGCACCTATCTTATTTTGAAGTAAAAAAAAAAAACAAACGGGGCAAAAACACCCTATGGGCCAGATAAATGTCCTCGGCGGGCTGCATGTGGCCCGCGGGCCGTCTTTTGAGGATGCCAGCTAGCCTGACTTTCAGCATTTGAAACTTTATTTTCTAGACTGTCTTTCAGCACTTGAAACTTTATTGTCTAGACTGTCTTTCAGCATTTGGAGTCCACAGGAGAGGTTCCTTCAATACTCCATACAAAGGTTTGACTGTGATTCTGAAATTAGGAATCCAAATGTGACAAAGCACAGCCATTCTTAAGAAAGCTTTCAGCTGTTTTCTTGAGGATGGAGTTACTTCTCAGATTATGTTCTCCTTCTAGTCCTATAGGAAACTCCCTTTTTCCCTTGAGAGATGTGAAATTCAAGGTAATTTACCCTTTGTTCTGAAATCTGGACATTTTTGGAAGACACTTAATACCCTCATGCTAACAACTGATTCAGGACCTGGATTGCATTGTAATCGATGTCCTCTTGGGTCCCAGTTGTAATTAAAATATTATCTACATATTGAAACACAAGTCCTCTTTTCCAGTCAGTTTTCTCAAATCTTCAGCAAGAATCTCCCAAAATAAAGTTGGGGATTTTTTGAACCCGTGGTCCAAAACAGTCGAGGTGCAGGGTCTCTTTCCTCCCGTAAGAGGGCCTGTCTACTCAAGGACACATATGGCTGAGATTGAAAATACAGAGGGATACAGAAGGCAGCATCCTCCAGATCTAAGACAGAAAATCATGCGTGGGGGTTGGGAATAGTCACTAGCAAATTTAGGGATTTGGAACTACACTATGCATGTCTTTTGTCATTTGGCTTATTCTTCTCAAGTCCTATAAAACCAATATTATGCTTTCAGCTTCCAAACAGGAAGGAGGGGAGCATTATAGAAAGATCAGCATGGCATTAGAAGCCAAGATTTCAGGCACCTTTGAATTAGGTGGAATAGTCCCTCTAGCACTTCTATCTAGAGTGAGTATTATCTCTGGTTGACACTTCAAGCCACCCCCTTTAAATTAACTCAAACGGGTCTGCAAACTTTGCCTTCCTTAGCGTTCCTGCTGCTTATCTTTTTGAGGTGTATTTTGTTTGTCAATCACTTCTGTAAGAATTTCACTAGGGGGCGCCCTTTCTTCAGAAATAAGTGCTGCCTGAATTGTACAAGGGAGCCAGATGTAACAACCCCCAAAAGGTTGTTACAGTCTTGGAAACCCACAGGGCAGGTCTACCCTGCCCTATACCGTCACTATGAGTCATAATTGACTCAATGGCAGTGAATTTAGGTTTGGTTTTGGGTATGTATGGGCATACTGGGAACCTGACGTTTTAGTCCTGATGTACATGCAGATGTACAGTCATCTAAACTCCCAGGTTAAAGCTAATCCCTTCCAAAAAGAGGTCCTGGGCACTCTAACTTATACAGGAATTCATGGTAGAGAAGTCTTCCCAATTTCCAATTAATCGGTTAGAGAAATATCCAATTAATATCCATTTTCTTGAAATCCTCCTTATAGATATGGGTTGAAGTTTAAAGGCCTATATTCGAAACTGGAAAAAGTGGCTCTGGTGTCCGGGATGAAATCAATTGCTCTTCCTCCTGTTTTTAAAGTTATTCATTGGGGCACCCAACGGAAGATTTGAAATGAGGTTGAAACCCCTGGACTCTAGTCAGTCTGATCCCCCACTATGATACCCTCATTGTAAACCTGGGAGTACTGGGGGCTGAGGGGGTGGTTCCCCTGCTCTGCCCAGGCTATTTCTGGGGAACGCATTCTTCCAATGTCTTTTTTGCTTTCAGTGGGCCCTTATTGCACTGTCCCTGTTGTCATCGGGACAAATCTCCCTATGGATAGAAACAAGGGCGCTGGGACCTTTTCAATTGGGCTGCGCAGTAAAGAGATCAGCTACGATGTATCCTTGTTCCAAAAATGATTGGATAATCGGACCTCCAACCTAATGGAAATGAATAAAAGAACAGAGCATGGTAGAAACATGAGTTGTGAACCTTGAATCTCTAAATATATAAGATTGGGAATCCTTGAAAATTATAGTGACAGCAAATCCTGTCAATGTTGTTGTTGTTGTTGACAGGGGCCATTGTGTAAGCTCCGACCATAGCAACCCTGTGTAAAACGGAGTGAAACATGCACAGTCCTGTGCCATCCTCACAATGGTTCCTGTGCCTCAGCCCGTTGCTGCAGCCACTGTGCCAAGCCATCACATCAAGGGCCTTCCTCTTTTTTGCTGCCCATCCTCTTTACCAAACCTGATGTTCTTCTCCAGGGACTGGTCTCTCTTGACAATATGTCCAGAGATTAGAAGATGAAGTCTTGCCATCCATGACTCTAAGGAGCCCTCTAGCTTTACATCTTCCAATATAGATCAGTTTTGTCCTTTTAGCAGTTGAGAGTACATTCAATATTCTTCTCCAGCACACAATTCAAACACATCGATTCTTCTACAGTCATCCTCATTCAGTGTCAAACGTTCACATGCGTATGCTACAGTGTAGATACCATGGCTTGGGTCAAATGTACTGTAGTCCTCAAAGAAACAACCTTACTCTTTAATATTCTAAAGAGATCTTGGGCAGCTTATTTCCGTAAAGCAAAAGGTCTTTTGATCTCTTGATTGCTGCTTCCATGGGCATTGATGGTAGATCCAGGTAAGGCAAAATCCTTGACAACCTCAACCCTTTCTCCATTTATCGTGAAGATACCTCTTGGTCCAGTTGTGAGGATTTGGGTCTTCTTTACATTGAGTTGGAATCCATACTGAAGACTACAATCTTTCATCTTCATCAGCATGTTTGCATTTCTTTTCACTTTCAGCAAGCAAGGTTGTGTCATTTGTATACCACAAGTCATTAATACACCTCCTTCAATCCTGATACCACTCTCTTCTTCTTTTTTTCCAACTTCTCTGATGATTTGCTCAGCATATTAATTGAGCAAGTATGGTGAGAGGATACAACCCTGAAACATACCTTTCTTGATATCAAAGCATGCATTATTCCCTTGCTCTGTTCACAAAACTGCATTTTGATCCATGTACAAATTCCACATGAGCACAATGAAGCATTATGAAATTCCCATTCTTCTCGCGGTAATCCACAGTTTATTATAGTCCAGTCAAATGCCTTGGCATACTCAATGAAACAGAAGTAAATATCTTTCTGGTATTCTCTGCTTTCAGGCAAGATCCATCTGAAATCAGCAAGGACATCCCTTGATCTACATGCTGCAACCATTGTTGGGAGGATCTTAAGCAAAATTTTACTTGTGTGTGATGTCAGTGATATCTTTCTATAGTTTGAGCATTCTGTTGGGTCACCTTACTTTGGAATGGCCACAAATATGGATCTTTTCCAGTCAGCTGGTCAGGTAGCTGTCTTCCAAGTTTCCTGACAGACCAGTGAGTGCTCCTGGTTATTTTTTCCGCCTTCAGAAACATTTCAGTCAAGTGTTCAGTCAATTCCTGGATCCTTATTTATGGCTAATGCATTCAGTGCAGTTTGAACTTCTTCCTGCAGCACCATTGGCTCTTACTCATATGCTAACTCCTGAACTGGTGGACCGGCAACTAGTTCTTTTTGATACAGCGACTCTGTGTGGTTTTTCCATCTTGTCTTGAGGATTCCTGCATCATTCAATATTTTGTCTCTGGAATCTTTGAAAAGTACAATCTGAGGCTTGAATGCTTCTTGAGTTCTTTCAGTTTTCTAAATCTATGTTCTTGCACATTTAATTATAATATTTGGCTTTGTTTTCTCTAGCTTCCCTCAGAAATTTTCATCTCCTTGACTTCATTCTTTCTTCCATTTGCTTTAGCTATTCTAGAATTTATAGCAAGTTTCAGACTCTCTTCTGACATCCACTTTGATCTTTTTTCTCTTCCCTGTCTTTTTAGTTACCTTTTGCTTTCATCATTAATGATGGTCTCTGTATAGTTGGACTTCTTCTGATAGAATACATAGAAATCAAATTGATTACATCTATAGGGGTAGAATATAGAGAAACTCAACATTAAGAACTAAAATGAGGCCAGGATCCATCTGCGGAACAAGCCATTAATTGCTCATATATAAGTTCAGCTTGAGGTTTTGAAGTGGAAGAAAATTAAAACAAGTCCAAGAGAGTGAGCCAAAATACAGCTTTGATGATATCCCACCTGAATTTTGAGAACATCTCAAAAATAGCCTGATGTGTTAGACACTAATGCCAGAGACTTGATGAGCTGTGGGTTGACATCAAGTACATCATACATGAAAAAAAGCAAAAGGTCATTAAAAATACAGGATGTAAAGAAAAGATAAAGGTAGATGTCAGAGGAGACTGAAACTTGCTTTTAAGTGTAGAGTAACCAGCTAAGGCAAATGGGAGAAATGATGAAGTCAAAGAGCTGAGCGGAAAATTTCAAACAGCATCTTGAGAAGTATAAGTAAAATTTTATACTGAAACGTGCAAAGACCTAGAGTTGGAAAACCAAAACACAAATACATGATGAACATACCTCAAACTGAAAATACTGAAGAAAAAAATTCAGGCATAGGATTGGAATATTGAAACATTCTATAGGGAAATATTGAATGATGCTGGAAGCATCAAAAGAAGATGGAAGGAATGTATAGAGTCACTATGGTATCAAAATGAACCATTTCAAGAGATAGTATATGAACTGGAACCAACGGTAATGAAGGAATAAGCTGCACTGAAAGCATTAGCCAAACACAAGCCTCCAGGAACTGATGGACACGTGACTCAACGCCTTATTTAGAGGTTGAGATGGTGTCTCCATCTGGTATCTTTTAGGAAGTACAGTAGGGGGCATTAATATTATTCTAAGTATGGAGACCAGGTCCTAGATATCAAAAGACCTATTGCATTAGGTAAATCTCCTGCATAAGACCTCTTTAGAATATTGAATAGCAAGGATGTTGTGTTAGTCTGGGTTGACTAGAGAAATAAATCCAGAGATACTCATACGTGTGTAAGAAAGAGCTTTATATCAAAGAATAATTGTATATTAAGAAAACATCCCAGCCCAGTCCAGATCAAGTCCATATGTCTGATATTAGCCCATATGTCAGAGTCTCATCTATAAATTCCTCTTCAGACTCACGCAACACATGCAATGATGCCAAATGCAGGAAGATCACAGGCCAGAGGGTGGAAAGTCTTAGGGATCCAGTGGCAATGGAAACATCTCAGGGCTTGGGCTGCCATCAGCATGGTTCAAAGTGGCTTGACAACAGGAAGGTGAAGCAGAGAGAAAGCGTGGTCTACCTTCTAGGAGAAAAAGAGAGGCAGTTCTCAGAATCCTAATGATTAGGCCACGCCCACGGGGAAGCATCATCAAGATGGGATCTGATTGACAAGCTAAACTCCACCCCTTCTTCTTCTTTTTTTTTTTTTAAATTTGACATGAAATTGTGTAACTACCACAGATGTTATTTTGAGGCCTAAGGTGTGCCTGGCCCAAACTATGGTATTCTCCATTGCACCATATGTATGTAAACGGTGGACATTGAATGAGGAAGACTGTAGAAGAATCAATGCATTTGAATAGTGGTGCCGGAGAAGAATATTGAAAGTATCCCTGACTGCTAAAACTGATCTGTATTGTAAGATATAAGGCCACAGAGCTCCTTAGAGGCAAGCAATGCAAGACTTCATCTTACATACTTTGGACATATTGTCAGGAGAGACCAGTCCCTGGAGAAGGACATCATGTTTGGTAAATTGAAGGGCAGCAAAAAGGAGAAAGGCCCTTGATGAGATGGATTGACACAGTGGCTGCATCAATGGGCTCAGTCATAGGGAAAAGTGTGACGATGATGCAGGACCGTGCAGTGTTTTGTTCTGTTGTGCATAGATTTAATATCAGTCGGAGCTGGCTTGTTGGCACCTAGCAACCACAACAGCAACATGTCCTGGTGCTGATATCTCCCTCATCCGGAGGATCTGTCTTTGTCTTGTTCTCTTTAAGGCTTTAAAAGTGGGGTCTCTACATATTTTATTTTACTTTGGAATCTCATTTTCCTATTTGTAATTAGGAATGCAATCAATAAGACCATGGGATTCTGCAGTATGGAGACCATAGTTAGATGTGGGAAAATTACTATAACTCTCTGAGGCTCAGTTTCACCTACCAAATGAAAATGCTTTATTGGTCCTGCAGAGTTTGTGTGGGAATTAAGTGAGGCAAAATTATAAAATGACTATCACAATACCTGGCCTACAGGAAGTGACAAATAAAGGACAATGAAGTTGATCCAGGGTCTTCTTAATATATGAGGAAGAGGGAGAAGGAAGGATTTGTTGAAGCTTAGTTCCAAAGGTTGGCCCTACTTCCTGAAAAAGCAAATATTCATACTTCATCCTGACTTTAGGTAGCAGTGCTTGTATGAGGACAGTGGCAGTATTTTGTGGATACCCTGTTGTCTGTATTTGTATTTCTCAGAACTTTATCTTTCTAGACTGGGAATCTGGATTTCCCTGTATTGCTTCCCAGAGGCAGTACTAGGCTGGCAGCAATCACTTTCCAGGACAAAATTCACTTTTCTTAGTTTTACAAATGTATTAGATTGGGGAATTACCTTGGTCACTTTTCTTAGTAATACATGTTGACTAATAATCTCCCTTGCTAACAATAGCAAGTAGTTTCTACATGACCAACATGGTCATAGATATATAGAGCTTTTCCTTTGAGCGAAAGGACAGTAGAGTGGTCCCTATGGCCCTTTTATCAAGGCAGCTTCACCCACCACCTCCACAGCAGTGTAAAGGGCAGGGTGGAGTTTCAGTAGAATTCTAATACTCACAGAACAATTGAATTCCATTTGAAGATGTTAAATGGATTGAGCCAATTTTTCATTGGGCACATGGGGTTGGCTGGATGACAGGGACTGACTTGAGTCTCCCACAATGTGAGTCAACTTCTCTAGGCCTTGACTGACTACATTGTTAGATGGCATTTCATTTTGTGTTCTGCTATAATTCTCTCCTACATTGTGTTAGGTGGTGTAAATTCTAACCTCTCTTTGTTAATGAGGCAGGATGAAGGTGGGTTGTATCTTGAGTCACAACTTCACTAGAGAGTCTGATTCAAGTCAGACACTTATGCAAGCTCTACTCTTGCTTAAGGCACACCCTTGCTTGGGGCACGCCTTATATTTTAAAAGAGAAAGACCTTATTACTACCGAGAGAGAAAGTCAGAAGCAGAGTGCAGCCTTTGGACCTGAAGCCACTACATTAATAATGCTAGACCTAGAACCAGGTGACAACTGATGCTAAGACACATGGATAACCCCCCAAAATGCTAGGTTAAGAGATGTTGAAAAGAAACAAGAACTTTCCCTTAGTGCTGGCACCCAGAATTTGGATTGCTAGTCTCCTAACTTATGAGACCACCACTTTTCTGTCAGTTTGTCATACTTTTGTGGCTTGCGTGTTGCTGGGATGCTGGAAGCTACATCACTGGAATTTCAAAAGCCAACAGGATTACCCAAAGTGAACAGGTTCAACAGAGCTTCCGGACTAAGTACAGACAATGAAGAAGGACTTGATTTCTCACTTCAGCAGAAGAGCCACTGAAAACCTTATGCATGGCTTTCAAGCATTTTCACATCCTGAAAGTCTAAAGAAAGTAAGCAGAACATTGTCAGAGATACTGCTGGCAGATCTCAGGTCCAAGGGCACTTGAGATGTGACTGGAGAGGAGCTGATTTCTTAGAGGGTGGTCTACCATGGTGACATGAATCAGGTAAATCCTGTGGCAGGGAAGACTTCAGGATCTTGAGTAGTTGGTGGGGCATGACTCAAGGTAAAGAGAAACAGCTGCAAAAATCTTCTAATGATTGGAACTTGTGGAAAACTAGAAGTCATCAAAATGGAAAACTTGAAGACTGATATACTTGGTATTAGTGAGCTTAGATGGACTGGTTTTGGACATTTTGAATCAGAAAAGCATATGATGTACTATACCAGGAATAGCACAATCAAGAGGAAATGTTTGGCATTCCTTGTCAGAAAGGTTCTTTCTAAACCCATCATGAAGTACACTGCCACGTGTGATTGGATTATGGCATCCACCTTCAAGGAAATCCAATCAATGCAACTATTACTCAACTTTATGCACCAACCAAAAAAGGCTGTGATGAAGAAATTGCAGAATTCCAGCAACGATTTCAGTCATAAATTAAGCAAACATGCAATCAAGATGCACTGATATTTAGTGGTGATTGAAATGCAAACGTTGGAAACAAAGAGGAAGGAAAAGTAGTTGGAAAATATGGATTTGGTGGGAGAAATTAAGCTGGAGATCACATCATAGAATTTTGCAAAACCAATGGCTTGTTCATAGCAAATACCTTTTATCAACAACACAAAAGGTGATTATACACATGGACTTCCCCAAAAGGAACACACAGAAATCAAATTGACAACATCTGGGGAAAGATAAAATGGAGAGGCTCAATATCAGCAGTTCAACAGACCACGAGCTGACTCTGGACCAGACCATCAAGTTCTCATATGTGAGTTCAGGATAAAGCCGGAGAACATTTTTTAAGTCCACAAGAGTCAAAATATGACCTTGAGACTATCTTACCTGAAGTTTGAGAACATCTCAAGAACAGATTTGATGCATTCAACACTAATGACAGAAGACCTGATGAGCTAGCTGTAGGAGACTATCAAGACCATTATGCATGAAGAAGCAAAAGATCATTAAAAAGACAGGAAAAAGAGAAAAGATCAGAGTGGATATCAGAAGAGACCGAAACTTGATCTCAATCATAGAGTAGCTAAAGCAAATGGAAGAAAGAATGAAGTTAAGGAGCTGAAAAGAACGTTTCGAAGAGCAGGTTGAGAAGACAAAGCCAAATATCTAGCGAGGACCTAGAACACACTCAGCATATCTGAAACTGAAAGATCTCAAGAAACATTCGAGTCTTGGATTGCAACTTTCGAGATTCCAGAGGCAAAATATTGAATGATGCAGGAATCCTCGAGACAAGATGGAAAGAACACAGTCACTATACCAAAAAGAACTAGTCACCAGTCTACCAGTTCATCAATTAGCACATGAGCATCAACCAATTGTGCTGCAGGAAGTTCAAACTACCGAATGCATTAGCCAAAAACAAGGTTTCAGGAGTTGACTGAATACCCATTGAAATGTTTCAGATAGCTGAAGAAGTGCTGGAAGCACTCACTCACCTATGCCAGGAAATTTGGAAGACAACAATTTGACCAACTGACTGGAAGCAATTCATATTTTCCCCATTCCAAAGAAAGGTGACCTAACAGACTTCTCAAACTATTCAACAATATCATTTGATGTCACACACAAGTAAAATTTTGCTTAAAATCATTCAATAATCATTGCAGCATTACATTGTCAGAGAGCTGCGTGATTCAGAAGAGGATGTGGAACCAAGGATATCATTACTTATGTAAGATGAATCCTGGCTGAAAGCAGAGAATACCAGAAAGATGTTTACTGTGTTTCATAGACTCTTCCAAGTCATTTTCCTGTGTGGACCATAATAAACTGTGGATGGCCTTGAGAAGAATGGGGATTTTGTAATGCTTTATGGAGCTCATGTGGAACTTGTACATGGATCAAGATACAGTCTTGCAAACAGAACAAGGGAAATACTTCATGGTTAAAATCTAGAAAGGTGTGTGTCAAGGTTGTCACCTCTCACCATACTTGTTCAACGTATAGCTGAGCAAATTATCAGAGAAGCTGGATTATATGAAGAAGAGTGTGGCATCAGGACTGGAGGAGGCTTATTAACAACCTGTGGTGTGCAGATAATACAAACTTGCTTGCTGAAAGTGATGAACAATTGAATCACTTGCTGATGAAGACCAAGGATTGTAACCTTAGTATGGATTACAACTCAAGGAAGACCAAAATCCTCACAACTGGACCAAGAGCTAACATCATGATAAATGGGGAAAAGATTGAAGTTGTCAAGGATTTTTTTCTTAGCTGGATCCATAATCATTGCTCATGGAAGCAGCAATCAAGAGATCCAAAGGCCTATTACATTAGATAAATATGCTGCATAAGATCTTTTTAGAATATTGAACTGAAAAGAAGTTACTTTGAGGACTGAGATGCGCTTGACCCAAGCCATGGTATTCTCCATTGCATCATATTCATTTGAAAGTTGGATATTGAAAAAGGAAGACCTTAGAAGAATCGATGCATTTGAATTATGGCGCTGGATAAGAATATTGAAATTACCATGGACTGCCAAAAGACAAACCGATCTATATTGGAAGATGTATGGCCAGAGTGCTCTTTAGAGGCAAAGATGGCAAAACTTCATCTTACATACTTTGGACATGTGGTTTAGTGAGATCAGTTCCTAGAGAAAGATATCATCCTTAGTAGAATGGAGAGGCAGCAAAAAAGAGGAAGGCACTCGACGAGGTGGATTGACACAGTTGCATCCACAGGCCCCGAAGCAGGAACGACTGTAAGGATGGTGCAGGACTGTGCATCCTTTCATTCTTTTGTGTACAGGATTGCTATGGGTCATAGCTGACTCAATAGCACCTGACAACAACAACTTTCTATTAGAAAATTAATTTGTTTGTCAAAACTTTCCTATTGTCGTATGTCTGGTGTTGTAGTAATAGATAGCTCAAGCCAAATGGTCTCATTAAATATGTTAATAAGAGAATTGAAAGATTTATTTTGACTTAGAGAAAAGTCTCTCATTGGTGCATATGTGTTTTTGAACTCCTGCAAGTTCCCTGGGTGACAAAATTGGCATAAGAAAAGCAGGTTGCTCCAGCAGTATATCTTTCCATCCATACTTTAAGCAATGCCAAAGCTAATAAAGATGGTTTTATGTAATGAATTGTATCTGGGGAGAGATCTAGGATTTACTAATATGATCCAGAGAGTAAGGCCCAATGAAAACAGTGGCTTTTGAAAGCAGTTACATTTAAGATCATCCTATTTTCCTTTACATTATTATATTCCAACATGATAATGTACATAATTGTGTATGTGTATGTAAAATAAAGTGATATGTTACATGTTCATAAAATGATTAAGTTTATATTGGGACTACATAATAAACTGATAGATATACATAATTAAATATTGTGTTATATTAGAAACAAAGGAATGATAATATTGCTGTTTCTTGGGTTGTTTTATGCACACTGAATGAGTGGGAGTGAATAACACAGATTGACTCTCAACAATGTATGTGGTTGAGAGTGTTTGTTGTTGCTGACATCGTTCACATTCCATTCTCATGGAAAGTTGGGTGTTGGCTGAGAGCTTTGTTTCTGGGAAACTGAGTGTAATTGAGATCAATCAACCAGAACAAAGTTTGAGGCCGTAGGGGAGTAGGAGACTGAAGGGATGGCTATAGGGGCATCCCCTTAGCCTTCCTACCTCAAAGGAAGGAACATGGACTAAAGTGAGTAACAACTACCTTTGGCGAGTCCGTGCTTTCACTTGGTGAAGCAATGATAACAATAATGTCCTCAGTGCTGTATTCTGTGGACATCCACACTCTCTACTTTTTGATGATGAGTTGTACCGTTATGGAAATCCACGTGATAGTGATGGCATATCTCTGCCCTGACAGCCATATGTGTGCTAACATGGTCATAGTTGAGTTTGTTGTCATCACTTAGTGTATGGAGTTTGATTTGCCACTTCAAATAACTCTGGATGGATTTGAACAGTCAACATCTTGGGTAGTGTGTTATTCTGGGTTCTTTAGAGAAACAAATCCACAGAAACTCATATATATAAGAGAGAGGGTTTTAGATAAAGGTTAAGTGCACGTCAAGAAAACATCCCAACCTAGTGCTGCCAAAGCCCACAAGTCCAACATGAACCCATATGTCTGACACCAATCCACAAAGTACCCCTCTATCTCACAAAACACATGCAATGATGCCGACTACAGGAGGAAAGCTGAGTCAGTGAATGTGTAAGCATCTCAGTTCTGGCAGGGATCTTCATATGGCTGCTCTAGCACCCAAGGCTGCATTGGAGTAGGTCCATATGGCTTCCCCTCAGGGATGCCTTGCAGGAAGTGAGCCTTGCCAGCTAAAGCAGGGAACTGACTAAGGCAGCTGCTCCTGGGTCAGACCATCAGAAAGCAAGAGACCCAAGAACTATAAAGGCGAGGCTCACTAAGCCATTTATCTCTCCGCCCTTCAATTAACCTCATATGTGTTTATCAGCCAGGTAGGCACAATAAATTAACTACCTGGGGGTAGTAATTGAGTACAAACTGTTTACACTACCCAGGGACTTCTGCTTGATAGAAATTTCTCTCTAAAACAACTTGAATAAAATTAAAAATAGAGTTGATAGAAAAGCATGAATTTCACTGGAGAGCTTACTTTGTCCTTAGCTCAAATGAAACTCACTGCTATTGAGTCAAGGCCACCTCACAGTGACCCTATAGGATAGGGTGCAACTCCCCCTGTGAGTTTCTGACACTATTTAAGAGAGAAGAAACCCTTGTCTTTCTGCCTAAACGCAATTTAGTGATTTCAAACTGCAGACCTTGTGGTTAGCAGACCAACACATAATCACTATGCCACCAGAGCTCCTATTTCTTTTCTTTAGCATTCTTTTAAAATAATAGTGTGTCTAATGATCCTGGAGAATAAGATTCAGTGAATACAGTAGTGGTTCCTGCTGTGAGTCTTGAGCTGGTTCTAAGCTTCAACTTAGCTAGCTATAAAATGAGAAGAAATCCCATCTTCTCAGTGTTGCCAGGAAGGTTCTAGGAGATAAGGCAGTCAAAGAACCTTCATGGCGTAGCCTTGGAGGCAGCCCCTGATGTTGTGTCATCAGGAGAGCACTTTGCATGTACCACCACATGTGACACTATCTTGCGCCTCAGAAAATTTCTATGTATGTTCCCCACATTATAAAGAGGAAACTAAAGGCAAAGAGAGATCAAATCATGCTCTAGTTACCCAGATCTGGACTGTCAAACTAGGGCAAAGGTTCCTGTGTGCCTCTCTCTTAGTGTTGTGCTCAGTAAGTTGAGGACAGAATACATGTTTAAAGAAGGCACAGGCCAGGAAAACATAGGCCCATGGTGTGTACTACTTTATAGACCCAGGTTGAACAGGCTGCACTCTGGCCCTGCCCAGGAGGACATAATTAATCCACAGGAATTCCAAGTGTTTGTTTTTTTTTTACTCTCAAAGAGTCAAGATTTAACATTGGAATGATGGCAGAAGAGAAAAAAATCCTGTTTTTGTCCATTCTCCTGAAAAAAAAAAAAAGGAAGACTTTATTAAACCCTGAATGTCATGCAGACAAAGCAGGCACTTTTGGGAAAGAAAAAGCAGAGTAAAGTTAAAGAACTCCAGTTTAAGGATTATTCCTGCTAGATTCCCAGTGACAGCAACATGAGAGGGAATGTGGCAAATGACTAGAGGTAAAACCTCACATCTTAGAAATGCCAAATGGACATTCCTTGGATCGAAAGGATTAATTTAGTGAGTTTTCTGGTGTGGAAGGCTATGGCAAGACAACCTAAAGAAGATTTTCAGTGGTTACTTTGACAAAAAACACTGACCCTAAAAATGCTGCATATGGTGGAGGCTTATGTGACATGGGAATTTGCAAATCTAAAATCTGTCCAGGAGCTCATCCTGAAATGTGGACCCAACAAGGTCAAGAACAAAATCATCTGGTTGATAAAAAACCCTGGAATTAAGGAGCACCTGGAGAAGTTTGTTGTCATTTGCTTGGAAGATCTCATTCATGAAATTGCCTTCCTTGGGAAGTATTTTCAGGTGATCTCATGGTTCTTGCACCCTTTCCATCTCTTTGTGGCTCATCACACTACAAACAATAAAGTGGGATTTGTTAAGGAGAATGGGTATTATAGTGAACACTTTAATCAACTCATCTGACAGCTGAACTAGACCCAGGATACATGAAAGCATGGTGCATTGGTACAGGCTTGAGTTTTCTGTTTTCTGAATGGTCAGTAAATGTCTTCAAAGAGATTATGACTACTTTTTGTGTTCATCAGAAACCAGAGGGGAAAAGACTTTGGGAAGGAACCTTTCATATCCCAAGAAGAAATTCCGGTGGTTTCCTTATGGCCACCACTTCTGAAATCATCAAAGGACTCATAGTTGGCATTGAGAAGGGAGTTCTGCAGTGTCACCACCTCTCGCCTGGGATTTCATGTTGGTGAATAGCCAAGCATGTGTTAAGGCTCTGCCACAGTGAACCAAACTCAGGGATGTATTTGACCTAGGGCTTCTTAGGGCCTTGCCTTGGAAAGAACTTGAAATATAATTATAAGTTCAAACAAGTTATATATATATATATGTATAGATATACATATATATATATAAATATTAGTACAAAACTCCCAGCTGTTCATCTCATACACGTTCATTCTCACCACCCCAGTTTCAGTCTCATTTTAGACAGTCTGGAGCCTTAGAAACTGCAGGCCTCCACTCCCAAGTTAGCTCTCAGATATATAGAGTGAATGAAACAATGGGGATGTTTGTTGCAAGAACTGTGTGTATGGAACTGTTTGCGAGTAAATGTCAGTGCAACAATCATAATGCCCAGATCCATTTAGCCTTTACCAAGATGTGTCTAGGAAAATATATTCTCAGTCAACTGTGAGAGTATCCACCTACAGAAAAATGTTCCACAGAACAGTCTAGGTGCTTCTTAAAACTCTGGAATAAGCTTGTCCCTACTGCATTAACCCTTCATCTAGGATTAGGATGAGAGAGCAGATTCGAATTTGCCTCCATTAATTTCACTCCGAAACCATTTCAATAGTAAAAACAGATTCATTTTGCAATATTAAAAATAATGGCAGCAACTTTTAATTTAAAACTTGAAAACTATTTTAAAACTTTTAAACCAAATTGATTGCTGTTTAATTGATCCCAATTTATAGTGACCCCATAGGGTATAGTTTTATCCTTTGAAGACTATAAATCTTCATGGAAGCTGTTTGCCACATCTTTGTCCCGTGAAGCTGTTGGTGGATTTGAAGAGCTGAGTTCTTTAAGTAGTTTCAATCTATTGTGCAAAACAAGGCTCCAGGAATTGACAGAATACTAAATGAAATATTCCAACAAGCTGACAAAGCACTGGACACATTCACACATCTGTGCCAGGAAATTTGGAAGACAGCTACCTGGCCACCTGACAGGAAGACATCTATAAAAAAAGGTGACCCAAAGAATGTGGAAATTAGTATCACACAAAGTAAATTTATGTGGAAGATAATTCAACAACAGGGGCAGCAGTTCATGGAGAGGGAGCCTCCAGATTCAAGAGGACATGGTGCAAGGAATATCAGTGGTGATGTCACGTGGATCTTGGCTGAAAGAAGAAAATATCACAAAGTTTACTTGTATTTTATTGATTATGCAAAGGCGTTCAAGTAGGTCAGTGGTTCCCAACTTGTGGGTTGTGACCCTTTTGGGGGTCGAATGACCTTTTCAAAGGGGTTGCCTAAAACCATCGGCAAACACGTATTTCTGATGGTCTTTGGAACTGAGACACCTGCTTCTCTACCCATCTCCAGGCGGGTCTGCCCACATGCAGATTCACCCACATATGAGTACTGTTACCGATGTGATGACTGTTACCCATGCTACACCATGCTTCAAGACAAAATTTCAATTATTTCTAATTAGAAATAAATATTTCACAATATATAATTACATATTGTTTTCCTGGTTAATCACTATGCTTTAATTATGTTCAATTTGTAACAATGAAAATACATCCTGAATATCAGATGTTTACATTATGATTCATAACAGTAGCAAAATTACAGTTATAAAGTAGCAACAAAAATAATTTTATGGTTGGTGCTCACCACAACATGAGGAACTGTATTAAAGGGTCGTGGTATCAGGAAAGTTGAGAAACACTGAACTAAGTGGATCATAAAAATTTATGGATAGCATTGATGAGACTGGGATTCTAGAACATTAATTGTGCTCATGCGGAAACTGTTCATTGACCAAAGGAAGTACTTTGAACAGAACAATGGAATACCATGTGGTTCAAAATAAGGAAATGTATGTGCCAGGTTGTGTGTCCTTTCACCACACTTATTCAATCTTTATGCTGAGCCAATAATCAGAAAAAAGTGGGCTATGGGAAGAAGAATGCAGCAACCCAACTGGAAGAAGCCCTATTAACATCCTGGAATATACAAATCGCACAACCTCATTTTCTGAATGCCAGGGGGAATTGAAGAACATTTTAACTAAGATCAAAGATCACAGGCTTCCATATGGAGTACAATATCAAAATCCTCGCAACCGAACCAATAGACACCATCATAATGGATGGAGGAAAGATTGTAGTTGCCAAGGATTTCATTTTGCTTGGATCCACAATCAAACCTCATAGAGACAGAAGTCAATAAGTCAAATGGTGAATTGCATAGGGAAAATCTGCTGCACACGAACTCTTTAAAGTATTGAAGAACAAGAATGCCACTTTGAGAACTACGGTGCCCTGACCAGGGCATGGTGTTTTCCATCGGATCAGATGCATGTGAAAGTTGGATAATGAGGAAGGAAAACAAGGGAACCGTTTAAATTATGGCATTGGGGAAGAATATTGAAAGTATTGTGGAGTGCCAGAAAAACAAACAAATCTGTCTTTGAAGAAGTACAACCAGAATATTCCTTAGAAACCAGGATGGTAGGACTTTGTCTCCCACCTTTTGAAGGTGTCAAGAGAGACCAGTCCCTGCAGAAGGACATTATGCTTGTAAAAGCAGAGGGGCAGAGAAAAAGAGAAAGGCTCTTGACAGACGGGATTGCCACATGGCTGCAACAGTGGGTTCAAACATAAGAACAATTGTGAAGATAGCACGATGTCTTATTCAGGGTTGCTATAAGTCAGAATGAACTTGATGGTACCTAACAATACAACAATAAAGGCGCCTAACAATAATAGTAGAACCCAAATATTGGTTTGTAATGGGACTCTCCAAGAAAAGAAAGCATTTTTTTTAATTGCTGACTTTTGAACTGAGGCAGAAAATATTAACTATGAGCATGAAGCATCTTGAACTGTCAAAATATAAGAAAGTACTCAAAACACCCAATATGATGAGAATATGTCAAAGAGTTATAGTAGTCAATTAAAAGAGCTCCCTATAATCAAAGCAAGAATACTTGAATAACAAAATAAAGCATCATTGAATAAAACTTAAAATATAAAAATCAGTATCCACATAATATTCATATAAACAAATGATTGGCCAAATAGATAAATGAGGAAATATGGAAAAATCTCCTTTGCAGAAGAATTCTAATACTTTTGCTAGGTATTCTTTTTTAAAGAGGTGAACCCGTGACTCCACATTATTGTAGATTGTACATAATGGCTTTTTACAATATGAAAGGGAGACTTTGGGGGTGGTGGTAATTTTACAGTGTAAATGAAAAACATTTCCTCAAGGCAACTGAATATGACTAATATCAATAATGATAACTCCTATTATTGGAATATGATGTAAATAAACATCCTCATAAAAATAATAGAAACTTTATTAAATAAAATATTAAAATATATTTTCCACATATCCTCCATTTAGGCTTATACATGTCTGTTGATGATATTTTCATCTCTCTAACCCTGCCCCAATAATTCTGCACTTGTTGATTTATAGAATATCAAAACATCAGTTTATCACAGTCCCACCAGACTGTGGGGATTCTAATCTCTCTGCAGCCTCTCCTGCATGTGTTATTTTCTGGTTTTTTTTAACTTGTTTATTGTCACTGTATAGAGGTATCTAATCATTGCTTTGATTTTCATCTCTCAGATGGCTAGAGATCATGACCATGTCTTCATATAATAGTTGGCCATTTGGATATCATATGCATAGATAGATGATAGATAGATGGATAGGTAGATAAAATGGGTCACACAAATGTAGGAATGGGTAAGTGCAAGTCCAGGCATACTCAAATTCCTGAATCAGATGTTAGGTTGGGGGTTCTCCTAATTCATGTAGCTGTGGGGGCTGAAGAACTCATAATTTCAGGAAGACCATATGCAGAGAGGAATGAATCCAAGGTGTGGTAGTTACGTAATCTGTTGTCAATTTGAGACTTAAGAGTGAAGGGGTGGGGGTTTAGCCTGTCAATCAGGTTGCAGCTTGATGACTTCATTTGCTACAGAGATAAATAGCTCTCTGGAGGCAGGACACAGGCTTACTCCCTGAAAGACATTCCTGCTTGCAGACAAGACACATGGAATTATGCTAGAGCTCTGGAGCTGAAGGAGCCACGTGGAGACCCCTGCCAGTGCTGAGATGCTTACACTGCCACTGGATCCACAAGACTTTCCATCCGCCGGCCTGTGATCTTCCTGCATTCAGCGTCATTGCATGTGTTTTGTGAGTCTGAAGAGGAATTTATAAATTGGTATCCGACATTTGGCCTAATATCAGACTTATGAACTTGATCTGGACTGGGCTGGGATTTTTTCTCTATATTCAGTTGTCTTGTATAAAAAGCTCTTTCCTACACATATGTCTGTCTATGCATTTGTTTCTCTAGTCTACCCAGAATAACATGCAAGGACAGCAGGTCAAACTTGTGGCTTCAAAGGTGAATGAATACAAGGATGGCAGGCCTCTGACGACTCCCAGGATTGGCAGACAGTATGGAAGGCCATTGGCTCAAGTTCAAAAAACAGAAGCTGAAAAAAATAATGGAAGGTTCAAACACAGCAAAGAGCAAGCAAGCCTTTCCACAGTATTCACTTATATTTGAAGCAGGCATGCCCTTTGAGAAAATGTCATTTTCATTGATTGAATTGGCTGTGGTAAGAGTAAGGGTGTTACATTCCATCCTAATCTTATCCTATTATGGGGAATTAAAACTGATTGACTGTAGTTATATTGTGTTAGGTCAGGTCATTGTAGATTTTTAGGGGTTTACTGCCAAACCACGGGGAAATCTGACCCAACAAAGTTACACAAAATCTAGCTATCCCACACATTGTACTTGTAATTACCTAATTACCTAATTTGAAAATTATGTCTACCCAAGAAAACCCAGCATCTTTATTCACAATTATCCAATACTAGAAATCACTAAAATATCCTTCAATGAGTGAGTGGATAAGCAAAATATGTCACAAATACTACCTTTTCTGAGTTGAACTATATCACCTATAAAGATATATTGTTCTCAGTTCCTATGAATGTGAACTTATTTGTAAATAGATGTTATTTGCAGATGTGAACAAGTTGAGTTCATTAGTATACACCTTACTCCAATATTGTTAGTTCCTTATTAAAAGAAGAGGTAATCCAAAGACACAAAGGGAAGACAATAGTAGTAGAACTTGAATGCTTCCTCTACATTTCATGGAATTTCAAAAATTGTTGAAGACCACTAAAAATGGGGTAGAGGTACAGTGCACAGTGCATATGGTTTATCTTTATCAGGCCCTAGTTTTGTAGTTCTGCTAAGATGATATGCAGAACCATGAACTTGAAAAGAAATTGAACAATTATCTCTATTTATAGATAGATGATAGATAGATAGATAGATAGATAGATAGATAGATAGATAGATAAATAGATAGATAGACAGACAACAGGATTGCATAGTTTACTACCCAAACAAGGTATTTAACGCCATGGGGGGATTGAACAAGGCCTATTAAGGGGTATGTGTCAATTTGTTGTCATGGTGGAAAAAGTAGCTTATGAAAGGATTAACCTCACACAAGCTAAGGGGAACCTTACTACTATCAAGAAGAGGCAGGAGCTGAGCATGTCCTTTGGAAGTCTCTAGGCCCCTCCTCTGAGAACCTTTTACATCCAGGAGACAGAGAAAGCTGTTACACTGGAGCTCACATGGGATAGAATTCGCAGGAAGCACTGAGAACCAGAACATTGGGTCAAAGTGACTGCAAGGAGCTTCTTAGCCCACAGAGAGAGCCAAGATCTTGGGACTTGGGACTTGCTGGTGGAGTATGGTGCTTTAAGGTAAAAATGTGTTCCCCAAACTCAAATATAATTTAAGGAGAACATCATCAATCTTGATGACGGAGGCCATTAGCATAAGGTCATAATAGAATCCAAGAATTTGTAGAGATTCAGGGACTTAAAAGTAATATGGGATGGGAAAGGAAACTGACAAAAGCATGAGTGGCAGATCAATAAATCACAGTTAGAGGTGGGACAACAGATGCAAGAATAGGATAGTAATTGGTAAATAATGCTAAAAGAGCTTGCAAAATTGATTCAGAGCCCTCGAACAAAAGCAGTCTGGGCATGACAACACCAATATGGCAGTCCACATCAAGGACTAACCCAGGCAAGCCATTAAGAGAGACTGCTCCTCCCTTGGTTGGTTAGGGGGTGGAAGTAATCCACTTTCTTTTTTTCAACAGTTTTTAGTACTTCATCTACATGTCATACAATTAAATAATTGACTCATATCAAGAAGAGTGATAACATTATCACCATATTCAATTCTAGAACATAATCTTCTTCCTTGTACACATCATTATTTTTGTAATTTTTTTCTAACTGTAACAAAAATATGCACAACAAAACATTTTCCAATTCCATAACTTCTACCTATATAATTCTTCATGTTGTGCGACCATTATTTATATCCTTTTCCAAATTATTCCACCACCATTGATATAAACTCAATGTCCCTGAAGCAACAATTCTTTCTCCTTCACCCATGGTAACTGTTTATCAGATTTGGTTTCTTCCTTTCCTTCTTTTTTTACCCAGTTGTTTTCTCAACATAGTATTCACATATAATATACTTCTATCAGTTCTAGTTCTTTCTCCCCCCTCCTGCATTCATTGTTTACTCCCCAAACCTCCTCATCCTCCTCACCTCCCACCTCCCACTCAATATCCTCCAAACCCTTGCATCAATTATTGTCTCTATGAATGTGCTTCACAACTTCTGTGCTTCTGTACTTCTGTGCTTCACAACTTGGAGAACCCAACAAAAGCAAACAACCATAAATAAATAAATAAAACTACAGGAAGAAAATAATAATAATATAAAGATAAAAATACAAATAAAGAGTAAGAAAGTAAAGACCACCATCAATATTTAAAAAGCCAGAGAAGAAATTTCTGCTGTGGAACAACAGGGGAGAAAGGGAGAACTGATCACAGTGATCTACATATAACCCCCTCCCAGGGGAATGGACAACAGAAAAGTGGGTGAAGGGAGACATTGATCAGTGTAAGACATGAAAAAATAATAATAATTTATAAATTAT